>NC_133449.1:51161305-51462197 GCF_048565385.1 Saimiri boliviensis | reverse complement strand
GTCTCTTTTCCCTCCTAACCTTCACTGTCTTTTTGTCTCCCACTAGCCTGTGTCTTTTAGGAGAATCTCATTGTTACTTTTCTGGATAGTTTATTACTTACATGTAAGTCTCGAAATGCTATCGTTTTGCCTGTTTTTTGGATTGTACTTTATATAAATGGAATTGTACACTGTACTTTTTTGTACAGTGTATTTCTGAATTTTACCACGTTCATTTTCATAGCTATATGATATTTTGTTCTTAAATATATATATATTTCATAGACTATGTATGTGTGCATTATGTATATATGTGTGTGTGTATATATACAGATAGATAGATGGATACTAACAGATTATTGATCTGTTCAAGGGCATTGTGATTGTCCCCAGTCCAGGCCGTTTTAAACAACACTGTCGTGAATATTCTTGTATATACTTCCTGACATACATAAAGTTGCATTAATACAGAGGGTTTACCTAGGAGTGGGATTTCTGTGCTACACAGCATGGTATATTCAGCTTTACCAGACATAGTAATACCAAAGGTTTTTCAAAAGAGGTTAATATCATTTTTTTTTTTTTTTTGAGACAGAATTTTCTCTTGTTGCCCAGGCGGGAGTGCAGTGGTGCGATCTTGGTTCACTGCAGCCTCCGCCTCCCAGGTTCAAGCAATTCTGCCTCAGCCTCCTGAGTAGCTGGGATTACAGGCGCCCGTCACCATGCCCAGGTAATTTTTTGTATTTTTAGTAGAGAAGGGATTTCGCCATGTTGGCCAGTCTGGTCTCAAACTCCTGGCCTCAAGTGGTCCACCCACCTCAGCCCCCCAAATTGCTGAGATTACAGGTGTGAGCCACTGGCCAGGCCATTTTTCCTTATCTATCTTCTATGAATGAGCCCTCTGCTGGCTCTGTGTGTTGCCCTGTATTTTCATTCCCTGGGTGGTGGTATCTTGTGGCGAACATTCTTAATTTTAATGTTGTCAGACTTAGCAATCACACTTACAGGGTTAGTGCTTTTTAATATCATGTTTAAGATATATTTTCCTAATCCTAGACTGGGGTTTCTCCATGTGGCAGTGTAGACATTTTGAGTGATATAATTCTTTGTTGAGAGGAGCTGTCCTGTGCTTTATGGCATGTTTAGCAGCAACCCTGGCCTCTACCACTAGATACCAGTGGCAACTCCCTTCCCTCAGTTATGACAACCAAGAATGTCTTCAGACATTGCCAGAAGTCCCCACGTTTCAGAAACATTGCCATAGATCATAAACATATTATATGATGCCTTATAAAGGCTTCATAGTGGGTCAGCACAATGACTCACACTTGTAATCCCAGCACTACGGGAGGCCAAGGTGGGAGGATCACTTGAGGTCAGGGGTTTAAGACCAGCCTGGCCAAACCACACCTCTATTATAAATACAAAAAAAAATTAGCTGGGCATGGTGACACATGCCTGTAGTTCCAGCTACTTGGGAGGCTGAAGCAGGAGAATCGATTGAACCCAGAAGACGGAGGTTCAGTGAGCCAAAATTTCACCACTGCATGCCAGCCTGGATGACAAAGCGAGACTCCATCTCAAAAAAAAAAAAAAAAAAAAGGCTTCATGGTGTCTGGGCGAGTTGGCTCACACCTCTCATCCCAACACTTTGGGAGGCTGAGGAGGAAAGATTGCTTAAGGCCAGGAGTTCCAGACCAGCCTTGCCAACATGGCAAAACCCTGTCTCTACTAAAAATATAAAAATTAGCTGGTGTTAATCACAGATGCACACCTGTGATTCCAGCTACTTGGGAGGCTGAGGGAGGAGAACTGCTTTAACCTGGTGGGAGGAGGTTGCAGTGAGCTGAGATTGTGCCACTTCACTCCAGCGTGGATGACAGAGTGAGACTCTGTCTCAAAAAAATAAGTAAATAAAAAATAAAAGCTTCATAAATACATAATTCAACTGGAATTGATTTCTGTGCAAGCTGTGAGGCAGGCATCCTACTTTATTTGTTTAAAGATATGGTGGGGGGAACCCAAAGGGTTTGTGTTTTTTCTGTTCTCTAAACAATCAGAAGACTTCTGTGACCAAATGTATGGTTTTTTCCCTACACACCAAGCAAACAATAAATTCTGCAGCTGACACCAGCAGGTACCTTCTCATCGAATTCAGTTCTCACACTCTCAACCTAGAGATGGCGTCAGGTCCCACAGGTTGAGGACTCAGTCCCCAAGACTGCCCCTGCCCCCCAACCCCACCCCTCCACTTTGGACGCCCCAGGCTGTTTTACTTGTGCCTCTGATCAACCAGCTATGAATTAGAGTTCCCAGGACCTCCTTCTTAGGTTCAGTTAATTTGCTAGAGTGGCCCACAGAACTCAGGGAAACACTTACTTATAGTTGCTAGTTTATTATAAAGTATATTAGAAAGGATATCTATGAACACTAGATGAAGAGATGCCTAGGGTGAGATATGGGGGAAGGGGGTGAAGCTTCCAGGTCCTCCCCAAGCTCCTCCCCAGTGTGTCACCCTCCAGGAACCTCCATGTGTTCAGCTGTTCACAAGCTCATATAAACCCTGCCCTTTTGGGTTTTTATGAAGGCTTCACTACATAGGCATGATTGATTAAACCACTGGCCAATGGTGATCAACTTAGCCTTCAGCCCCTCTCCCCTCCCTGGAGGTTGAGGGGTGGAGCTGAAAATCCCACTCCTCTAACCCTGCCTTGGTCTTTCCAGTGACCAGCCCCCTTCTAAAGCCACCTAGGGGCTGCCAGCCATCAGTCAACTCATTAGTACACAAATATATCACTTTGGAGATTCTAAGGATTTTAGGAGTTGTATGCCAGGAAAGGGGAAGAAGACCAAATATGTATCTCACATTATCATATACCATACTTTTCCAACACCATTTATTGAAGTTTGTCTTCCTCACTGCTCTGAAGTTCTTTGTTATTTTTTTCTCACATTGGGCTGGTAACAGGCAGACCTTACAAGGTTTGAGGGAGGCACATCCCACACATGAGTGTGAAAACCCAATGCTCACGCTGATGAACTGCAAACAGATCTGACTTTGTTATTCAACAAATGTCCATTTGCTCATGGTTCTGCTTCTGGTTTCTGTATTCTGTCATATCTTTGCACCAGTACCTCTCTGTCTTCATTGCTATAGTTTCATGAGAAATCTTTATATTTGCTAGAGCAAGTCATCTCCCTATTCTGTCTTTCCGTATTCAAGTATGTGTGTGGATTTCTCTAGGCATTTTGTTTATATATAAACTTTTTTTTTTTTTTTTTTTTTTGAGACGGAGTTTCGCTCTTGTTACCCAGGCTGGAGTGCAATGGCACGATCTCGGCTCACCGCAACCTCCGCCTCCTGGGTTCAAGCAATTCTCCTGCCTCAGCCTCCTGACTAGCTGGGATTACAGGCAAGCGCCACCATGCCCAGCTACTTTTTTGTGTTTTTACTAGAGACGGGGTTTCACCATGTTGGCCAGGATGGTCTCGATCTCTCGACCTCGTGATCCACCCGCCTCGGCCTCCCAAAGTGCTGGGATTACAGGCTTGAGCCACCGCGCCCGGCTATATATAAACTTTAAATCTGGCTCATCAATTTCTGAAAACACTTGTAGTTTTGCCGGGGGCTCCACTGAATCTGTAGGTTAATTTGAGGAGAACTGACATCTTTCCAACGTTACAACTTTCAATATATGAACGTGGCTTATGCCTCCATTTATATGAGCATGCTTTATTCTTTTATGATCCCAGAAGACGGACTTTGTCCACCAGACTTTTCCTAGTCCCAGAATCTTGAAAGGTCACATATTTTAAGCTCAATGCTACATATGATGCTTGTGCAATTTGTGGATTTATGTCAGATGTAATTTCTTTTAAAAAATTTTTATTTTTATTTTCATTTTGAGACAGGGTTTTACTCTGTCACCCAGGCTGGAACGCAGTGGCATGATCACTGCTCACTGAAGCCTCAATTTCCCGGGCTCCAGTGATCCTTCCACCTCAGCCTCCTGAGTAGCTGGGACCACAGATGTGTGCCACGGGCATCCATACAAGCGCTGCCCCACTCACACTCCTTAAGGCTCTTACAGCCCAGGAATAAACTTTGGTGTGGAGCATTTATATGCTAAAGAGATCACTTTCTTGCTCATTTTATCCATTATTTCCAGGGCTCTCTCTTGTCCCTAAGCTGCTCCTGTGTCTGCAGTTTCACCCTGAAGGGCCAAAAGTTCCAATAACCAAGTAAAGCCCATGCTTGCTTAGCCCACAAAGGGAAACAAGTACTGCACACTTCCCATTTCAACATTTCTTTTGGGGGTACCAGGGAATAAAACTCCCTTGTACTGGTTTTATTATTTATTTATTCATTTATTTATTTTTTAGACAAGGTCTGCCTCTGTCACCAGGCTGGAGTGCAGTGGAGCTGTAACAGCTCACTGCAGCCTCAACTTCCCTAGGCTCAAGTGATCCTCCTACCTCAGGCTCCCAAGTAGCTGGGACTACAGGTGCTGGGACTACAGGTGCACACCACCATACCTGGCTAAGTTTTTGCTTTTTTTTTTTTTTTTTTTTTTTAGATGGAGCTTTGCTCCTTACCAAGGTTGGAGTGCAATGGCGCGAGCTTGGCTCATCGCAACCTCCACCTCCTGGGTTCAAGCAATTCTCCTGGCTCAGCATCCCAAGTAGCTGGGACTACAGGCGTGTGCCACCATGCCCAGCTAATTTTTGTATTTTTTTTTTTTTTTTTTTTTTTTAGTAGAGACGGGGTTTCACCTTGTTGACCAGGATGGTCTCAATCTCTTGACCTCCTGATCCACCCACCTCCGCCTCCCAAAGTGTTGGGATTATAGGTGTGTGCCACCACGCCCAGCCGCATTTTTTTTGTCTCTAGAGACGGGGTTTTGCCATGTTGTCCAGGCTGGTTTTGAACTCCTGGGCTCAAGTGATCTCCACGCATCCACCTCCCAAAGTGCTAGTGTAGCAGGAGTGGCCTCAAGAAACAGACCTCTCGAACACTGAACTGGGTAGGAAAGGGTGATTTATTCAGCCAGGAGCAAGGTGGCATAGTTGCCTAACAGCCAAGCTCATTTAACAAAGGAAACCTCTGCCTTTATATAGGCTTACAACTCTAGATATTACATGTGAGGGTCTTGGGTTTCCAGTTTTTGAAATTGCATGTGAAAAGGTCTTGGTCTTACAACTCTAGAATTTACATGTGAAAGGGTTTTGGGCTTAGGAGTAGGCCTGGGTTATAGTGACTTAGGTGGGGGTTGATTTTAAGTAAAAACAATGCCACAAAACAAACAAACAAAACAGTGCCTTCTGGAAAGATTCCTCCACATCATGCCTGCTATCCATAGGAGGGCAATTATAGTGGCACCCAGTTTGCCAGCCTTTACGTCTATTGAAATGCAGTGTGGGCTGGGTGCAGTGGCTCATGCCTGTAATCCCAGCACTTTGGGAGGCCGGGACGGGCGGATCATAAGGTCAGGAGATCGAGACCATTCTGGCCATGGTGAAACCCTGTCTCTACTAAAATACAAAAAATTAGCCAGGTGTGGTGGTGAGTGCCAGTAGTCCCAGCTACTCAGGAAGCTGAGGCAGCGAATCACTTGAATCCGGGAGATGGAGGTTGTAGTGAGCTGAGATAGTGCCACTGCACTCCAGCCTAGTGAAAGAGCAAGACTCGGTCTCAAAGGGGGGATGGTCTTAGATGCTTAAGGGTGATTAAGGGTCTCCTTCCTTACTAGGAGTACAGGCTTGAGCCACCATGCCTGTCCTGTCCTGATTTATAACAAATGAAGTGAGGCTGCTATGCAGCTTTTCTATTGAAAAATAAGTATGCAGTTAGATTTCCCTGACTGTTCTTTCCTCAATGTGCAACTCATTTCCCCATCTCCTTTAATCTTGTCATAATGTACGCAAGGATGATTTAACCCACTTCCACCAACAGCAGAAGAAAGTCTCAAAAACACCACACTTTACCAATCAATGGCTGTGTCCTCAAGCCCATAGGAGTAAATAAGTTTTGCAAATGAAATTTTATTTTACCTATAGAAAGACTAAAGATTTAAAATCCAGAGTGCAATTTGTTGCTTCTACCCAAGATCAAAGGTAGTATCTGTGCTTATTAGTATAATATCCGACACATCCTCTAGCTGAGGACAAAATAGTAAGTGGGTTTTAGGAGCAGAAGATAGTGTAATCTTGCTTCATCCACTAGGTGTGTGGGTCCAACACTGCAGTAACAACCAGATCAACAGTGCTCCAGATAAGTGATGACTCCAGTACGGCTCTCCATTTTAGTATGAAACCTGCCTTTTTCCCTTTTATTTTATTTTTTATTTTTTGAGATGGAATCTCCCTCTGTCACCCTGGCTGGAGTATAGTGCTCTGCTCACTGCAACCTCTGCCTCTAGAGTTCAAGCGATTCTCCTGCCTCAGCCTCCCACGTCACTGGGATTACAGGCATGCACCACCACGCCCCAGCTAATTGTATTTTCGGTACAGATGGGCTTTCAACATGTTGGCCGGACTGGTCTCTAATTCCTGACCTCAGGGGATCTGCCCACCTTGGCCTCCCAAAGTGTTGGCATTACAGGCATGAGCCACCATGCCTGGCCTTTCCTTTTTATGTTTTTATTGAGATGGAGGCTCACTCTGTCGCCCAGGCTGGAGTGCAGTCACAATCTTGGATCACTGTAACCTCCACCTCCTTGGTTCAAGTGATTTTTTCTTAGCTGGGATTACAGGCACCCACCACCACACCTGGCTAATTTTTGTGTTTTTAGTAGAAATGGGGTTTCACCATGTAGGCCAGGCTGGTCTTGAATACCTGACCTCAGGTGATCCGCCCGCCTCAGCCTCCCAAAGTGTTGGGATTACAGGCGTGAGCCACCACACCCGGCCTCCTTTTTATTTTTGTTATTTTTTGAGACAGGGTCTTGCTCTGTCATCCAGGCTGGAGTGCAGTGGCACAATCATGGTTTCTCAACCTCCTGGCTTCATGTGATCCTTCCACCTCAGCTTCTTTTTTTTTTTTTTTTAAAGATGGGGTTTCACCATGATGGCCAGGCTGGTTTTGAACTCCTGACCTCAGTTGGTCCACCCACCTCAGCCTCCCAAAGTGCTAGGATTACAGGCATGAGCCACCATGCCCAGCCCCACCTCAGCTTCTTACATAGCTGGGACTACAGGCATGAGCCACTATGCCCAGCTAATTAATTATTATTATTTTTTTTTGTAGAGTGCCAGGGGCAATGGCTCATGCTTGTAATCCCAGCACTTTGGGGTTGGGAGGCCAAGGATCGCTTGAGCCCAGAGTCCAGATCCCAGGAGTTTGAGACTAGTCTGGGTAACATAGGGGAAACAACCCTCTCTACAAAAACAAAACAAAACAAAAACCATATATATATATATATATATATATATATATATATATATATATATATATTTATTTTAAATAAAAACTATATATATATTTATAAAAATATAATATTTACAAAAACCATATATATTTACGAAAACTATATTTACAAAAAACTATATATATTTACAAAAAACATATATTTTACGAAAACTAATATATGTGGGTTTCCTTCAGGGCTTGCAGCTGGATCAGGCCTGTCAGAAGCAGTTCCTGGGGTGAACTCTGGCATCCAGACAAAGGGAATTTGGTGGTGTCCAAACAGAGAAGCCCTGGACTCTGAAGCCCCAGAGGGGGTGTTATAGCCATGCTAACAGCTCTTTTAGTCCTGCTGTCAGCAGTCTGACAAACAGGGCCATGTTAACAACGAACTGGGGTATGTTAACAACTCTGTCAGTCCTGTTGCCCTGCTCCCTCTGGAGGTTCCCTGGCTGGCCTGGCCCTGCCACTCTTTCTCATGTCAAGGGGCTGCTGCTGGGTGCAGACAATGGTGAAGGAGGTGTGGAGAGCTATGGTGTTACTGCCTTCTTCATACACTTCACTGACACTGGAAGGGTGGAGAAGACATTTATGAAGCAATGTAAACAGCTCTCAGCAGAGAGGGGATGTGAGGGTGGTCACTGACCTGAAGTCAGGTGGTCTCTCTCCCAGTGTGGCTGGGTCTGGGGCTTTTATGGGCTCAGAAGTGGGGAGTGCATGCTGATTGGTTTATGAATATGTTTAAAAGGTTAAAACAGAGGCACCATTCAAAGGTGGACATGACAGTGTAGAAAACCAATTAGGGGGCAGGGTGTGGGGGCTCACACCTGTAATTCCAGCATTTTGGGAGGCTGAGGCAGGTGGATCATGAGGTCAGGAGTTCAAGACCAGCCTGACCAACATGGTGAAACCCTGTCTCTACTAAAAAATACAAAACATTAGTCGGGCGTCATGGCATGTGCCTGTAATCCCAGCTACTCAGGAGGCTGAGGCAGGAGAATTACTTGGGAGGCAGAGGTTGCAATGAGCTGAGATCACACCACTGCACTCCAGCCTGGGCAACAAGGTGAAGCTCCATCTTAAAAAAAAAAAAAAAAAAAGAAAAAAGAAAAAACAAGAAAACCAATTAGGGAAGGGTAGGTATATGTAAAATAGGTGAAGGGTGGGGATCGGGCAGAGGAAAGTGCACCAAACAGGAAAAGAGGTTCTCGATTCAGTCTGTGGATTTATCCAAGATTTGTAGCTTAGCTTTCAGTCTTTAAACTGCCTTTGGTTTCAAAGTTGGGTTTCACTGGGGACACACTGCTAGCTGCCTAGGGGTTTGTCTGCCTCCTGCTGCTATCTTTTCATTTTTTTAAATTTAAAAATTTTTATTTTTTTTAAAAAAAGATGGGGTTTCACCATGATGGCCAGGCTCGTCTTGAACTCCTGACCTCAGGTGATTCACCCACCTCAGCCTCCCAAATGCTAGGATTACAGGCGTGTGCCGCTGCACCCAGCCTCCTGCTGTTATCAAAAGTACTAAAGTAATGCATCTAGCCTGAGGGCTGCCCCTAGTCCCACCAGCAGAGGTTTTTTTTTTTTCTTTTCTTTTTATTTTGTATTAATTAAAATTTTAATTCAAAGGGACTAATATAGAGGGTTTTTTTTTTTTAATTACCACATATGTTGAGTATTCATGCTATGCCAAGCACTTCCCATATATTTTCTCATTTAATCCTCAAAATAGCAAGGGTGATAGCCTTATCCTGTAGGTGAGAAAGCTGAGGCTCAGAGAAATTAAGAAACTCACATGAGGTCATGTGGTATGTGAGTTAATTTTTGCTGCATCATAAGCCACCCAACTATTTATGATTTCAGACAGCTAACACTTGTTTCTCAACAACTGTGTGGGGGCTGGATGGCCAAGGGGCCTCATATCTGAGGGACAAGAGGAGCTCATCATCAGCTGGATGATGGGGATGCAACCACAAGTCTCATTATCCAGCAGCGCTTGAACACAGGGGTTGAGTTCCAAAAGCAGCATAAGGGCAGCAACATAAGAACCTTCCAGTGCAGGGTGTGGTGGCTCAGGCCTGTAATCCCAGCACTTTGGGAGGCTGAGGAGGGTGGATCACCTGAGGTCAGGAGTTCAAGACCAGCCTGACCAACATGGTGAAACCCCCGTCTCCAACAAATAAATAAATAAAATAAAATAAAATAAAAGAATCTTCCATGTCTCACTTATGTTATATCTGCTATTCTCCCATTGGCCAAAGCAGGTTACAAGGGCATGGCCAGCCAGTAGGGAGGGGATAACCAAAGGGTGGAGACAGGGAGTGAGAATTGCTGCCATTTTCTCCAACAAAGAATCTATCATCCATAACTTGTAAGTGTACAAATCAAAACCAAGTCTGTCTTACTTGAAGGTTCAAAACTGTCTTGGAGCTACTGTCCAGGGTTTAGGAATCCAGAACATTCCACACATTGCCTAAGTCAACAATCTGTTGCATACACACACTTGCAACTGTTTTGCAAATGTATATGGATCTGATTGTCATTGATAAAATGCAAATTAATTTAGAAGTATTAATCAATTCATAGAATAATTTTGTTGTGTTTTCTAATCAACAGATATTTACGTAATTTCAAAGCAGCTCTTCACAAAATATTTATTGGTTACAAAAGGAAGTCACTTCACAGTGGAAGAATCTGGCAGGTATCACGTTAATCAGTAACAAAAATGAACATCATCAGTAATAGGACAAATTGCAATCGTGTGTCTCCTGATAGTCCAGCAAGAAGAACACAGCATCACTTCTATGATGTTCCTAACAATAATACATAATTGGAATCTCATCCTAAAGCAACACATTCAAATTAAGAAAAATTCTACAAAATAATTGGCCTATAACAGAAATGTAAAGGTCATGAAAGTCAAGGAAAGACTGAAGAATTTGTTCCAGACTTAAGATGAAAGAGACATGAGAAATAAATGCAGTGGTGATTCTGAACTGGATCCTGACTTGGCAAAACTTGAATAGAAATGTATTAATGGTAGAAATGTATTAATGTTGATTTTCTGATTTTGCTAGCTATATTTAATTTTTATAGGAGACAGTCCTTGTTTATAGAAGACACATAGTATTTAGGGGTTATAAGGAGTCAGGTCAGGAACTTTCAAATTGTTCAGCAAAAAAAAAGTTCTTTGTACTTTAATTCCAAGACTTCTATAAATTTGAGATTTTAAAAATACTTAAATAAAAACTCCTTTAAAGTCTCTCAACATGCTGACCTAGTAATAGACTTTTAAATTTGTTTTTATTTTTATCAAGGTTTCATGTGCCCATAGTTTGAAGTGTTGAATCATTTTTATTTATTTATTAAAACATTTTTTAATGCCACTCCATTCAGAGGTAGTGAAGTCTGTCACTCAGGCTGTAGTGCAATGGTGCAATCTCGGCTCATTGCAGCCTCTGCCTCCCAGGTTCAAGCAATTCTCCTGCCTCAGCCTCCCAAGTAGCTGGGATTACAGGAGACTGCCACCATTCCCAGCTAATTTTTGTATTTTTAGTAGAGACGGGGTTTTACCATGTTGCTCAGGCTGGTCTTGAACTCCTGACTTAGGTGATCCACCCGCCTCAGCCTCCCAAAGTGCTAGAATTGCAGGCATGAGCCACTGCGCCTGGACTGAAGTGTTAGTTTTATGTCTTTTTTCTTTTTAAGAAAAGTAGTTCCCTTATCTCCACTTTCCCCCCTTTCCTGTATCTCAGAGACAACTGCTTTCAGCTGATTATTTTGACAGATATGACCTTCTTTCCGAATATTGCTTTTTTTTTTTTTTTTTTTTTGAGACAAGGTCTTGCTCTGTGCCCCAGGATGGAGTGCAATGGCGCTATTGTAGCTCACCACAACCTTGAACTCCTGGGCTCAAAATGATCCTCTAGCTTCAGTCTCCTGAGTAGCTGGGACTACAGGCACATGCCACCATACCTGGCTAATTTATTTTTGCAGAGACAAGGTCTCAGTATGTTGCCTGGGCTGGTCTCTAACTCCTAGGCTCAAGTGATCCTCCCGCCTGGCCTCCCAAAGTGTTGGGATTACAGATGTTAAATCAAGTTTAGCCTAAAGCTGCCTCCTTATATATTTAAGCTTGGCCTAAAGGTTTCTCTGTATATCGTGACAAGTGGAGGTCTAAACCGACTACACTTGTGCCAATCACTGAGTTTTGGCCAATCAAATGTAGCCAGTGGTTCAAACCATGTTCAGATAAGGCAAATGCCAAGCTGCAGCAATCCAGCTGTTTCTGTAACTCACTTACATTTTCCATAAACCTTCCACCATATGATTGCACTAAAGTGTCCAAGCCTACTCTGGCTGGGAAGGCTGCCCAATTCTCGAACTGTTTACTGCTCAATTAAACTCCTTTAATTTGGCTGAAGTTTTTCTTTTATCACAGGTGTGAGCCATCATACCAGGCTGTCCTAAATTTTTAAAAACTATTAAGTCATAGTTACTTCCTCAAGACTGTCATCATCACATACTTATAGTGTGTCCTTGCTCAATTTTTATTGTTTTAATTTAAAAATTTGAAAAAGGATCTACATGCTCTACTCAGTGTAGTTCAGTGGTGTGCTGCTAACTACTGAACCATGGAACCTATTTTGTTTTTGTTTTGAGATGGAGTCTTGCCCTGTTGCCCACGCTGGAGTGCAGTGGCACAATCTCGGCTCACTGCAACCTCCCCCTCCCAGGTTCGAGATTCTCCTGCCTCAGGCTCCAGAGTAGCTGGGATTACACGTGCATGCCACGGTGCCTGGCTAATTTTTTTGTAGTTTTTAGTAGAGACGGGGTTTCACCATCTTGGCTAGGCTGGTCTTGAACTCCTGACCTCGTGATCCACTAGCTTGGCCTCCCGAAGTGCTGGGATTACAGGTGTGAGCAAGTGCTCCCGTCCTGTGTGCTTGGCAACCGGCTCACGTGAAACGATTATGGAAACCTGAAACGACCCACAATCCGCCATCTGTAAACTGGAGAACGAGGAAAGCCCATGGTGTAATTCAGTCAGAGTGTGAAACTTGGGGGTTAGGGTGGCGCTGATGGTGTACACTCTGAGTGTGAAGGCCTGAGAACCAGGAGCACCAATGTCCAAGGAAAGGAGAAGATGGATGTCTCAGAAAAAAAAAGAGTAGGCAAATTTGCTCGTCTTCCTCCTTTTTGTTGTTTGGGGCCTCAACAAATTGGATGATGCTCACATTGGGAAGGCCATCTGCTTTACTAACTCACCAATTCAAATGTTAATCATCTCTTCTGGAAACACTTTCACAGACACACCCAGAAACATTTTACCAGCTACTCAGACATCCCTTAGCCCAGTTGAGGCAACACACACAATTAAAAATCACAGACTGTTAAAAAAAAAAATCGGGCCGGGTGCGGTGGCTCACGCCTGTAATCCAAGCACTTTGGGAGGCCGAGGTGGGTGGATCACGAAGTCAAGAGATCGAGACCATCCTGGTCAACATGGTGAAACCCTGTCTCTACTAAAAATACAAAAAATCAGCTGGGCATGGTGGCCCGTGTCTGTAATCCCAGCTACTCAGGAGACTGAGGCAGGAGAATTGCCTGAACCCAGGAGGCAGAGGTTGCAGTAAGCCAAGATCCCGCCATTGCACTCCAGCCTGGGTAACAAGAGCGAAACTCCGTCTCAAAAAAAAAAAAAAAAATCACAGATAAGAAGAGTCAGAGTATCAGAGTATACATGATAATAAAAGCTTAAATAATAATGACCTTATCCAGTATTTATGTTTTCAGGCTAAAAATTATATTTTAGAATAAAAAATGGGAAGAGCAGATAACTTTTGTTTGTGAATTTCCATCTCCCTAACATGGTAAAAGTAATTTTAGCAAAACAATTTTAATGTTAATATTATAATAGACA
Organism: Saimiri boliviensis; assembly: GCF_048565385.1. Classification (NCBI taxonomy): domain Eukaryota; kingdom Metazoa; phylum Chordata; class Mammalia; order Primates; family Cebidae; genus Saimiri; species Saimiri boliviensis. Next base: position 51,448,893 of record NC_133449.1, on the reverse strand, counting down.
TGTAAACACAACATTGTAGAATACAAAGATAATTTTTTCTGTTTTCTTTTTTTAAGTGGGGGTTGAGAATTTTCATTTCACAGAGTTTTCTTGTCATCCAAGGCATTTTTAGAGGCCAGTCTTTCTAGTCATATTTGATAATGAGGAAGATGAAGTAACTGACTTCCCCAAAGTCACATAACTTCATGGCATAGCTGAGACTAAACCTCTGGGATTCAGATTTCCAGGCCATCGGTCTTTCTATGACAAAATGGTGATGCTTAAACACCTGAGATGCCTATCATAAAAAAAGTCATTATTAGCATGAAAACACTGACTAGAACAGAATAATTTAATGACATTTTATATCTTATAAACTCCTCTCTCTTCAGTTTTAACTATCTGAAAAAATTGTGGGCATGTCAGAAGCATGTGAACCAGAGCAACTCCATCTTGAATAGGAGCTGTGTAAAAGGCTGAAACCTATTGGGCTGCATTCCCAGATGGTTAAGGTACCGTGGGCCACAGGATGAGATAGGAGGTCAGCACAAAATACAGATCATAAAAACCTTCCTAATAAAACAGGCTGCAGTAAAGAAGCCGGCCAAAACCTACCAAAACCAAGGTGGCCAAGTGAGTGACCACTGGTCATCCTCACTGCTACACTCCCACCAGCGTCATGACGGTTTACAAATGCCATGACAACCTCAGGAAGTTACCCTATGCGGCCTAAAAAAGGGATGCATGAATAAGCCGCTCTTTGTTTAGCATATCATCAAAAAATAGTCATAATGGAGAACCAGCAGCCCTCAGGGCTGCACTATGGAGTAGTCATTCTTTCATTCGCTTACCTTCCTAATAAACTTGCTTTCACTTTATTCTGTGGACTTGCCTTGAATTGTTTCTTGCGTGAGATCCAAGAACACTCTCTTGGGGTGTGGATTTGGACACCTTTCCTGTAACATCATTCTGACGACCACTGAAGGGAATATAGTGAGGAAATCCCCAAACCAAAGGCCAACTTGGGGTAAGTGGTGGGGTCCTGTAGCAGTCAGTCATAGATTTCTGCCTTAAAAACCAGGTTCAAATATGAATAAGCAAGGTATAACAGACAAGGAATTTTAACAACTTAGATCTTGCCTCTTAAGTATAAACTGCCAAGTTATTCTCTTCTTCTCCCAAGAGAAAAATCATTGTTAAATTGGAAAAGATTGACACAGAACAACATGTAGAAATTATAATACTTTATTATAAATATTTCCAGAATATAAACTGATTTTGTATCAATATTCTTTGAAACTTTAGAAACTCGATGTAACCTAAGCTTATTATTATTATAATGTATTTCATTTTCCACTTTCCAGCTTAGAAAATACACTGCAAGTTAGATCTAAGAAAGGAGAAAAAAATTGCCATAGAGAAAAACCAATAAACATAAAATACCCAACTCAAAACTGTAACAAACTCAATCTAGAAATAGATTCTGCAAGGTCCATTAATCCTCTTAAAATAAGTAACTTCCCAAGAGAAAATAATTCCACCATCAAAGCAATTTGATTAATAAAAGCAGAGCCACTTTCATTAAAAGAAATTACACTTGAGAAAAACGTAATAACGCTTTTAGAAAATGAGGAAAAATAATTTCTATGTTGGAGAGCAAGCATGCTAAACACTTTCTGTTCGGCCTTTGTTAGAAATTAAAGATCATATTCATAAAAGACAAGTGATATGAACATGGACATCATAAAACCATGCTCTCAACTATATTTTCAATTTAACTTTGGGAGAACCAACTTTGAAAGCTTCAAAATCCAAGAATAGACTGGTCCCAAAGCATTTCCTCCTCTGTCCTTTCTTGGCCTTGTTCCTTTTTCTTTTTCGTATGCTTACGTTCCTCTTTCTTATAGACTACATCTTGGCTTTTTTTCTCCTTCCGATTCTTAAGCTTTTCTGTACTGACATGTATGGTTTCTGTTTCTACCTCTGTTTTCTTTCTTTGGATGCTCTTGTGTTTGTCTAAATCAATTTCCTCACAACTTTTTTTTCTCTTATGCTTGGCCCGCTCCTCCCCTGATTTTTCTCTGCCTTCCTCTGGGTGCCTTTTCCTTTTCTGATGCATCTGTTTGTGACTGGCTTGATGGGTACCGGTACTGTTATCTGAGGAGAAGTGCTTATAAACTCTAGATTCTACACCATGTGAGCCACAAATATATTCTTGCTGATTAAAGTTTAAGGGTACTGGTTTTTCTGAGAAACAGTTCCTGGTGAACTGACAGTAGCTCAAAGAGTCTTGTCTCAATCTGATGTCATGGGCTGGTAACCACTGAGGCAATTGATTTTCCACTGTTTGTGAAATATTGCATGATCTTGGGTAGGTCTGGATGGTTTCAGACGGGAGTCTTTGACTAAACATTCTATACGTGCATCTGGAATCAACCTCTCCTTTGTACCCACAGGTTTCCAAATAGTCTTCTCTCATCTTTCTGAAACAAGTCTTTGGCTCTAAGCCTCTGGCTTTCTGTACTTTAATATAATCTTCAAGTTCATCTTGAAAAGAGTCATATGTCTTCTTTGAATGCTTCATTAGGTTGACAAAATAGGATGCTCTGCAAAGAAGGGAAAAAATTCTTACCAGATTATCTTGTCCTGAGTATTTCCTTTGCTCTTTTTTTAACTTTTTTGTCTGAGATTGAGTCTCGCTCTGTTGCCCAAGCTGGAGTGCAGTAAGGGCACATTTGGGTCACTGCAACCTCCGCCTCCCAGGTTCAAGCATTCTCCTGCTTCAGGCTCCCAAGTAGCTGGGATCACAGGTGCGCGCCACCACACCGAGTTTTTATTATTTTTAGTTGAGACAGGGTTTCACTATGTTGGCCAACCTGCTCGAAAACTCCTGATCTCAAGTAATCCACCCGCCTCAACCTCCCAAAGTGCAGGGATTACAGGCATGAGCCACTGCACCCGAACTCCTTTGCTCCTGAAAAGCTTTGAAAAACAAAGCAGCTCAAACAAATTACAACCTAGTTCAGCATAAAAGTTGAATATCTTGACATTATATGCCAAAACGTAGCATCAAGATGGTCAGATACCTCCCAGGTCATATACCAGTAACTTTACCCTTCTCAGAAGTGGGAGGAACAGGGCAGAAAGGAACTGATACACATGATGCTGTCATAGGGCTAAAATGTGAGACAAGTAGGGATGTATGGATCGGAACCACATATCCATGGTGGGTGGCTTGATATGAATGTAAAAATAATTTCTCAAGTTCTCATGAATTGGTTTCCTGTACATTAGTTTCTAAGAGAAGTAAAAACCACAGATAAAGAATTTGATTTTTAAAATCTTCGGTTTACTCAAGATAAAATAAACATACTCACCTGATCAGAGTACTGTTAAGACTTAACAATAAAAAGATGTTTATAGAACGGTTTGGGAAATGAAAAATTCAGTTATAAGATGAGAACTACTTTTAGGTATCAGGTATGAGGGAAGATGAAGAAATAGAGTTCTGTATCTTCTATGTAGGGCTTGGATTTCATTCCACTACTTCTGATTGGTGAAAAAAGCATTCTAGAATGCCTTTTGGTTTGTTCTCAGAGTACTGAGGAAAAAGGAAAGAAACGGGTAAAAACTGAACAGGGGATAGGACTGATGTCTAGAAAAATTTCAGAAGAAATTTACAGTAGATATATCATTTTTGTTTGCTTGTTTGATTTTTTTTTGGGGGGGGGGCAGCAGGACTGTTCCTGATTCTCTTTCTTTTCCTCACCTCGAATCCTGAATAAATACAAATATAGCAGAAAATGTACTTACTATGAGATTACAATGCCATATATATGTGTGTATATATATTTATATATATACACACATACATATACATACATATATATTTTACATACATACATATATACTCACACATTCTGTCTCTCTCTCTTTCTCTCTCACACACACACACACACACACACACACACACACACACACACATTTTATTTATTTATTTATTTTTTTGAGACGGAGTTTCTCTCGTTACCCAGGCTGGAGTGCAATGGCGCAATCTCGGCTCACCGCAACCTCGGCCTCCCGGGTTCAGGCAATTCTCCTGCCTCAGTCTCCTGAGTAGCTGGGATTACAGGCACGCGCCACCATGCCCAGCTAATTTTTTGTATTTTTAGTAGAGATGGGGTTTTACCATGTTGACCAGGATGGTCTTGATCCCTTGACCTCATGATCTACCCACCTCGGCCTCCCAAAGTGCTGGGATTACAGGCATGAGCCACCACGCCCGGCACACATATATTTTTGAGATGGAGTCTTGCTCTATAACTCAGGCTGGAGTTCAATGGCACGATCTTTTACTGCAACCTCCACCTCCAGGTTCAAGTGATTCTCCTGCCTCAGCCTCCCAAGTAGCTGGGACTACAGGTGTACACCACCAAACTCGCTAACTTTTGTATTTTTAGTAAAGGCAGGGTTTTACCATGTTGGCTAGGCTGGTCTCCAACTCCTGACCTCAGGTGATCCACCTGCCTCAGCCTCCCAAAGTGTCAGGATTACAGGTGTTAGCCACTGTGCCCGGAATGCCAATATATTTTTGGCGATATATTTTATCTCAAAAAATTAGGAGGGAGTATATCCCATGTATAACTGAACATTTCTTCCCTTTAGCAGAAACAAGCCTGGTATAGTCCTCTAGAGTCTGATTAATGATCAGCCAGTTTTTTAAATTTGGAAATTTGAGGTTAAAAAGAAAATGTAAATGAAGCCTAATTTGACAAGTTAGAAAATATAGTTCTGTTCAACTTAAATAGTATAAAAATCCTGACTAATGTAACAAATATTTGCTTAAAGATGGGCAAACTATTTTAACCTATACTTCAGAAAAGAATATACGCAAATGACCAATAAGCACATGGCAAAATGTTTAAAATCATTAATCAGCAAGTAAATGTGAATTAAAACCACAATGAGATACCACTATGCACTTACTAGAATGACTAAATGAAAGACTGATAATACCAGTGCTGATAAAGGATGTGGAACAGCTGGAACTTTCATACATTGCTGATAGGAATGTAAAATGGTACAACCACTTGAAAAACAGTTTGGCAGTTTCTTAAGAAATTAAACATGAGGGGTGGGGTTAAAAAAAAAAGAAGTTAAACATATATTTACCACATGGTGCAGTTATTCTACTTCAAGGTATTTACTTAAAGGAAAAGGAGATACAGTCATGTACTGCATAACAATGTTTTGGTCAACAATGGACTGAATATATGATGGTGGTCCTATAAAATTGGAGCTGAAAAATTCATAGTATGTCATAGCACAATGCATTATTCATGTGTTTGTAGTGATGCTGGTATAAACAAATCTACTATACTGCCATATAAAAGTATAGCATATACTATGTACAGTACATAAGATTTGATAATAACTATATTACTAGTTTATGGTTTATTTACTATATTTTACATTTTATTTTAGAGCATACTTTTTCTCCTTATTAAAAAAAAAAAAAAAAAAAAAGTTAACTGTAAAACAGCCTCAGGTAGGTCAGGAGGTATTCCAGAAGATGCCACCATAGGAGATGATAGCTCCATGCATGTTACTGTCCCTGAAGACTTTCCAGTGGGACAAGATGTGGAGGTGGAAGACAATGATGATCCTGACCCCTGTGCAGGCTTAGGCTAATGTGTGTGGTTGTGTCTTAGCTTTTCATACAAAAATTGAGTAAGTTAAAAAAAAAATACAGCCAGGTGGGGTGGCTCTTGCCTGTGCCTCTAGCACTTTGGGAGGCCGAGGCAGGCGGATCACTTGAGGTCAGGAGTTTGAGACCAGCCTGGCCAACATGGTGAAACCGTGTTTCTAGTAAAAACACAAAAATTAGCCAGGCATGGTGGCACATGCCTGTAATCCCAGCTGCTTGGGAGGCTGAGGCAGGAGAATCGCCTGAACCTGAGAGGTAGAGGTTACAGTGAGCCAAGATTGTGCCACTGCACTCCAGCCTGGGCAGAAGAGTAAGACTCCATCTCAAAAAAATACAAATAAAAACAAAAAAGAAAACATAAAAAAAGAAAAAAAAACTAAGAATAAAATAGGAAAAAGGATAACGATATAAAGAAATTAAAGTACTTTTCTTTTTTTGAGACAGTCTCCCTCTATTGCCAGGCTGGAGTGCAGTGGGATCCCGGCTCACTGCAACTTCCGTTTTCCGGTTTCAAGCAATTCTCCTGCCTCAGCCTCCCGAGTAGCTGGGACTACAGGCAGGCACCACCACAGCTGGCTAATTTTTTTATGTTTTTAGTAGAGACGGGGTTTCACCATGTTGGCCATGTTGGTCTTGATCTCTTGACCTCGTGATCCGCCTGCCTTGGCCTTCCAAAGTGCTGGGATTACAAGCGTGAGCCACCTTACCCGGCCTAGAAATTAAAGTATTTTTGTGTAGCTCGAAAACGTGTTTTAACCTGTTATTACAAAAGAGTAATGAAGTTAAAAAAATTTTTTTTTTAATTTATAAAGTAAAAACACTATAGTAAGCTAGGGTTAATTTACTACTAAAACAATAAAAATATTTAAAAAATAAATTTAGTGGGCTGGGTGTGGTGGCTCATGCCTGTAATCCCAATACTTTGGGAGGCTGAAGTAGACGGATCACCTGAGGTAAGGAGTTGAAGACCAGCCTGGCCAACATGGTGAAACCCCGTCTCTAGTAATAATATAAAAATTAGCTAGGTGTGGTGGTGGGTGCCTGTAATCCCAGCTGCTTCGGAGGCTGAGGAAGAAATGCTTGAACCTGGGAGGCAGAGGTTGCAGTGAGCTGAGATTGTACCACTGCAATGTAGCCTGGGTGACACAGAGATACTCTGTCTCAATATAAATAAATAAATTTGGCCGGGCGCGGTGGCTCAAGCCTGTAATCCCAGCACTTTGGGAGGCCGAGGCGGGTGGATCACGAGGTAAAGAGATCGAGACCATCCTGGTCAACATGGTGAAACCCCGTCTCTACTAAAAATACAAAAAAGTAGCTGGGCATGGTGGCACGTGCCTGTAATCCCAGCTACTCAGGAGGCTGAGGCAGGAGAATTGCCTGAGCCCAGGAGGCGGAGGTTGCGGTGAGCCGAGATGGCGCCATTGCACTCCAGCCTGGGTAACAAGGGCGAAACTCCGTCTCAAAAAAAAATAAAAATAAAAATAAATAAATAAATAAATTTAGTGTAGCCTAAGTGTACAGTACTTACAGTCTACAGCAGCATATAGTAGTATCTTAGGCCTTCTCATTAACTCACCACTCACTGACTCACAGCAACTTGCAGTCCTGAAAGCTCCTCCATTAATGGTAAATGCCCCATACAGGTGTACTATTTTTTAATCTTTCATACTATATTTTTACTCTTTCTTTTCTGTTTAGATAGGTTTAGATACACAAACAGTTACTATTTGTTATAACTGCCTACGGTATTCAGTATGGTAACATGCTGTACAGATTGTAGCCTAGGAGCAATAGGCTATACCATCTGTATCAACTTGTGTAGTAAGTTATATCATCTGGTTTGTGTAAGTACACTTTATGATGTTTGCACAATAACAAAATCACCTAATGACACATTTCTCAGAATGTATCCTAGTCATTAAGTGACACGACTGTGTGTCTATACAAAGACTTGCACATGAATGTTCATAGTAGCTTTATTTGTGATAGCCTCAGAAAGAAAAGAAACTCAAATGTCAATCAACAGATGAATGGATTAAACAGTGGTATAACGATACAATGAAATATTATCAGTGATAAAAAGGAACAAACCAAGTTGATACACATGACATGAGTGAATCTCAAAATAATGAAAATAATTATAATTCTTTTTTACTATACAAAATAGTGATACACTGGGCATAGTGGCTCATGCCTGTAATCCCAGCACTTTGGGAGGCTGAAGTGGCAGAACTGCTTGAGCCCAGTTCAAGATCAACCTGGCTAACACAGCGAGAACCCATTTCTAAAAATAAATAAATCAATAAATAAAAAGTAACAGAAGCTTGACAAAAGAGTACATATGATATGATTCCATTTACATAAAACTCTAGAAAATGCAAAGTATAATAACAGTAGTTGCCTGGGGAGAGGTGGGAAGAAAGCATTCTAAAGCGGCATTTTCTTAGTGGGGTGGTAATGGATACGTTTATTCTCTTAATTGTGGTGATCATTTCATGGCTATGAGGTCAGGAGTTTGAGAACAGCCTGGCCAACACGGTGAAACCCCATCTCCACTAAAAATACAAAGAATTAGCTGGGCATGGTGGCAAACACCTGTAGTCCCAGCTACTAGGGAGGCTGAGGCAGGAGAATCGCCTGAACCCGGGAGGCGGAGGTTGCAGTGAGATGAGATTGAACCATTGCACTCCAGCCTGGGTGACAAAGGAAGACTCTGTCTCAACAACAACAAAAAGAAGTCATTAATAAGATTAAAAAGATGTTGATAATTGTTGAAACTGGATGATGAACACATGAAGGGTCATTATGCAATTTTCTCTATTTTTGAGTATGTTTGAAACTTTGGTAATAAGATTTTACTTCACATCTACTAGGTGGGCTATAGTCAAAAAGGATAATAGTAAGTGTTAGCAAGAAAGTAGAAAAATCAGAAGCTTCATTCATTGTTTGTGGAAATGTAAAATGGTGCATCTACTTTGGAAAATAGCTTAGCAGCAATTTTATCAATTCCACCCAGTAATTCTACCCATATATAGCCAAAAGAATGAAAACCTATGTCCATGCAAGAATTTGTACACAAATGTTCACAGTAGCATTATTCATTACAGCTAAAAAATAGAAATAACCAACCCAATGCCCATCAACTGATAAACAGATAAACAAAATGTGGCATATTCATATAATAAATATTATTCAGCAGTAAAAAGGAAGTGCTGACATATGGTACAACATGAACGAAGCTTGAAGACATCACACTATGTGAATAAAGCCAGCTCCAAAGGACCACAGATGGCACAGAGATGAATAAAGAGGTGAATGGAACCTAACTTACCCTTATCAGGCTGAGAACTTGGTGGAGAAATCTGATCATATTCACCCAGTTTTTCAGCATGAACTTTCAAATAGTGAGACTATACAGTAACTGGTGAGCTAAAAACCATGATTCAGAAATTAAAAATCAATTTTTGTTCAATTCTCCACTCTCATTCATCTGAAATCAAACACAATCTTGTCACAAAGATTAAATAATTTAAAGTTTATAATTACATCAACACAGACTAATCTGAAAATTCCACCCTGTAATCCCGGCACTTTGGGAGGTTGAGGCAGGTGGATCACCTGAGGTCAGGAGTTGGAGCCCTGCCTGGCCAACAAGCTTAAATAATTATAAGCTTGTTTGGCTCAGAGTACACTGAACTAAACTATATTATTGGTGCAGTTAATTAGAAATCAAGTGGCAGGCCGGGCGCAGTGGCTCATGCCTGTAATCCAAGCATTTTGGAAGCCAAGGCAGGCAGATCACCGGAGGTCGGGAGTTCAAGACCAGCCTGACCAACATGATGAAACCCCGTCTTAAAAAAAAAAGAGAAATCAAGCAGCAACAGGAGGCCTAAGGTAAAGACCACCCGAGAGCACAGTAACACCTGGGAACACCTCTGGTGGTTGCAGAGCAGGTAATACTGCTCTGGTCTCACTAATGCCTTCTTAAATTAACATGGAGACTGCATGAAGGCCTTGTAAAGAGGGTTTATGCAAAGACCTCTGAGGAGGGAGGCGACCTCTGCTCACAAGATCGGGGAGGGTCTTTGCAGAAGGGAGCTGGCAAGGAGAAAAGCTATGCAGGGCAGAGATCACGGAACACCTCAGGCTCTGCCACTGTTCTCGGAATATGGAGTGATTTTAATTGCTCTATGTCCTCAATGCTATGCACTGGGTGTGGTGAGACCCTGTAGCTCCTCATCTGATATACTTCTGATGCAGCTGCACTCTGATAACATTGGTGATAAACTCAGAGCACTAGTTTGGTATATCTTAGAAGGGTCTCAAGTGCTCTTCACAGGCTATCTTACTTACTTCTTTATCCTCCCCTTCCATGCCCATAAGATCAATGAGATTATGCATATAATAAAAGTGTTTGGAGCCTAGAGCTGGGGCCAACATGGTTCCTATGCCTGCATTTGTCCCCTAGACCCATGCTGTAAATTTTATTTGTGTCTCTGTCTTTATTTCCTTTTCTCAATCCCTTGTCACCGCCAGGACTAAGGGCACCCACGTACGGGGTTGGGCTGGTTCCCAACATACTTTTCTTGTAGTGATTAAATAAGATGACATATATGAAGTTTACCCACTACATTTAAAAAGTGACATTTGGACATATTCTTTCTATTTTCAACCTACCTCATAATGTAAAATCCTTTGTCATCTGAACTGTAACACTACTCCACAGACATCTTTTATAAAAGGTATCTGTAAAAGTCCAGTCTTTGTTCACTCAATGTGATATCTATCAATAAAAGAGAGGTAAGACAGAAGATTAGTTAAGATAATATTTTCAATCTTCAACTACTATATTTCATATACCATCTCAAATCTTAATTTTCTGAGTGCTTGAAAGGACAGAGTAATACATTTTTGTTCATTAGAATGAAAATTTTAATTTGAAAATATTTAGTGAGACTCTAATATTTAATATGTTAACATATTTTTATTTAGTCTACAAAATACCATTCTGAAGAAAAAGTTACTGGGGCACCAGTACTGAAAGCTAAGAAATCCAGTCATGGCATTTTATGCTTAATGCTAACAGTTAATTTTTTTCTTTCTTTCTTTTTTTTTTTTTAACGCTAACAATTTCAAAAAATGCAGTCTATTTTAAATTAGCCAATGATTCTAGACACATTACCAGTGTCATCTAAGAATCACATGGAGGAATCACAAATCATCTAAACAGGGTCTGGCTCTGTTAACCAGGCTGGAGTGCCAACTCAGCTCACTGCAACCTCCACCCCCTCAAACCCCACCCCCGGCCTCAAGTGATTCTCCTGCTTCAGCTTCCTGAGAAGCTGGGAATACAGGTGCATGCCACCGAGACCCACTGATTTTTGTATTTTTTGTAGAGACAGGGTTTTGCCATGTTTCCCAGGCTGGTCTCAAACTCCTGAGCTCAGGCGATCCACTCGCCTTGGTCTCCCAAAGTTCTGGGATTACGAGGCATGAGCCACTGAGACTGGCCCACAAGTATCTTTACCTATGGTAGGCAACCTTCTTCCATGTTTGGTACAAATACAACCACACAAATTTTACTAAATAGGGTTCAGAAAAGCCCTTCAAAGCTACAGTCATATTCATATATTAGCTTCTACAACTTTTGCTCTAAGTGTTTCTCACTTAATAAATAATCTATGCCAAAATTATTACATTTACACTGGTGTCTATGTTTCAATCTAAAGTTCCTAACAGCTAAAATTTACTTTATAGAAGTTTACCAGTTTATACAGTGGGTGCCAATCATGTAACACCAAAATTGTACTTTTTACGCAGCAGTTTAAATGGATGAGTTAGAATCATATGCAATGCCATGGAAAAATGCCCATGATATATTAAGGGGAAAAACAATACGTAGAACTCTATTAATCAATTGTTCAATCATGAAATCCAATTTTAGTATAAGCAACCCAACATATAAAGCCCCAACTTATATATATGAATTTACTGTAGGAGGAGTTAATGCATTTGGCCTCCAATCTTCCTTTCCTGGGGAAGAGGGAGAAGAAGACAGTGACATCCAGACCTCAAGTAAAGAGCCTAATGATGGCGGGTGTTGAACAATGAGAACACATGGACACAGGGAGGGGAGCATCACACACTGGGGTCTGTTAGGGGTGAATAGGGGAGGGACAGCAGGGGTTGGGGAGGTTGGGGAGGGATAACATGGGGAGAAATGCCAGATATAGGTGATGCGGGGATGGAGGCAGCAAATCACATTGCCACATATGTATCTATACAACAATCCTGAATGATCTGCACATGTACCCCTGAACCTAAAGCACAATTAAAAAAAAAAAAAGAAAGAAATTCATCAAGAAATATAAATATGCTGTCACTTTTAAAGAAAAAAAAAAAGAGCCTAATGATATCTGCTAGGAGGAAAAGATCTTACCCCTAAAATGCCCTTAGCAAGATGTCCCTGGCTAAAGATTACCTGTAGTAAATAAACCCAGAATCTATAAGGCATCTCTCTCTGAAGAATGCCACATAAGCTATACAACTCTCTAGGGTATAATACAGAGATGAGCCACAGTTTAAATATTCCCACTGTGTGAGGCGATCTTGTGAACCTTACTGAGAAACCTTATCTATTTATTCTGGGCCAAAGACAAATGTCCAAAGTGGGAGTATTAGTCTGTTCTCAAACTGTTACAAAGACATACCTAAGACTCGGTAATTTATAAAGGAATAAATTGACTCACAGTTTTACATGGCTGGGGAAGCCTCAGGAAACTTACAGGTGGAAGGTGAAGGGGAAGCAAGGCACCTTCTTTTCAAGGTGGTAGAAAGGAGAAGTGCTGAGTGAAGGGGGAAGAGCCCCTTATAAAACCATCAGATCTCATGAAAACTCACTATCATGAGAGCAGCATGGGGAAAACTGCCCATTACCTTCACCTGGTCGCTCCTTGACATGTGGGGATTATAGGGATTACAATTCATGATGAGATTTGGGTGGAGACACAAAGCCTAATCATATTACTTGGTCTGAGGAGCCATCATTCATGTATTAGATACATTGCTTCATTTGAGTCTCCTGACTGCCTGTATTCTTGAAATAATTAGTAAACCTGATGAGTTTGATTTGACAGTCTGATCTTGTGTGTTAGCTCAGTATCCACAGGAAAAAAATCTGAATAGATATACACTAAACTCAATGGAGTTTGAGAAATGGAAAACTGGGTCAGAAAATGAGCCGGGGCAAACATTTAACATATTGCTCTTTGAACATCCCTATAATTTTTGCAAAAAACATGTATGACTTTATACTTAAAAACTCCATAAACATTTAAGTTACACTGAAGATCTTCAAACTAATCTTAATATTAGTGCCAGTGTATGGATTAAAAAGATTTGCCTAAAAATATTATGTGCTCAAGATAATTATAAATCAGAAACCTTTTAGAAAGGACTTGGAAGAGTATTAAAAATGTATCTCAGGCTGGGCATGATGGCTCATGCCTGTAATCCCAGCACTTTGGGAGGCAGAGGTGGGCGGATCACTTAAGCCCAGAAGTTTGAGACCAGCCTGGCCAACATGGTGAAACCCCATCTCTACTAAAAATACAAAAAATTAGCCAGGTGTGTTGGCACATGCCTGCAATCCCAACTACTCGGGAAGCTGAAGTACGAGAATCTCTTGAATATGGGAGGTGGAAGTCACAGACAGCCAAGATGGAACACTGCATTCCAGCCTGGGCAAGAGAGTGAGATTGTCTTAAAAAAATTAAAAAAAAAATCTCTATTATATATCTCAATTATTTCTGAGTTGTTTTAAAATATAGGACTTAATTACATTTGACTCTAAGGTCAGCAAGGTAAAAAGATTAATACAAAGCATTTTCAGAACTTCTCTTGATTCACAGTTAATGAACAAAAACTGACATGGTGATGCGATGGTGACTTTTTTATTAAAAATCTTGGTTTGGTGTGGTGTTTTGTGCCTGTAGTACCAACACTTTGGGAGGCTGAATTCAGAGCATTGCTTGAGGACAGGAGTTTGAGACCAGCCTGGGCAACACAGTGAGACCTCCGTCTCTACAAAAATAAATCTTTAATAAGAACAGGTAAATACTATCTTTCAGTGACATCCAAATCAGTATACATGGAAAGTTTACTGATGACTAATTATTTAAGCTCAAGATATCTTAAGACAGAACAATGATTTCCTTTCTGGTTTAACTCTTAATATCAACCAGACTTCCCATTTCTAAAAGGTAATGTTGTAAGCTGAGGTAAGAAACTTGGGGTTACCTTTAACTCCTTTGCCAACTAAGATCTCTGTTAAATAGCAAAATATTATCAAGCTCAAAATCTCAGCCATTTTTCTCCCGAGTCATGTCTGTTCTAGCTTTATAATAATTTCAAGGCTACTCTTTCATTTTTCAACTCCTATAACATTATTTAGTTCAAGTTCTCCTTGCTTTTGGACTTTATTAAATTTTATCACTACTTATTGATTTTGTCTTCGAGGTACTCTGTGATGAGTACTGCAGGAAAGCATAGGAAAAAAGAGATGAACTTTATCAAATGCCCACTGTACGCCAAATACATTATTATTTCAGTTTTTTTACTTCTGCAAGTTATTTTTTTTTTTTTTTTTTTTTGGCGGGGGGACGGAGTTTCGCTCTTGTTACCCAGGCTGGAGTGCAATGGCGCAATCTCGGCTCACTGCAACCTCTGCCTCCTGGGTTCAAGCAATTCTCCTGCCTCAGCCTCCTGAGTAGCTGGGATTACAGGCATGTGCCACCATGCCCAGCTAATTTTTTGTATTTTTAGTAGAGACGGGGTTTCACCATGTTGACCAGGATGGTCTCGATCTCTTGACCTCGTGATCCACCCGCCTCAGCCTCCCAAAGTGCTGGGATTACAGGCTTGAGCCACCGTGCCCGGCTTGCAAGTTATTTCTCATAAAGATTAGGATATTGGAATTTAAAGAAATTAAAATATGTTACCACATGTGCTATTTGGTAAAGCCAGATATTATTATTATTATTATTATTATTATTATTATTATTATTTTTGAGACGGAGTTTCGCTCTTGTTACCCAGGCTGGAGTGCAATGGCACCATCTCGGCTCACCGCAACCTCCGCCTCCTGGGTTCAGGCAATTCTCCTGCCTCAGCCTCCTGAGCAGCTGGGATTACAGGCACACGCCACCATGCCCAGCTGATTTTTTGTATTTTTAGTAGAGACGGGGTTTTTTCACCATATCGACCAGGATGGTCTCGAACTCTCGACCTCGTGATCCACCCGCCTCGGCCTCCCAAAGTGCTGGGATTACAGGCTTGAGCCACCGTGCCCGGCCAAAGCCAGATATTATTAAACTTTGGTTTATCTCAACCCTTTCCCTTACATACACTTAACTGTCCACACATTGGGAATAAGTGAACAAGACAATTGTTAATATTGAGGACTTTACAATTTTGTAAAAAATGAGATGCAAAAAACTATGATGCAAAACAAAAATCTGTAAAGTGCTGTAAGACCTAAGAAGATATAATGTGTTCTTGCTGAGGGGTTTGTGGCGAAGAATGGATTTTGAATGGAGCCTTAAAGAGACAGGTAAAATTTAGAGAAAAAAAATGAGTGAAGAGAGGTATTCTGGAGGAGAGGGCATTAGAAAAGGCATTTCTGCTTTAGGTAAAACAAAATATGCATAAAAGTAGTGAAAGATAGTGCTAAAGGTGGAATGATGCTAAATCATAATAGGCCTTATTGGGACATTTGGATTTAATTCCGCAGTCAATAGGGGAAGAAAAAGAGACTCAAAATGGGGATATTGACAGGAAGCTGTTACAGGCAAAAGATTATTGGGCTGCACCAAAAGAGCGGCAGAGCTAACAAAAAGAAAGGGAAAAATATGAGATATTCTAAAGGTGGAATCAAATTTGTGATAGCTGGGAAAAGAGCAGATAGAAGGAAGTGTGGGGGCAGAGACAATTCTAAGGCTTTGATCCTGGGTAAAGTTATCTTTAACAGAGAGATTAAGGAAGAGAAAGAAGAGTTGTTACTGTTGTTGTTATCTCCCAGAAGGAGGAAAGTAGGGAGTGGAATGAATAAGCATTAAGCATTCAAAAAGACAAATGAATTTGATTTTGGAACAAACCTGGATTCTATCAAATTCATAGTTTTACATCTCTCCTTTCCTGTTCCATTCTTCTATGTGTTTAATTCCTGTATGTGAAGCTGGGTTTAAATAACTTGTAGATGTTTTATGTACCTTGAAATTCCTTACAAATTAAAACAATTGGGCCCCTGAACTAACTGAACATGTATCAAACTTCAGTACACATGACGGGTAAAAGGAACTAGATGAAAGAAAGCTTGGTAGTGAACTCTAGGCGTTTGTAGAAATATTTCCTCAGAAAATTTTGACATCACCTCTCTTTTACTCATAGTGATTACTATGTATTCACTAATATAAAGGTTGCAGCCACCATGCCTCGCCTAACTCTTGCACTGTATGAAATGTTTTTCAGATCTCTTATGTTTGATGAATAAATCAACTGAATCTGAATGAAAAATTTAATAAAAATTTTCATGCCTCACATAACCTTTTGTGATATGGTATTTAATAATATGGAATAGGTTTTTTTTTTTTTTTTTGGAGATAGGGTCTCACTGTGTCTCCCAGGCTAGAATGCAGTAGCGTGATCTTGGCTCGTTGTAGCCTCTGCCTCCCAGGCTAAAGCAATCCTCTCACCTCGGCCTTCCAAATAGCTGGGACTACAGGCATACACCACCATGCCCGGCTAATTGTTTGTATTTTTAGTAGAGACGGGGTTTTGCCATGTTGCCCAAACTTGTATCAAACTCCTGAGCTCAAAGAATCTGCCACCTCGGCCTCCCAAAGTGCTGGGATTACAGGTGTGAGCCACCATGCCTGGGTAGCATAATAGGTTTTAAAATATTTATTAAATATCTTTAATCTTTGAGGAAAAAAGTTTTATGAGCAAAATTGGGATATTAATTTGGTTATATTTTAGGTGTCAGTAGCTTCTTTCTTCTTCTCCTCTAAGAAATATATCAAACTAACAACATGGTTCTATACTTTTCAATCTAACTCACTAAGATACATTGAGACATTTGGTATCTCTCCATTATTTGCACCTTGTTTCTCTCAGCAATGTTACTTCATTTTCAGTGTATTTTATTATGTATTTATTTTTTTGAGATGGAGTTTCACTCTTTTTGCCTAGGCTGGGGTGCAGTGGCGTGATCTCGGCTCACTGTAACCTCCACCTACTGGGTTCAAGCGATTCTCCTGCTACAGCCTCCCGAGTAGCTGGGATTACAGGCATGCGCTACCTCGTCTGGCTAATTTTGTATTTTTAGTAGAGACGGGTTTCAACATGTTGGTCAAGCGGGTCTCAAACTCCTGATCTCAAGAGAACTACCTGCCTCGGCCTTCCAAAGTGGTGGGATTACAGGTGTGAGCCACTGCACCCAGCCTCAGTATATTTTAAAAGTTATCTAAAAGTATCTTATTTTTTATGTGAAGGCCTATGAATGCAGTTTTGTTTTTTGATATAACAGTAAATAGTTTTTTTTTTTTTTTTTTGAGACAGAGTCTCGCTCAGCTGCCCAGGCTGGGTAGTGGCACCATCTCAGCTCACTGCAATCACTGTCTCCTGGGTTCAAGCAATTCTCCCGTCTCAGCCTCCTGAGTACTTGGGATTACAAGCACTCACCATCATGCCTGGCTAATTTTTGTATTTTAGTAGAGACAGGGTTTCACCATATTGGCCAGGGTGGTCTTGAACTCATGACTTCAGGTGAACTGCCTGCCTTGGCCTCCCAAAGTGCTAGAATTACAGGTGTGAGCCACCGTGCCCAGCCATTTTTTTTTTTTAATCTCAATTTCTAATAGCTTTTTGTTAGCATTTAGAAATACTATTGATTTTATATATGGAACTTGTATTTTACTCCCCTGCTTAACTCACTTAACTACTCTAGTTGCCTTTTCCTTGATTCTGCAGGGCTTTCTACATAGATGATCATATAATCTGCAAATAAAGACAGTATTATTTCTTAACAATCTGTAAACCTTTCTTCTTGCCTGAATGTACTGGCTAGGCGCTCTAGTACAATACTGAATAGAAGTGATGAGAATGGATATCCTTGTTTCATTCCTGCTCTTAAGGAGTTCTGTAATCTAATACTATTCTAATCTTAGGAAAGACAAGGCAGAGCACAACGCTAAGTTTTGGGAGACTAGGCAACTGATTCTGTTATCTTTGCCCAAACATGCTGTTTGATTCCTTTTTTTCTCCAGAGGTCAAATCCTATTTAAAGTGTTTTCAGAGACTTTAATTGGGGTAATAATGCAACCCAATACCAGTCAACATCATGAATATTCTTTGCTATAATATAATGCTAGTTGTTAACCTTGCTTTTTTAGGAAATGAGATTAGTACCTGACCTACAGTTTGCCATGTTCTAGCTACTTCACATTAATTACAAAAATAACTGTTTCTTATGGCATATTCTCAATGACAAAATACAAATGAAGTAACAAAATCATTAATTGGGAGTATGTTTAGTATCAAATTTATATTTTTACTTAAAGTTAAGCCTTTGAATGACAATAATCCTAAGTACTCTACGGCTAGCTAGCTCAGGAATCATGCTTGTGAAGTTAGTTTTATATGGATCCAAAGCAGATATCCTACATCAAATGCCTTCAAATGTGCACCATTCCTTCTAATGGGTTAGGTAATGTGAATGGGTTTGTAAGAAGGGGGAAGTGTAACAATGCTCATGTCCTTGGGAAGCTGAAGTAGGTGGACTGTCTGAATTCAGAGTTCCAGACCAGCATAGGGAATACCGCGAAACCCTGTCTCTACTAAAATTACCAAAAAAACCCAAAAAACAAAAAACAAACTAGCTGGGCATGGTGGCATGAGCCTGTAGTCCCACCTACTTGGGAGACTGAGATGGGAGAATCACCTGAGTCTGGGGAAGTCAAGGCTGCAGTAAGCTAAAATTGTGGCTCTGCACTCCAGCTTGGGCTATCTGAGTGAGAACCTGTCTCAAAAAAAAGCAAAAACAAACAAAAAATGAGATCAATGCTTATGTCCTAACATATATATAGAGAATATAGTAGGAAGAATTCTTGGTCATTTTAACATGCTTAGTCAATATTTTCACTTATTGACACCTAATAAAGGCAACAAATCTGAAACTAACAAATAATCATTAATGTTTCTCCATACTCCTCTCTAATCATTCTTCCCAGCTGCCAACATCAGATTTACAGTAACATAATGTGCTCTGGTGTGCTTGTAGCAAACATGTCATGTGCAGAGCACATATTTATGCAAAACAATTAACTACTCCTGATATCTTAGGAGTCTAATCCCTATTTAAAACTCCATTTTCTCCAATTACTCCTTTTCTCCCTAATTTCATTAATAAATACTACTACTGACCCTACCGACCCCTTTATTTATTACTATTTTTTTGAGACAGAGTTTCACTTTTATTGCCCAGGCTGGAGTGCAATGGTGAGATCTCAGCTCACTGCATCCTCTGCCTCCCAGGTTCAACCACTTCCCCTGCCTCAGACTTCCAAGTACCTGGGATTACAGGCCCGTGCCACCAGACCCAGCTAATTGTTTTTTTTTTTTTTTTGTATTTTTAGTAAAGATGGGGCTTCACCGTGTTGGCCAGACTGGTCTTGACCTTAAGAGATCTGCCCATCTTGCCTCCCAAAGTGCTGGTATTATAGGCGTGAGCCACTGTGCCCGACCACTACTGAGCCCTTTAAAAGGGCTGGCCTAATTCTTCTGTATACCCTTAGTACCAGGTATAGTATGTGGCACCTAACAGGAGCTCAAAAATGTTTTCTGAATAAACTTAAATTATTAGCTAGATTTTCTTACGTTGTTTGACTTGAGTCTCTGTTTAATATCATAGAAACAAAGGAAAATATTTTTAGGCAATTGCTGTGTAAACGAGTTAATTATTCAATAAGTAGCCAGAAATGTCCTTCACTCCAAAACTGAGTCAATTTTTTTTTTCTTTTTTTTCTTAAAAGCAGGTAGATTACTTGGTATATTCTCTCGAGTTTTTGTAAAAAAAAAAAAAAAAAAAAAAGAAAGAAAGAAAAAAAGAAAAGCAGGTAAAGCTGGGCACAATGGCTCAAACCTGTAATCCCAGCACTTTGGGAGGCTGAGGTGGGTGGATCATTTGAGGTCAGGAGTCCAAGACCAGCCTGGTCAACATGGTGAAACCCCGTCTCTAATAAAAACACAAAAATCAGCCAGGCCTGGTGGTACATGCCTGTAATTCCAGCTACTTGGGAGGCAGAGGTAAGAGAATTACTTGAACCAGAGAGGCAGAGGTTGCAGTGAGCTGAGATTGTACCACTGCACTCCAGCCTGAACAACAGAGACTCCAACTCAAAAAATAAATAAAAAACAGGTAACCAAGAATTTTTGTTTGTTGCAGTTTTGTTTTTACTATGGTTACTCAGGAATATCATTATTTAGTGAAACTTGTTTTAACTGTCAAAAATATTTGAGAAACTTCACTGAATAAATTACAAAGTGTCCTGGAAAATCTTGACACCACAATGATAAATTCTAAGTATGTGTAGTTCTTTTCATTTAACTATGGAAACATGGTGCTTCTTTGGGTTTTTGTGGTTAATTTTTCCATTTCCTATTTGTAACCTTATACCTTCTATATCTTCTTTACCTGTCAATTTATTTTTATTTTTGAGACAGGGTCTTGTTCTGTTGCCTGGTCTAAGGCATAGTGGTGTGATCACAACTCACCATAACTTCGAACTCCTGGGCTCAAGCAGTCCTCCTACCACAGGCTCCCAAGTAGCTGGGACTATAAGCATGCACTGCTATGCGTGGCTAATTAAAACAATTTTTTTTGTAGACAGGGCCTATTTTGCCCAAACTGGTTTCAAATTCCTGGGCTCAAGCAATCCTCTGGCCTTGACCTCTCAAAGTGATAGGATGACAGGCATCAACCACAATGCCCAACCTTTGCCAATTTTTAATCTTTACTGACATTTGCTCATTATCAAGATCAATACAGAGGAGTTCCTCAGAAACTATAGGTATAGGTGAAAATGGATTATTAGATGTTCTTCAAATCAGTTTTAATGGTCCTATCAGAATTTTGAAAGTGAGGGTAGAATTTCAGTAACTGGAAACATAATTCTTTGATACCTTTGGAGGAATCTGCTAACAAAGTCTTTAAAAAAATTCTAGCTAAGTGCCAAGCAAACTTTTTTCCATCTTGGCAATTATTTAAAACTTTTATAAATACCTAAAATAAAAATACATTGAGTCCTAGTAGTGTTTCAGGTAGTGTGACATATCAAATATTTGCCAATTGTAAAGTGGCAGTAACTGAAACTTTAATGAAGGCTATTTACCATAAGTGACAATAGGTAATTTTTTAGGTAACAATTATATTCTGTTTTTCAAATTCTAGTGAATAGTCTCAACCTTAACAGAGATTACTCTGAATGTTGCCTGAGATTACTCTTTGAATGTCAGCCATTATAGGCCAAAGTTTCATATGCTTTATGAATTACTATTTTAGTACCCAGCCATGTCAAGCCATGGAAAGAACATCAATGCAGATGTGTTAAATCAGTCCATAATTTTAAAGCTGTAAAAGACCTGAGTTTGGTTAGTGCAGGGTTCTTCAAACATGACATTACTGGCATTGAGTAGGATAATCCATTGTGTGAGTGTGGGAACTGTCTTGTGCATTTTAAGATGTTTGTGGCCTATACCAAGTAGATGCTGGTAGTACCTACATTTGCTCACCATGTTCCTTGTGGGTTTAGATGATAATCCCAAATGCTGAAATCCCAAAAGACTAAAATCCCAATTGCAGAATAGTTGCATCATGTTAGGCCAGCTTTCACAGACTATCTCTGTGCAACTGCCCATAATCTACTCCTGTAATATATTTTCTCACTTGCCAATTTTTTTTTCCACTATTTTGTCAGATTAAAAAAATAATAATTTACTATGCTATGTATTTCACCTTTGTATCATTTCCAATACTGGAAGTGTAAACTGCAGACTTTTAGCATTCTAATTTGTCTTATGCATTTTTTGTAAATTTGACTTCATGAAAGTACATTATCAGAACACTGACTTCTTTTGCCTATCTGCATTTTTGAAAGTAAAAATTTCTTGAGGTTTCAGCTCTTTGGGCAACTGCGTAAGTGAATAGTGACCCTTTGTAGTTTTTGATCTATCTCATCAAAAGACTTAGGTTGTTTGTCACAGTTTCAGATGGCCAGTCACAAAGCTGGGTGCACACAACTACCAACCATAGTGATATGCTTTTATACATTTCCCTTTTTGACCTAGTTCTTTATAAACACAGCTCATCTGCTCATAACTGTTATATGCATGTGACTGTCAGCATATTTGAAGGTTTATTTGCAAAAATGTTACTATTGCCTTTTATTCTGTAAAATAACCTATGAAGTGTTGTCATGTTTTTGTTTCTTAAATTCCCCTTTAAAAATCTAAATAAACATATTTTAAATTAAAAAAAAAAAAAAAAACTTTTCCCAGATCTATTGTTTTCAAGATTTTGGTCTTCTGTGATTGTGATTTTGGGGATTTGAGACTTTAGGAATTTCAACAAAAAATTTGGGATTGTGTCTTTTGCAATTATGATTGGCTCTTGTCCCTCTCTGCTCAGTGATGACAACCTAAAATATCTCCACATTGTTAGAGATCTTCTGAGAGGTACAATCATCCCTACTTGAGAGTCACTGGGCTAGTCCAATTCCTCCACCCACAGATGACAAAACTCAAATCCAGAAAGTCTGAGACTTACTCAGGGTCATTTAGCTACAGGAGAAACTAGCACTAGAACCTATAACTAGTCAGACTCCTATTCCATTTTACCACCTTGAAGTGGAATACAAAGGTTACTGCTAGTATTGTGTGAACTGACATCTTTTACAGTCTTTTGCACACATTTGAAGTCACTGCAAAATCAAAAACAAAAACAAATGCTGAATCTGACAAAAAGCTTTTTCCATGAGAAGCTGTTTCCAAATCTTACTGTGGTCTGGTCATGGGAGCCAAACTGAATTGCAGTCCTTAAACTGTGCAGGCTTATTTATCAGTGAGAGGCAGGAAACTTGTTGTAAAAGCAAAATATAATCTAGGAGATTTTATATTTTAAAATCTCAAAAAATGATACTACATCCAGGCTGACTGAAGACACTAAATCTAGTCTTCCAAAATCGCCTTCATAAGAGAATTTAATAGAACATCATTTGGTTGCAATGACTAATTCCCATTTTTAGTGAATAGAAAAAGTGCTTACAAAAATGTTTTAAGAAATTTGCAGTATTTTACTCTTCTGCCAGTTCTCCAAAGTCAACTGACACAAAGCCAACTGTGTAAAATATTATGGGATAACACACAAAATACGACATCATGAAAAAGGATAAAGAAGAAATTAATATTTTTATGGGGTTATTATAGTGATAGGTGTTTCTTCTGGGAAAAGGAAACTAAATTATTCTACAGTATTCTGGCTCCCATCATCTTTCACTCTGAAGACAAAAAGCAACATAAGGCACAGCAAATACTTTTTTTTTTTTTTTTTTTTTTTTTTTTAAGATGGGGTTTCTCCATGTTGGCCAGGCCAGTCTCAAACTCCTGACCTCAGGTGATCCGCCCACCTCGGCCTCCCAAAGTGCTGGGATTACAGGCGTGAGCCACTGCGCCCGGCCAAGGCACAGCAAATACTAAAAATTTTGATATTGAACATGGCTGAATGTTTAGGTCTTCTGCAGTGGAATCAAGCAATATCAACTAAAATCATTCCCAAAATTGCTTTAAGCCTTATCTCATAGTTTGCAACCAGAAGGCTCTTTGTAGACATATAGAACTATTACAGCAGGAACTCAACCATCTTAGATTAAGATGATTAATAGCCTTTTCTGTTAGGGAATATGTGCTGGAGAACTACAAAACTCTCCACACCCCTGGAGAATTGACTAAAATTTAACATGGCCTCTAAGCCTAAGGCCAGATCAAGCCCACTTTTGAGTTCCTGTTGGAAAAGCCAGGCTGTCAAAAAAAATGGTAGTGTTTGTTCTAGCCAACACCTAGTAACAGCTCCCTGACTTCCCTTTTAAAAAGCATTTACTAAAAAGGGCTCACAACCGCGAATACTCCTCTGTTCCTTTGAGGTGTCTGTACCTGTTATAACTCAGGAGTGTCGTCAAGGACCTGGAAGCCATTGCTCTGAAATGTAACCAGGAAGGATGGGGCCTGACTCCCAGTCTCTGCGGGAGGACAGTATTTTATCTTAGATAATGTCCAGATAGGAGACACAGCTGGCCTACTTGCATTTATACACTGACCAGCCCTTTGTAATTTTTCACCTCCCTGACTCTACTTGAGCCCTCTCTTCCCCCTCCCTACGCTCTCCTTCTCCCTTTAACTCGGAGTCACCTCTGTGAAAATCGGAATGGCCCTCACTCTTTCCCCCACACTGTCACTAGTTTCGGAATAAAATCCTTTTTCAACGCTTTCATGTCCAGCTTTGTATATCTCTAACATGGGTAGGTACATATTAAAACTCGGCTGGGCGCGGTGGCTCTCGCCCGTAGTCCCAGCTACTCCGGAGGCTGAGGCAGACGGATCGCTCGAACCCAGGAGTTGGAGGCTGCAGTGAGCTATGATCGCGTCACTTCACTTCAGCCGGGGCACAGCGAGATCCCTGTCTCTAAATTAGAGGATTAAACACATACGCACACAGACACACACAGAGCGAGATCCCCGTCTCTAAATTAGAGGAACACACACACACACACACACACACACACACACACCCCCCGTGAATCAAGATGGACCTCTGAATCTTAGGAGCTTGTCTTACAGGGTCATATCCTCAAAAGCCTAGGCAACTATTCAAGGTGATCCCCTCAGATCTCAGCCCCTCTTCTCTTCCCCCAGGGGCCCCGCCACGTCCTGCTCTCCCCGGGGCCGAACTCCACCTCTCCCTACGTGTCCTACGTCGAAGCCTCTGCTTTCCAGGATGTTGAACTTCCACGGAGGCTTACTCTTGTCCACGTCCTGGGCTTTTGGGCTTTTTTCTCCGTATCCCTCGCCCCTCAATGGCTGAGTTTCCTCCTCAACCCGCCTTTCCTTCCCCTGACGCTCCAGGTCTCGATTTCAGCCTAGCCGCCCCTCGTTTCCCACTCCAACCTCGGCTTCCTCCGCAAGCCGAGCGCCCCTTCCCTCCGCACGCCACTCGGAAGCCTTGGCGCCCCGTTCCGGGTGCGGCGACCGGTGAGGGGTGCGCGGGACTCCGGCCACGCCCTGGTCGGCCATTTCGCACACCCGGGGCGCACCCGGCAGGCTGGGCGCGCGGGCCTGTCCTGTGGCGCAAGAGTTGAGGGGCTGAAGACCGGGCCGCCCCCGCCGCCGGGGCGGGAACTCACCTTCTCTGAGGCAGGGGCGGGCGTCTACAACTACTGTCCCCCGCCCCGCCAACGCCGCCGGCCAGGGGATAAGCCGCGGTGGAGGTGGCGGAGAGGCAGGAACAACCGCTGCCGCCGCCGCCGCCTCCGCCGCAGAGCAGGCGGGATGGGAGGAGGAGGCGGAGACCCGGCTTCCTGAGGGGAAGTCGCGGCCACTACCGGCGGATGACTGGACAGCGCATTCGCCATGGCGGCGAGGCGCGCTACTGCGCTTGCGCGGCCGGCTCCCAGGAGGCCCCTTGAGCCCCGTCTTGCCGCTGGCTCCGCCCCTTGCCCGGCAGTTCCTGGCACTGTGGTCTCGCTGGCGCGGCTGTTTTTGGTCCTATCCCTCTGCCCTCCTTTTGAGGGGCAGGAAAAGTTCGTAGGGCCGCTCACCTTGGGAGAATGAATATAAAGCCAACTGATTAAAAAAAAAAAAGTCTGGAAATTTGCGTTTCATCCCCAAAGTATCTCAAAAATACATCATCTGTTGCCTTATCAACGCCCAAATATAGGTTCGTATACCAAAAGCACAGTAAGCCAAACACCGACACATTCAGTGCTTAGGAGCGGGGGAAGGTTTATTGCATTTGGCCAAAGCGAGAGGGTGAGAGAGGCAGTCTTTCAAATACCGACATGCCTTTGAACGGAACGGGGGGCTTTTATGAGTAGGGTAAGAATACAGGGGGTGGGATCCCATGATCAAAGCTGTTTCCTCCCTGGGACTCCAGATCTCATTTGTCCCAGTCAGACTTCTGGACCATCAAGAAGGTCTGCGTGACCTAAGGGTCATCGTTGTTTTGTTTTGTTTGTGATAGGGTCTCGCACTGCCGCCCAGGCTGGAGTGCAGTGGCGCGGTCACCGCTCATTGCAGCTTCAACCCCCGGGCTCAAGCGATCCTCCCACCTCTGCCTGCCAAGTAGCTGGGACCACAGGCACGCACACACGACCGCCTGGCTGACTTTTGCTTCTTTTTTATAGAGATTGGGCAGGGAGTGGGGGTGTCTCACTATGTTACAGCCCAGGCTGGTCTCGAACTTATGGGCTCAAGTGATCCACTAGCCTCGGCCTCCCAAAGTGCTGGGATTACAGGCGTGAGCCACCGTGCCCGGTTCATTGTTCTTTAAAACAAAAACAAGTTAATCAATCTTGCCTGCAGTTCCGGGGTTAGGCTCTGAAGTTAATAAATTACTAGAAATGACTACATGCAAGCAAGCATGCATGGAGGAAGAAAAGGACAAAGAAAAGGAAAATAACTAAAACAAAACATCTTATGATCTTTACAATAAAGCCTTGGTTATAATCTTTCTTTCCTTTGTTATGCTCTAAATACACAGCAGATTAAGCACAGTCCTTGGTCATGATACATTGTCATCGTTGGTCCATAAATGACCTTTTTCTCTCTCCATCTTACTCTTTCAGTATATACATCTGTAATATATATTATACATACAAGTATGTATGTATGTATGTATGTATATATATGTATGTATCTTATCATCTCATCCTCTGTTTCCCAGAGAAATCACTACCCTGGTTTGTATTGGTCATTTCCTTTCCCTGTGTATTATCACACACAGGCATGGCTAAAACACATTTAGATTGTTTTTTTTTTGTGTGTGTGTGACGGAGTTTCGCTCTTGTTACCCAGGCTGGAGTGCAATGGTGCGATCTCGGCTCACCACAACCTCCGCCTCCGCCTCCTAGGTTCAGGCAATTCTCCTGCCACAGCCTCCTGAGTAGCTGGGATTATAGGCACGCGCCACCATGCCCAGCTAATTTTTTGTATTTTTAGTAGAGACGGGGTTTCACCATGTTGACCAGGATGGTCTCGATCTCTTGACCTCGTGATCCACCGACCTCGGCCTCCCAAAGTGCTGGGATTACAGGCTTGAGCCACCGCACCCGGCTTAGATTGTTTTTAAACTTTCTAAGATTTACACCTTTATGCAGTATGCTGGGACTTGTTTCACTTAATATTTTGAATATCGTCTAAGCTGTGGAAGACAGCTTAATTTGTTCATTTCACTGCTAAACATGACTCTACTGATTTTCTTGTTGATGGACATGTCTCCTGGTATACTGAGCAAGAGTTTCTTTTGGGTAGTCTCTACTTTCCTGTCACATTGCTGTTGCCTTATTTCAGAGTCTCATCATCTCTTGCTAGAAACATGCTAAGATCTCCCTCTGACTTCAAATGCTCCAGTCTACTCTCCATATTGCTGCCAAAGGGTTTAGTTCTATCTAAAAGTCATTACTGGTTCCACATTGTCTGTTGGAAAAGGTCAAACTGAGTACTATGAGATTTCTGTGCACCTCCCTAATCTCATGATCTTTCCACTGCCCTTACCTCCCCACCCTGCTTTTACTTTATGATTCAACAACATTAAACCTATAGTGATTCCCATAAATACCACACTATTGCAAAACTCAACTCACAGTACTGTAGTACGTTTCTCCCTCTTGCTGGAATTCCCTCTCCTGTACTTCTTCATGAATTCCTGTTTCCCTCAGAAATAAATAATATTCTAAATTCAGCATTTTTAATTTCCATGTATTTCTTTATAATTTTACTACTAGGTATATATCCTTAAGTAACATGAAATATTGCATTGCATGGTTTAAAACTTTGCATAAGTGTTATTATACATACTGCTTATTCATCTGCAATGTTTTTTACATGCCCTTTTTAATATTAACTCATGCTGTTATGTGAGGTTCTCATTCACTTTCACAGTTCAATAATCCATTGTGTGAATGCACCACTACTTATCCTTTCTCCTAGACATTTTCGATAGACACTGAATTTGTTTCCTATTTTTGCTCTTACAGTTGGTGCTGCTTTAACATTCTTGTGCAGTCTCCTTGTGCACATGGATCAGTTTCTCTAGGTTTTATACTTTGGAGATGTTTTTCACAAGGAGATCTCAGACGTATTTCTTACTTCTCTGAACCTCCATTTCTTCATCTTCAAAATGGCCACAATATCCACCTCAAAGGGTGCTGTGAAACTTGTGGTAATGTAAGCAAAGAACAATGTCACACATTCAAAGAGATGTTGCTGTTAGAATAGCTTTCAATTGTATATGAAACACTGGGACATAAAAGGCAGTAGTCTGGTGCCAGAATGCTAAAGAGAAGTATACTACTTATGCATCTGTAGCTCCCGCAATATAGTTGTTGAACATGTCATGCTGTTTCTTGGCCTTCATGTCTCTGCATATGCTGCCTGTCCTTGGGCCTGAAGTGGTCTCCTCTGGTTCTGAGGTTCTGGTCACCCTCCCTACTTCTCTTGTCTGTCACTTCTCCTAAGCTTTCCCTGGTTCCTCAGAGCCCTGGATACCCTTCCCCTTAGCCTCCTATCTCTCTCACATTTACATGCTCTTCCATAATTCCCTTTAAAGATCAGCATCTTGAAGACAGAGCCTACATTTTATTCATTTTTTTTTTTTTTTTTTTTTTTTGAGACGGAGTTTCGCTCTTGTTACCCAGGCTGGAGTGCAATGGCGCGATCTCGGCTCACTGCAACCTCCACCTCCTGGGTTCAGGCAATTCTCCTGCCTCAGCCTCCTGAGTAGCTGGGATCACAGGCACGCGCCACCATGCCCAGCTAATTTTTTGTATTTTTAGTAGAGACGGGGTTTCACCATGTTGACCAGGATGGTCTCGATCTCTTGACCTCGTGATCTACCCGCCTCGGCCTCCCAAAGTGCTGGGATTACAGGCTTGAGCCACCGCGCCCGGCCATTTTTTTTATTATTATTTTTTTTTTGGGAGTCTCACTGTGTCACCAGGCTGGAGTGCAGTGGTGCAATCTCGGCTCACTGCAACGTCTGACTTCCTGGTTCAAGTGATTCTCCTGCCTCAGCCTCCAGAGTAGCTGGGATTACAGGCACACGCCAGCACACTCAACTAATTTTTGTATTTTTAGTAGAGACAGAGTTTCACCATGTTGGCCAGGATGGTCTCGATCTCCTGACCCTGTGATCCACCCACCTCGGCCTACCAAAGTGCTGGGATTACAGGCGTGAGCCACTGTGCCCAGCCTATTTTAGTTTTTGAGAGAAGGTCTTGCTTTGTCACCTAGGCTGGTGCAAGGGTATAATTGCGACTACTGCAGCCTCCTCCTGCGCTCAAATCATCCACCTCAGCCTCCTGAGTAGCTGGGACTACAGGTATGCACCACCACACCCAACTAATTTTTGTATTTTTTGTAGAGATGGGGGTCTCACTAAGTGGATCAGGTTAGTCTCGAACCCCTGGACTAAAGTGATCCTCCTGCCTTGGTATCTCAAAGTGGTAGGATTACAGGTGTGATCCACCATGTCCAGCCTTACTCATCTTTATATCTGGGGCACTGGGCACAGTGCCTGATATATGGGCCGATAAATGCATGTGGGATGAGTAAATTTAGGAATTCTTGGGAGTAAAGGACTGTACAACTAAGGATTTCTTGGAGCCAGAGAGAGAAAGAGGGAAGCAAGAATGCTGTTTTGGTAAGAACACAGGGACCAGAGTGTGAAGTTTTGTCAAGGATGTAATTATGCAGGATATCATGGATAATCAAGGGGGCACCTGCTCCTATCATCCTGGAATGTGAGTGGTTGGTGTGCACAAGAGCTTCTTCCTTGATCAGGCTCCTCACACAGAGTATGAAATGAATGAATGAATCAGCAGTGAATGCATTTGAAAGCAGTGAGCTTCTCCCCAACCCTAGGCCTATTTAACATTGCCAGGTATTAAGCTACTACTAGTCTAAGCAGGGTTTGGCAAACATCTTGTGTGAAAGGTCAGATAGTAAATCTTTTCAGCTTTGTGGGTCATATGTTCTGTGTTGCAAATATCCAACTCTGCTGTTGCAGTGTGAAAGCAGCCATAAAAAATATGCAAAAACTGAGTGTGGCTGTTTTCTAATACATTTTTAATTATGGTCTCTGAAATCTAAATCTCATGTAATTTTCGTGTGTTATGAAATAGTCTTTTTTTTTTTTTTTTTTTGAGGTAGGGTCTCACTCTTACCCAGGGTGACTGCAGTGGCACAATTTCGGCTCACTGCAGACTTGACTTCTGGGGCTCAAGCGATCTTTCCACATCAGCTTCTTGAGTAGCTGCGACCACAGTCGTGCACCAATATTCCTGGATAATTTTGTTTATTTTTTTATACAGATGAAGTCTCACTATGCTGCCCAGGCTGGTCTCAAACTCCTGGTCTCAAGTGATCCTCTTGCTTTGGCCTCCCAAAGTGTTGGTATTAACAGGCCTGAGCCACACGACACCTGGCCAAATAGTCTTTTAATTTTTTTCCCCAACCATTAAAGAAGGTACAAACCATTCTTAGTTTGCAGGTAGAGGAACCTTACTCCTGATCTAATTAAATCTTAGCTCTGGGTACAAAGGAGGTCAAATCTAGTGGTAAAGGCTGTTCTTTAAAGTAGTCTTCAGATTTAAAATCTTGCAGTTCCTTTGATTTGTCACTAGATGGTGATCACTGCAGGAGTGTGGCTCAGCCAATGGGTCTTTCAAGGAGATGATTGGAGCTCTTCCAGTGTATGATAGATTAACAGCTACAGCATTAATACACACATACAAGCTGTCCCAGTGATTCCAAATATGTCACAAACCACATAGATTTAAATTCTCTACACTCCTTCATACTTATTTGTACATATTCCCTGAATTGCAACATACAGGGGGAATGTACTCACTCTCTCAAGGCCTCTGAGGTTATTATCTCAAAGGCTCAGAACAATAATACAAACACAGACTATAGTTAAAGATTTGGGGGCTGCAAAGAGGCATCTGGGAACAGATGCTATCCATGATGCAATTTAACAAGTAGAGCCCCTTCTTACATTGAGGATACTTAAAACCCATGCCTAGCTTTTTGATGATATACTGATAACCCTCCCAAAACAGCCCCCACTTCTGGCCTTTTCATGTCTCTTTCTTCTACCCTTGAGCTGTGTGATTAGGAACCCAGCATGACCCTTGCTTTGTAAATCCTGCATCAATTTTCTCTCACATTCTTTAGGGTGAGGGAGTGCTGGGTAGCCATTGGAATGTTCTTGGCTTGTATGTGTGTGTTATGTGTTAGGGGGCGGGGAAGTTCAGCTGAAATAGAGGCAGAGCAACGACCTGGACATCCTGTTCCATAGTGGCAATCTCTGTCATCTTCTTGTCTGAAATTTCCCAGCTTAGCCTCTCTCCTGGATCAGGAGCTCTTTGGCTTCAGCTATATCATTCTTCTCCCTTTCACACCTCCCTTTTTTATTCAGATACAAAAAAAGAAGGAGACTGGAGGCTTACTGTTAAAACGCTCGCTTTGAATGAAGAGACCCCTCAAACAAACTTTGTGTGAGCAATATGGCTGTTTATTCACCTGGGTGCAGGTGGGCTGAGGCTGAAAAGGGCGTTGGCAAAGGGTGGTGGGATAGGAGTTGGTTTTATAGGTTTGGGGTGGGCAGTGGATAGTTACAGAGTAAGATCAATTACAGTGGTAGGGGTAGGGGCAAGGAGTATACATGACCATAAGTTCAGTTACAATGGCGGGTGAGGTAAGGCTTAAGAGTAGTTAAGATGGTGGGGTGGAGCACAGGGATATTCACAGAGCAAAAACAATTAAGATGGCAGGGTGGGTTGAGGAGTATTCACATTATCCTAATAACGGTTAAGAGGGCAGGGTGGGAAGAGAAGCTTAATGTCTGGTGGAAACTCCGCTGAGTGATCAGGGATACTGTCTGCCACACTTTAATAATATCATAATCATTGTTCTGATAAGATTGAGAACCACAGGTATAATTAAAGCCCTCCCTTGCTCCTTATGGTCTCCGGGTAGGTTAATTTCTTTCTGGACTATGGTTTGGGCTGAACTTGCTCCAAGAGTACGGAGTCTAGAGACCAAGCTCATCCCAGCCAGGCTGAGCCCCTGGGCTTCAGGGCAGACTAGGTGTTGCAAGACCCTGAATTGCCAGGCAATGTGGATACAGGGTATTCATCGGAAGCTAACCTGGATTAAAAAAACCTTTTTAAAATTTCCTCTCCTATCCCTTCCCGAAAACACCTTTTTAAACTTTCTTCTCCCCTCTGCTCCCCTCCCCTCTCCCTCCTTTCCTTGTTTTCTGAGACAGGGTCTTGCTCTCTCACCCAGGCTGGAGTAACAGTGGCATGATCATGGCTCCCTGCAACCTCCACCTCATGGGCTCAAGTGGTCCTCCCACCTCAGCCTCCTGAGTAGATGGGACTACAGTCATGTGCCACTATGCCTGGTTTATTTTTTGTATTGTTGATAGAGACAGGGTTTGCCCATGTTGCCCAGGCTAGTCTCAAACCCCTGGGCTCAAGTGGTCCACTCGCCTCGGCCTCCCAATCCTGTGACTACAGGTGTGAGCCACTGTTTCTGGCCTTCTTTCTCTTTTTTAACTATTTTGTAGAATTGTTTTTCCCCTTGGGAGCATGCAGTGTTTACTTTTTGAGGCACCTAACTTTACATCCCTTAAGTTATTTGATTCTTCAGGATACGTCAGAAGCCACGGAGATATTCTCCTGCTCTTACGGCTGTGTATTCTTACCTAAAAAGCAGAATGTGTGATCAGGCAATGAACTTTCAATGTGCTTCCAAGAGTCCAAGGTGTTTTGGGAGATTCAGTTGGTTGAAGACATGTTAAAAGTTCTGGTACATCTTGATAGTTTATGGAGGATAATGTGACAGAGTAAATAAAATAAACTAGCTATCATTTAATGAATATTTTATGAAGGGGTAAGTGCTGTGTTATGTCCTTTCTGCATTTTACCTAACTCTCAACAACAATCCAGCGAGGCAGAAATTATCACCCTTGTTTCACAGGTTCCATCTCAAGTGGTAGTGGTAGGCTCAGAATTCAAACCCAGATACATCTGTCTCAGAAAGATCCAGGAAATGCAGCCCTACCCCGGAAATAGATGCATCCCAGAAACTAAAAATCTTACATGGAAGGCAAGCCAGAGGTCCAGATATGCAAATGTCTTTGTTAAACCTCAGTGAGAGCTGCCTGACAACCAAGAACAGTGGCAGTTAGTTCAATGGGATTTTAGATTAGTCTCTCCTGTGTCCTCATTCCTGAGTAAGAAGGACAGAGCACATTGGTATTTTCCTGGCAGCAGACACATGTTAAAAGGAAATTTGATAGAAAGATAGAGATGGGGGGTTGCTATTTTTAAAGCCTGCCTTTTCTGTATCCAGCCTGCCTCTAGCATACCAGTATCACCAATGGTGCTAAGAACAGGGAATTCCACGCTGTGGAGTAGGGGTGCTGTGGGAGCTCCAGGTGATACTGGAGAGGAAAAATGCCCCTTTGGAGCCTAAATGGTGCTGTTATGTATATGCCAAGGGCTCAATTTAGCTCCTTTTTTTTTTTTTTTTTTTTTTTTTTCAGTTGGAGTCTTCCTCTGTTGTCCAGGCTGGAGTGCAATGGTGCAATCTTGGCCCACTGTACCCTCTGCCTCCTGGATTCAAGTGATTCTCCTGCCTCAGCCTCCTCAGTAGCTGGGATTACAGGCGCCTGCCACCACACCCAGCTAATTTTTGTATTTTTTTGGTAGAGATGGGGTTTCACCATGTTAGTCAGGCTGTTCTCGAACTCCTGACCTCAGGTCATTCACCCACTTTGGCCTCCCAAGGTGGGGATTACAGGTGTGAGCCACCGTACCGGGCCCTCAGTTTAGCTTCTGCTGCTTCCTGCAAAACAGTCCACTCTTGAGAGAGAGACTGAAAGGGGTGGGGTGAGAGGCCCATCTCACTTGAGAAAGTGCAAGCCTGACAGCTGAAGGGTCCCAGAGCAGCAAATATCACCTTGTTTCTTCTCTTGGACCATTCCAGCTGTCTGCTTTTGATTGACAGAGGCATCTGGCTGCTAAAAATACTCTCCTGACCAAATGCTCCCTACTCCAACTACAGCCTAACAGGATTGTTTCAGTTCAGAACTTAGCACATTTAGATAGCTTCTGTTTGCAATGGAATGTCTCAAAACTTTTCAGGCCCTATCCCAGAACCATATTAACCCATGGTCACTTTCTGCTGTCAGCTTCGCTGGGTGATGAATGAAACCTTTCCCAGATCTCTTGCTCTCTTGCTGGTCCCATCCCCACCTCCAGGAAAAGTAGCAGAGGGGGAGGTGAGGGCCCAGTGGCTGAGAGAGAGTAGGGAAGGGGAGGTGGCTTGTCCATTTATAGTCTTGCTCTTTGGGATGCTGGAGGTGCTGAAATAGCAATGACAAGAGACTTGGCTCAGTGTTAAATATCTGCGGCGCTGGCCTGACACTCTGAGATGACAATAGGGAGAATGGAGAACGTGGAGGTCTTCACTGCTGAGGGCAAAGGCAGGGGTCTGAAGGCCACCAAGGAGTTCTGGGCTGCGGATGTCATCTTTGCTGAGCGGGCTTATTCCGCAGTGGTTTTTGACAGGTATGAAATGTGGGGAGTTGCCTTCTCTCCTGTTGGTTTGGCTGGTGCCAAACTCTAAAATACTTTGCTCTCAGAAATCATCAGGGGAAGGGATAAAGATTCTTTTTTGAATAAAATAGCACTTCTGAGAACTAATTTTTGTGGCATAAATTTTTCTGCAAGGGGTCATTGCCAGTGTGATTTGCTGTGGCTCCTAGAAGGATGGTGAAGGTGAGCAAAGGCTTTGGGGGCACTTTCTCCCAACACCGGCCAACTTGGCTGGGAGGGTGTGCTGGGGGTGGAAAGGTGGGTGTGGTGCTGTGGGAAACATTTTCTGATAGAAAGCTCTATGTTTTTAGTGTTTTTTTGATATTATAAATATATTACCAGATAAAATAATTGCTGAGATTTTAAAAAATTATAAATTATTTGTATGTTTATAATTATGACTAACCCAGGAATCCATTTACCCTTGAAAAATCAGAATATCACCCAATCCCAGTCCCCTCTGCTTTTCCTCAGATATTGCCCCTGCTATTACTTCAATGTATTTCCTTCTGGAATGTTACTGTGCTATTACATATGTATATCTGTACTTGTCAAAATGGATGGCTGTAATTTTTTTTTTTTCAGAAATGGTATCATACTTCAGATGTCATTTTAGAACTTGCTCTTTTCCCTAAACAACACATTTATGATGTCTATGCTTGCAGAAACTATAAATCTATAGACACTTCTTTAAAATTCCCAAAGATCTATTTCCTTTAACTCCATGTAGAGCTATCCATATGTATTCATATGCTATATGGATCACCAATCTTAATTTTAAATATTTCACCCTATAAATATGTAACATTTTATTTATCCACTCTTCTATTGAGAGACATTTGGTGGTTTTTAATTTTTCATGAAAACAAGCAATGAAAATCCTTGATCATGTCTACTTGTACATATATGTGATTGTTCTCTAGGGCATATGACCAGAAGAAGAATTGCTGGGCAATAGGCTGTGATGTTTTCAATTTTATAGGCTCTCCAAACGGGCTCTGTTAAATTTACATTTCTGTATTCTCACGACCTTGGCCACACTTGGCTATCAAACTTATACATTAGTAATAAATCCTAATTTTAATCAAACCTACATGGTGATTACCTTAAAATGACAATATTTTCTGAGATCAAAGTTGGGGTGACCTGCTTGACATCTGTGTGGTTTGAGTCTGATAATCTAGGCTTTGTGGTTGGCTTGGCTGCACTGACCACCCTGGGAAAGCGCACTGCTTCTCAGAGATAACTTAATTAGCATTCACATTCTCTTTTCTTCCTGACCACTAAGACCTTCAGGGAAAAGGGTGTGAACTGGGGCATAAGGCTCACTACCACCAGAGGAATATAAGGGGCTGAGGTGACCTTTTCAGGGGAAGCTGTCTTATTGTGTGTGTGTGTGTGTGTGTGTGTGTGTGTGTGTGTGCGCGCGCGCGCGCGTGTGTGTCAGGTGAGGGGTGAGTACGGTTAGGGAACCAGCTGGAACCAGAGTGAAAACACAACCCAGAAAAGCAGGGACTGTCAACACTAATCCTGGTGCTGCCAGTGAATTACTGCCTTGCCTTGTTAAGAACATCTCCATTTGCTGCCTCCAATTCCCCAAAGTCAATCTAGCCAATCAGTTCCATTTCAAGACCGTTAAAGTTGAACGGGCTTTCATTCCATTATAAAAGCAAGGCATTGTCATTTTAGAAAATTTAGAAAGAAGAAATAAGACATCACACAAAGATAACCACTCTTAACACATTATGTTTCTATTTTCAACTTGTTTTAAAGTTTCATTTGGCTATAATACACTCATTATACAAGCTATTATGTTTTTTCATTTAATAATTTTGACATCTTCTTTATAAACTCTTCAGAAACATAGTACTTAAGGGCTGCATGTTCTTCTATTGCCTGCTGATGACTGGACATTTGGATTGTTTCCAGGTTTTTGTTATTAAAAATAATTTGTCATTCATTTGAAGTAAAAACTATGAAAACAACCTTCATGTACATTGCAGATAAATGCTACATAAAATCATATATTATTTTTACAATAGTAATAAAAGTAGGATAAGTAGTATAAATGAACTTTAAAATGATTGAAAAAAAACCAAAAGAGATAGGGTTTTTTTTTTTTTTTAAAATGCTTTACCTAAACTTGTCACTGCACAGATGAGGGAGCTGTGCTTTCTTTGGTTATACCAGAGACAACCTAAAGAGGCATTAAAGGAAAGTTTTATGCATTTTAGGCTCCTGGTGAGGCTTAGCCACCATAGATGAGAAACTTAATTGCAGAGATGGGACTGAGTCACCCACAAAAGTCACTCTACAAAACTGGCTTGTTCTAATCCACGTTATTGCAAGACAGGCTTTCCTACTCTTCCACATAAATGTGGAGAAAGCTTTTATTTTTAGATGAGCACTGCATTAAATGAAAATTAATTCTTTCAAATAATATGTATCATATATTCTAACATATGTATTATATATTATATGGTATATATTCTAACATATGCTATATAAAGCATAGCAATAAATCAATACCAAACCAATGTAACTAGAATATTCCAATATATTAAATCTTCTCTATCCTGTCCCATATTGACCCCAAATGTAATTATCCTAGGTTTTGTGTTGCATATTCTACCGCCTTTTAAATAATAGTTTTGTCCAGGAGCTCGGAGGCTCACTACTGTAATCCCAGCACTTTGGGAGACCAAAGCAGATGGATCACCTGAAGTCAGGAGTTCAAGACTAGCCTGACCAACATGGTGAAACCATGTCTCTACAAAAATATGAAAATTCGCCAGGTACGATGGCAGGTTCCTGTAATCCCAGCTACTTGGAAGCCTGAGGTAGGAGAATTGCTTGAACCTGGGAGGCAGAGGTTGTAGTGAGCCAAGATCGTGGCACTGCACTCCAGCCTGGGTGACAGAGTGAGACTCTGTCTCAAAAAAAAAAAAAGAATAGTAATAGTTTTATCACAGTCATATATTTCTAAACAATATATAATTTAGTTTTTATGTTTTGTTTTTGATCTTTTAAACAAAGGTATAATATTATATGTGGTTTTATGCCTCTTGCTTCTTTCACTCAAATGTTTATTATTCATCTGTATGGTTTTGTGAAACCAATAAAGCAAATAAACTTTGTGTGTGTCTGTGTACCACAGTTTATTTTTCCATTCTCCTGTGAATGGTTGCTATGAACATGTTTGTTCCTATCTCTTGGAAAGCAGATACACAAGGTGTGTATCACAGGAGTGTAATTACTGGGCCAGTAATATATGTGATATTTGGCTTTAAAATATAATGCCATACTGTGAAATGCTGATTGGTAAACCTGAATTGTGTTTTTGCTAGAATGGGCTTAGTTTAGCGTTAACAGTAACAATCTAGGCCCTTAAATTACAGTCCTTAGTCTGGTTAGGTTCGCCTCACCTTTGATGGTTGGAAAAACAGGTGCTCTTCTTAAAGATAAGAGAGCAAGAATAAAGCTAGGAAAATTCTTTCAGCCTAGCTAGTAGCGCTTGGGTTAAGTGCTAGGCATGACTGATCAATCAGGTACACCTTCCTCCTGTACTCCAACTTGGCCTCAGAATCCCTTCCAGCAGGTCCTCCAGGGGGCTGCTACCAATCAATGGGAACTAGCATTTATTTGCCACCCCCTTAGGTGTTACGGTTGGTTGCTGGAAGGGAGTGAAGTACCCTTACCAAGGAGTTGCCTTTTTTGGACACGGTATTTTACAGTAGTTGAGATACCGGGGGTGATGCATGAGCTGGTAAAGGTTGCTCTCTGCCCCTTTAACTCTCCACTCCGAGGGTTCCCAGTTCTCGGGAGGACGGTGAGTGGGAGCTCTGCAGTACCTTAGCCCAAGTGATCCTGTTAGCTTCTACATAGCATGGGGCCAATCTGGGAATTTGCGCTGCTAGTTTTTGTTGCTGTTGTTCAGGAAGAAAATAATTCTCTGCAATCTTACAATTTGGAAAAAAAGCCCAGCTATTAACATTCTGGTGTATGTCCTCCTTGTTGTCTGATGCAAATACAATGCATATAAAATATTTTCTTTTCTTTTTTTTTTTTTTTTTTTTGAGACTGAGTTTCGCTCTCGTTACCCAGACTGGAGTGCAATGGCGCGATCTCGGCTCACCGCAACCTCCGCCTCCTGGGTTCAGGCAATTCTCCTGCCTCAGCATCCTGAGTAGCTGGGATTACAGGCACGCGCCACCATGCCCAGCTAATTTTTTGTATTTTTAGTAGAGACGGGGTTTCACCATGTTGACCAGGATGGTCTCGATCTCTTGACCTTGTGATCCACCCGTCTCGGCCTCCCAAAGTGCTGGGATTACAGGCTTGAGCCACCGCGTCCGGCCTCATATAAAATATTTTCTTGATTCTGATGAGTTCTAAGTGGGGTGAGGGTCCTGGAAGAAACGCTACATTATTATTATTATTATTTTTATTTTTTGAGATGTCCTAGATTATGTACAAAATCTAAATTTACCTCAATGCTAAAAATTATCATTCCAACAAGTATATTGCTACCAATGACATGATTCTCTAAAAATTCTATAATCTGAAGCAACATGACTACCCACAGCCTACTCATCGGCCTCACTACCCTACTGTTTTTAAACCAATTCAACAATAACTCATCAAACTTCTCATTAATCTTCTCTTCTGACCTGATGTCACCCCTTCTAATCTTAACAGCCTGACTGCTACCTCTTATAATTCTAGGAAGCCAATCACCTGTCCAGTGAATCACCCCCATGAAAAAACTCTATGTCTCTATGTTGGATTTTCCCACAGATTTTTAAAATTATAACACTCACAGCCACATAACTAATTATATTTTATATTCTCTTTGATGGAGTCTTGCTCTGTCACCTAAACTGGAGTGCAGTGGTGAGATCTCAGCTCACTGCAACCTCTGCCACCTGGGCTCAAGTGATTCCCCTGCTTCAGCTTCCCGAATAGCTGGAACTACAGGTGTGTGCCACCACACCTGACTAATTTTTGTATTTTTAGTAGAGACAGGGTTTCACCATGTTGGCCAGACTGGTTGAAATCCTGGCCTCAAGTGATCTGCTGTCCTTGGCCTCCCAAAGTGCTGGGATTACAGGTGTGAGCCACTGCACCCAGCAGAGACACTACATTAAATGTATACTTTGATTGTAAGCTGCATCTCTAAATTACAGATATTAAAATATGGGAAAAGAAGTTTATTTCAGAATGGAAGGAAAATGGGACATATATAATGTGCTATATTCATAAATTCCAGAATATGTATTTTATTTTAACATCTCTGAAATCATAATGTATCATAAAACCTATGGCTCATTATGGTTTAATTGGTAGATTTTTTTTTTTTTTTTTTTTTTTTTTTTTTTTTAAGAGATGGGGTTTCACCATGTTGGCCAAGCTAGTCTTGAACTCCTGGCCTCAAGTGATCCACCCACCTCAGCCTCCCAAAGTGCTGGAATTGCAGGTGGGAGCTAACGCGCCTGGCCTAATTGGCAGATTTTTAATGATTTCTTAGTACTGAATAAAAATGGTGCATTTAATTATTTTAGGTTCAATGTAACTGAGTTGTATATACTTTTTCTCTCAAAAAAGTTGGATTATTTTGTGATGTGTTTTATTTACTTCATGATATGTTATGAACAATTTTCTTTTCTTTTTTTTTTTTTTTTGAGACGGAGTTTCGCTCTTGTTACCCAGGCTGGAGTGCAATGGCGCGATCTCGGCTCACCGCAACCTCCGCCTCCTGGGCTCAGGCAATTCTCCTGCCTCAGCCTCCTGAGTAGCTGGGATTACAGGCACGTGCCACCATGCCCAGCTAATTTTTTGTATCTTTAGTAGAGACGGGGTTTCACCATGTTGACCAGGATGGTCTCGATCTCTCAACCTCGTGATCCACCCGCCTCAGCCTCCCAAAGTGCTGGGATTACAGGCTTGAGCCACCGCGCCCGGCTACAATTTTCAAAATAATATCCTTCTACACCATTTTAATGGCTTCATGGTATTAATTTTGTTGACTCATATATTAATTTAATTGGATGCCATATTTTTATTTTAGATTTTGGGGGTACATATGCAGGTTTGTTAAATGAGCATATTGTGCAATGCTGAGGTTTGGGCTTCTAATACCCAAGTAGTGAGTATAGTACCTTATAGACAGCTTTTCGATGCTTGACCCTCCCCCACCCTTACCCCGTTTGGAATCTCCAGTGTTTATTGTTCACATTTTTGTGTCCATGTGTTCTCAGTGTTTATCTCCCACTTCAAAATGAAAACATGTTATTTGGTTTTCTGTTTCTGTATTAATTTGCTTAGAAGAATGGACTCCAGTTGCACCCATGTTGCTGCAAAGGACATGATTGTGTTCTTTTTTAATGATTGTGTAGTATTATATGGTATATATGCACCACATTTTCTTTATACAATCCACCGTTGATGGGCACCTTGGTCGCTTCCATGTCTTTGCTATTATAGATAGAGCTGTGATAAACATAGGAGAGCAGGTGTGTTTTTGGTAGAATAACTTTTTTTCCTTCAGGTAGATATTCAGTAATGGGATTGCTGGGTCAAATGATAATTCTAGTTTTAGTTTTTTGAGAAATCTCCAGGCTGCTTTCAACAAGGACTGAAATAATTTGTAGGTGCTATGTTTTGGATATCAAGGGTTTGCTCTGCTTTTTCCTAATAGATCTTCCCATATATCACTGATTATGTATTAAAAACAAACTCCTACAAGTACAAATTTTGAATTCAAAAGACATTTTTAGGGCTTTTGATATAGATTTCCAAATGACCTCACCAAAGGATATCATACATTTTTCTACTAGAGCACAGGGGTTGTCTGCTCATTTCAATACTGGTCAACAAAGAAAACTACTTTTTACTTTTTCATGTTTGTCAACTTAATCTGTTAAAACTTATTTTAGTATTGTTTTAACATGAATTTTTTATTATTAGAGTTAAAGTTGTTTTTTTTTTTAACTGGTCATTAACATTTATTCTTTTATAAATGTCTGTTTTCTTTTGATGCTCTCAATTTTTAACTACATACATAACTCATTTATTATTCCTTTATGTCTAGTTCTTCTAAGGTGTTTAAATTCTTTTATTTTAATTTTGGTTGCTTTATAGTGATCATTTTGTTTTGTCTTTTAAAAATGTTGCATATTTTCTTTTATCTCATTTTTATGTATACCTTTTAAAATAGTATCTAAGCTTTAAATTTCTTTTTTTGTCTCACTAGTTTATTTTTATTCTAGTTCCTTATTGTCATTGTAGTCTTTCATTTTTCATCTTTAGCTTATTTAATTCATTTCATGTCAAGTAGAATGAGAAGATAGATGATTTTAGCCTTGCAAGTGCTTCATGCTTTCAGCAGGGAGACTTGGATCAATGTCTTTTCTCTGGCTGGTCCTGGAGGATTTCTAGACTCCCAAAGTAGAACCTCCATCCTTTTCAAACTCTGAAATCAACCACCTAGATCACCCAATTGATCCACAGACTAAAATCCATTAAAGACAATTTATTCTAAGAGAATAAAGTTGCATTTTCACCATCACCATCATTACCATAATAATTATTACCTTCAAACAATATCCATACCTCATAGATATGTGGCCAAAATGCAGTGGGTTCAGAATCAAGCAAGTGAAGGCATTTGAAGCATGGTACAGTAAGGTAAAGTTGGCGAATCTCTTCTCCTAATAGCCATCTACAAATAATGAACTGTCATTTGGAAAGAAAAGAGCATTCTGAACTTTTTTTTTTTTTTTTTTTTGCTGAAGGACTAGAACTATGTTCCTTAAACAGAAGTTACAGAGTCAGATTTCAGGTCAAAATAGGAAGAAAAACAGCCCTAAGAGTCAGAGCTCAATTGCCCAATGTATAAAACAGGTCTGTCAGTGCTGTCTGGAGATGGAAAGGGCTATTTTCAAGGCTGTTATTCATTTCCTGGTGAAGACGTGGCAGGGATGCCATACAAGGAGAGTGGGCATTAAATTAATATGACTCTGAAGCTCTCTTTCAGCCCGAGTCTTTGGTTTATATGATTTCTTCAATGCATGCAAAGGGCTCCAGTGAAGCAAGAGAGGAATGCTAGGCTAGGTGAGGAAGGGAGCTTATTCTGATGATTATTTTATTTTAGCATCAAATCAAGAAATGACACAGGAATGGTGTTTGTGGGCAATGCTAGGAGCCAAAGTGGTATTCAGTTATTGCTTTTTAACAGTCACAGAATTTAGATTTTATCTAGTTTGTCTTGAATTTAGGATTTATCTAGCCTGGGATTCCTAACCTGGATCCATGGATCCTTAACTCAGGAAATACCTAAAATTGAAGAATCAAAGCGTGTGTGGAGGTACATACATGCTTCTTATTTCTGGGGAGAACATGCATAGCTTTCATCACTTTCAAATCGTTCTTAACCCAGAAGAAGGCCAAGAACCACTGAATTTATTCAGTTCCCTCTTACAGATGGGGAAACTGAGGCTTAGAGAGGTCATGGCCTTCCCTAGGTCACACAGGGATGACTCAGCAGGACTGAGTCTCTTGCATCTTGTCTAAGCATCACTTCTCACTGCCCCAGCAGCCTCACAAGTGGGCTTCACAGCATTGTTTCTTAATTTCCTTTTGTTCTTGTCCATTCAATTAACAATTTTTTTTTTTTAATAAAAGGAAGAGCATCCATCCATCAATTTCAGAAGGATCAAAAGCTGGTTCTGGCCTATGGGTTAGATCTAGAAACTAGTAGGTAAGAAACAGGAGTATACATGTGATTAAAAATGAAAAAAAGTGGTAATAAAATAATGCATTAGTTCCTTTTGTTGTTTTTTTGAGGCAGAGTCTCACCCAGGTCTGAGTACAGTTGCACAATCTCAGTTCCCTATAACTTTGGCCTTCTGAGCTCAAACTATCCTCCTGCCTCAGCTTCCCAAAGTGTAAGTTCCTTTTGCTGCTGTGACAAACTACTGTAACTTCAATGGCTGAAAACAACACAAATTTATTATCTTATAGTTCTGGTGGTTAGAAGTCTAAAACAAGCTGACACTTCTGATTTTTGCTATCTCCATCTTCTTGAGGCTGCCCACATTCCTTGGCTTGTGGCCCCCTTCCTACATCTTTAAAGCCAGCAGTGTAACATCTTGTCCCACTCTGACCTCCTGCCTCCTCTTATAAGGACTTGCAATTATGTTAGGCCCACCCTGGTAATTCGAGAAACTGTCCTTGTCTCAAGGTCTTTAACTTAACCACACATGCAAAGTCCCTTTGCCATGTAATGTAACCTATGTACAGGTTCTGAGGATTAGGACATTGACAATTTGGGGGGTGGGCTATTATTTAGTGTACCCCAACCAATAAGAATTTTCTAATTTCCAATTCATCACAAAATATGTTAAGAAGGAGCAAGGACAGTTAGTGGACTTTTTTTTTTAAAGCTCTTTAAATAAAATATCTAAATTATTCTGGTCGTGTGTGTGTGTGTGTGTGTGTGTGTGTGTGTGTGTGTATGGGGAAAAAGATAGTGGGGAAAAGTTGAGTATTTGTAAAGAAATTACTATCAACCAGGCTTTTTTGGAAAATGAAACCAGTTATGAGCTTTGTTAGGTGCAGCAGAGCCAGTGGGGTTTAGCCAGTGTAATATTGTGTGAGCCTGTGGGAACCGCAGGACTAGCCCTGGCAGAC
Organism: Saimiri boliviensis; assembly: GCF_048565385.1. Taxonomy (NCBI): domain Eukaryota; kingdom Metazoa; phylum Chordata; class Mammalia; order Primates; family Cebidae; genus Saimiri; species Saimiri boliviensis. The sequence goes on along the minus strand of NC_133449.1, from coordinate 51,404,523 downwards.
ACACAAACACAAATGTGGCCTTTAATCTGATAACAGCTGGTGGTTGGTTAGTGGGGGATAAATGATGCTATAAATGGAAATAATTTAATAGAAGGATTAGAGAAATTCCAGAACAATTAGTTCAGAAAATGAGTAAGTGTTAAAAGTATTCAAGTGACAGCCTTAAATGTTTGCATTGGATGTTGAGAATAACCACAGTCGATTTAGAATTCTGCCCTTAATTTGGCACTTCTAGCTCCCGAAGCAAGACATATCGACAAGTGACACAACCTGCTGTGAGCTGTATTGCTAAGTATTGCTCAATAATTCCTAAATTCAAAGGTCTGAAAATAACTGCCTTTTAAAGATGGATTAGATCAAATGGCAGGTTGTCCCTATAAGGATGCTATCTTTATTCACTTGCATCCAAGGATGTGTTCTAAACGTGAATTGAGGGGTCATGTAAATGTACACAGCTCTTCATGGGGTGTGTGAGCTGTGGCAGAGAAAATCTTGAGAGTTGGTGTTTCAATAGAAAAGGGATTGGCAATCCCAGGTTTGATCCAAGAAAACAGTACCTTCTAACTGTTTTTTTCTTTTTTTGAGACAGGGCCTCACTCAGTTGTTCAGGCTGGAGTGTCGTGGTATAATCATGGCTCACTGCAGCCTCTACCTGCTGGGCTCAAGCCATCTTCCCACCTCAGCCTCTAGAGTAGCTGAGACTACAGGTGTCTGCCACCATGGCTGGCTCTTTTTTTTTTATTTTTGTTTTTTGTAGAGACAGTGGTCTCACTATTTTGCCGAGGCTGTTTTCAAACTTCTTGGCTCAAGTGGTCCTCCTGCCTCGGCCTCCCACAGTTCTGGGATTACAGGTGTGAGCCACTGCTCCTGGCCCCCCTTGACTTCTCTTATGTCAAGGTATTTAATAGTCAGTGCAAACATGAATCTTGCGATCTCATCCAACAGCTACTTTTGTTTCCTATATGCACACACCCACATGGACACATTTGCTTCACATCAGTGCCTCTTTCTGGAAGACCCCCACTTTCTCTGAGTACTAACTCAGCCCATCTCTTGAGGTCAGAACAATGCCTTCTCATCTCCTAGGTAACTGCCTTTCGAGATTGCCTTCCCTACCTCAGCTGAAGTAGTCTCTCTTCCTTGAATCTTACAGCAAGTTACCACGAGTGTGCCTTGCCTTATTTAGATGTGTTTATGTCCCAGCCCAGCCTGGGGACTGCTTGAAGGCAAGGTTGGTGTTCCCTTTATCTTTCAGGCCCTCTTTTACCTAGCTCAATACACATAACAGATGCTCAATAAATACTTGCAGAAAGAAGCAGGGAGGGAGGGAGAGAGAAAGGGAAAGAAGAAAAGAAGAAGAAATGAGAAAAAGATTTAAAATACTGTGAAGTTATCTGGGTACTTGAGGGATGGGATTTTCTTTAAGACACCTATCCCCAGGCTGAGTGCAGTGGCTCACACCTGCAATCCCTGCATTTTGGGAAGCCAAGGCAGGCAGATCGCTTGAGCCCAGGAGTTTGAGACCAGCCTGGGCAACAGAATGAGACCTCGTCTCTACGAAGAAATAAAAACAAGCTGACCATGGTGGTGTGTGCCTGTAGTCCCAGCTACTTGGGAGGCTAAAGCAGGAGGGTCGCTGAGCTCAGAAGTTCGAGGCTGCAATGAGCCGTGATTACACCATTGCATTCAAGCCTGGAGGACAGAGAAAGACCCTGTCTCTTAAAAAGAAAAAAAAAAAAAGACGCTTTCCTCTAATTTTTAAGGAGAGAACTTCTGGTAGGCTGGGAGTTTGTAAGCAGCCCTGAAAGACAGAACTGTTGAACTGTTGGTACAGTCTTCTCTGGCTGAGGTTTTGGAGGGCTCATCCACCATGCAGGCATCTTGTCTTTGCATTTATCTGTTCATGAGCAACTATTTCCATACAAGGAGCTGAGCAGCAGCTGCCCTTCCAGCCCTCTTCACTCTGACAGATCACAGAGTCCAGCAGGGCTGCAGAGCAGAGTGAGAGGGGACCAGCTGCTGGAGCTGGGCACTTCAAGGCTGCAGGCCAAGCAGGTGGGCTTTGTAGCTGCATCCGCCCTCTGTGCTGGGAGCAGCGTCCGGCGTCAGGGATATGAGAGTAATATCCCTGTGAGGATAATGATCATGGCTACTTTAAAGGGTTGCTGTGAAGATTTTTTTTTAAAAAAAGAATCAACAAAAAACATCTCTTTGAAATGGCGAAGTGCTGTGTAAATGGGAGTTGATAGCTTCTTGTGTGAATAGAAATATGAGACTGAGAGAAGTGAGATTTGCTGAAGATCATTCAGCTAAGCCTGCCTGGGACAAATGCTCTTTCTCCTGGAATCCAAAAAGTCCTGGCTTCAGGACTTCATGTCATTTGGACACTGTCCTGCACTGGGGGCAGTAAGGGAGGTAAAGGGATGGGCATTTCTGTCAGGGGAATGCCCTTGTCCCCATATGATGTTCTCCTGTAGCTGGGCTGTCTTCCTCTCCAGCAGCTGCCTAAAATGAGCTCGGTGATCAAACTGGCCCAGCCGTCTGTGAGTGACAGGCAGGATGAGTGGCCTGGGCTGATGTCCGCTGAGCACTTATCCAGTGCCTGGCTCTGTGCTGACCACCTTACACACGTGATTTCTTTTAATCCTAAAATCACTCTGAGAGTGGTGAGATTTCAGAACTTCTTTGTCATTTCCTTCTTGCCTGCATTTCTAAAATAGTAAGTACAATTCATTAAAAGTAACGGCCCAGTAGTCTAAAAGATAGCAAGATCTAGGCGTTGCTATTCCCATTTCCACGTAAGGAAATAAAAGCTTGGAGAAGTTAGGTGACTTGCTCAAAGTCACACGCCCAGTAGATATTGGAGTCAGGAGTAGAACCCAGCTCTGAGCAATGCTAGGTTTGACCTTCCGTAATACCCAATCCCAGGCCAATGAGGGGAGATGGGAACCAGAGGGACAGGCTTAAAAAAAAATCTGTCTAGATTTGAAAAAAAAAGCCAAAAAATTTCCCTTTCCTGTCTACTTGACACATCTCAGCGTATCCCACCAGAAGGAGCAGGATTTGGGTTTTCTCTCATCTCAGCATTCTTGGTACTCAAAGTGGAAGCATCAGTATTGCCTGGGAGCTAGAAATGCAGAATCCCAGCCCCCACCTCACATGCGAAATCAGAACCCGAGTTTTAACAAAATTGCTGTTGATGTGTGTGCACCCTAAAGTTCCTGAGCCCGACTCTCTATCCTTCTTTTCCCCAGCTCCAGCCTTGCGGCTAAATCCTACCAGAAGCTCAGAGCATAGAGAGAAGGTCAGCTTTATCTCTAAGGAGACCTAAATTTAAGTAAGATAACTCAATGCTTCCTGGGTTTCATTGACTTTTAAAACCTGGCTTTAGGCTCTAGTAAAATTATGGAATGGGATATAAAACAGATTTGTGATCCTGGAGGAACTATTTGGTGGTTCACATTTGGAACCCATCCAAGTTCAGTATGGGAAAAAAAATCATTGATCACATTTTCTTTCTATGAAAAGCATTTGAAGTTTATTACAGCAAAAAAAATCTCATGAGATAACATGAATTCTTTGATAGCAAAGAACCTCATGAGATATCATGAATTGATCCAAAGCCCGATAAAATGATTATATAAGTGTAATGTTCTCCCTGTCACCCAATCTGAGATACAGTCTGCTTTGCAGCTCTTTAAGGCTCTGTCTCCAACCTTCTCCTGGTCACAGTGGCTATCAGTGACTTTGAGAACATGAGGGTCATGCCACTGGAATTTATCCTTGGGGACCTAATATAGCTACAGTTAATAGCAGATAGATTGTCTTATAATCAGGTCTTATTAAAATTGTATTAAGTTACTTCATGGGAGCTTGGAGGCAAATGCCAGGCCAGACGTATTCTTTCCCTTGGAGCCAGGTTAGAAAAACTTGCCGTAATAAAATTCACAGGCAGTGTGGACTAAGTAAGGACAGGGCTGTGCATGGGGTCCATCCCTGATGTCAGTAATAAAGTCATTGAGTAAAGGGGTCTTTGCACAGAATTTAAAAACAAGAATAAAGTCGATCTATTTTTTGCTATCACCATCCTCAGCAATTCTAAACAACATCAAGGTTAAAATACTTCTTCTCACCCCCAAATCTGTGTGCGTCTAAGTTCTGAAAAACCGCTGTTGGGAAAACCTATTTCAGCACATTTAAAAATCACCTATCTTTTAATAAACACTGTATTCTTCCTGGAAGTTAATTCTGAGGACCTTCGGTTATATAGTCCACCATGAAGACTCACCTACATGTGTTCATTGCAAGAGTAAGTTCTTAAGCTTCAGAGTTATTCCCAGTTTCGTTGGCCACAGTCTATGTCTCCAATCCTTGTGATACCACGTATTCCCACATTTTAAGTAGATTAGAAATAAGCGGTGATTGGGCTGGGCGCGGTGGCTCAAGCCTGTAATCCTAGCACTTTGGGAGGTCGAGGCGGGTGGATCACAAGGTCAGAAGATCGAGACCAACCTGGTCAACATGGTGAAACCCCGTCTCTACTAAAAATACAAAAAATTAGCTGGGCATGGTGATGCGTGCCTATAATCCCAGCTACTCAGGAGGCTGAGGCAGGAGAATTGCCTGAACTCAGGAGGTGGAGGTTGCGGTGAGCCGAGATCGTGCCATTGCACTCCAGCCTGGGTAACTCTGTCACAAAAAAAAAAAAAAAAAAAAAAAGAAAAGAAATAAGCAGTGATTGTAAAGAAGAAGATTCAAAAGTTCCGTTATTCTAGGTGTTCACCTAGGTGATTAACTGCAATTTTTATTTGTGTTTGAAATTTAAAACAATGAAACAGGGAACTGTGAAGTATCATGTTTTTGTTTGGTAGGCACACATGTTAGTGTGTACATGAAATCTTAATGTGTGAATATATGTATATAAATAAAAAGATGAAGCTATTGTACGAGGCTATTCTAAAAAGTCAATTTGGGTGTAAAATATTACAGCAGCTTTAATGTGCGGTTGCCTTCTGATGGGCGACCTTGGAACAGACAGGCATGGAGTTACAAGTGGTAGGTTACAAGGAACAGACAGCATGATTGTGTTTGCATCTGTTTCCTCTCCAGACCATCTCCTGGCTCTGCTCCCTTTCTCTTCTGCCTTGGGTTTATATGCCTGGTCTAAACTCTGATATTCCAGAAATGGGCATCTGCTCCTCCATCCTCACTCCTAACCTAAGACATACTCTGAAATTTGCAAATGACTCAGAGATTAGTTTACCAATATAAAAGATGACAGAATAAAATTCAAAACGACCTTGACATTTTGGAATGCCACACTGAAAGTCATCAGATAGGGCTAAAGGTGAAGACTCTATTTCAAGTTAAAAAAGTTCAGTGTCACAAATGAGCTTTTGGGCTGATGGATATGTTCATTATCTCTCTCTTTCTCTCTCTTTTTTTTTTTTTTTTTTTTTTTTTTTGAAGGAGTCTCGCTCTGTCATCCAGGCTGGAGTGCAGTGGTGCAATCTTGGCTCACTGCAACCTCTGCCTCCCTGGTTCAAGCGATTCTCCTGTCTCAGCCTCCCAAGTTGCTGGGACTATAGGCACATGCCACCATGCCTGGCTAATTTTTGTATTTTTAGTAGACACAGGGTTGGCCAGGCTGGTCTTGAACTCCTGACCTAAGGTGATTTACCTGCCTCAGCCTCCCAAAGTGCTGGAATTATAGGAATGAGCCACCATGCCTGGCTTGGATGTATTCATTATTTTGATTGTGATGATGATTTTCTGGGTAGATGTATATCTCAGAACCTATCAAAGTGTTTTTTTTTTTTTTTTTAACACTTGTTGTATGTCAATCATACCTTCATAAAAATGTCTAGAAAATGCAATGCTGCGTGGATAGAGTGGAAACTCCACTTGACTGCAGCACCTTTGAGAAAGCTTGGGAGGTTCTATATTTGTAATTTGACCCTAACTTTTTTTTTTTTTCAGACAGAGTCTTACTCTGTCACCCAGGCTGGAGTGCTGTGGTACATTCTTGGCTCACTGCAACCTCTGCCTCTTGGGTTCAAGCAATTCTCCTGTTTCAGACTCCCTAGTAGCTGGGATTATGGGTGTGTGCCACCATGTCCAGATAATTTCTGTATTTTTAGTAGAGACAGGGTTTCACCGTGTTGGCCAGGCTGGTTTCAAACTCCTGACCTCAGGTGATCCACCCATCTCAGCTTCCCACAATGCTGGGATTACAGATATGAGTCACTGCACCTGGCCATTTGACCCTATATTAATGTGAGTTTTTCACTAAAGAAACTAATGGAAGCACAATGTGGAGATCCACAAGTGTACATAGCTTTGCAGTTGAATAGTACACTCTGTTCTGGGCACCATAATTGTAAAGTGTTGACACTCAAGGTCTCACCTGTGTTTGGTCAGGAGACAAGATTTGGAGCCTCCTTGGAATCCAATTTACTTGGATTTTTTCAGCAGTCCAGTTCCTGCTAATGTACTGCATATTCCTGCCAGAAAATGCAATCCTGACCTGAGACAGATGTGAGAAATTCATAACTGTCTATCTCCAGGGGTTTAGAGAGTTCACTAAGTGCCCAGGGTTCCATGTGGGCCCCGTGTGCTCTATTCTGCTGGGGCACTTATGACAAATGACCTTCTCAGGAATGGGTACACCCTCTGTGGCTTAGTTATGATGGGCTGCATAGTTCTTAGTATGCTAGTGTAATTCTACTCTTCCTCACTCACTGGAAAAGCTTAAGGGAAGGCAAATGTAAGAGTAAGGAAGCTGTTACTATGAGGATAACCTCGAATCGGCTCTAAATTAGAAATAAGCCCTACCTAACCTTTCATGTCCTTGAGTACTTTATGATTTTTTTTCCTTCATCATTCAACTGGAGGTTGGCTAACAAATTACTTGCAATGCATGTCCTAGCAGATGGGGACACAGCAATGTGTTGAGTTGGCCAGCCAGAGGCTGAAAACTGCCTGGACTTTAGGAAGCCCAGGATGTAGCATACAGCAGTAGCCCCTACAATGCTCTCAGCTGGCTGTGCACCTGTCTATCCCCTTCTTGATGTCATGCTGGGATCTGTGCTAGGGGATCAGGCTCAAGGGCCAGGCCTTGACCCCCTGGCACTGGCCCCCTGTCACTGGCCAGGAGTTGTTGCTTGATTTCTCAGCTAAACTCACCTTCCTTTGGCTACAGGGATCTCTATAGGCATATCAGAGGCCACCAGAAAGGTGTGAGAATTCTAGAAACCATGTACAAGGAATTGTTTAAGGATCTGGGAGTATTTAACTTGGAGAAAGACAGTGAATGGAAAGCAAGGCAGTAGTCTTCAAATTCTTGAAGAACTGACCTGACCAGGCTTGTTCTATTGGGCAAGGACCCTGAAGGCTAAATTAGGGTACAAGAACAGGTTTTCTGGGGAGGCAAATTCAAGTTTAACACGAAGAGGAAGTCTGCAAATTGGGACTGGCCAACAATGAACTGACTGTTCTTAGAAACAGTGAGCTCCTTTTCACTGTGGAAATTAGAATATTCATGGCCAGGGATGGACACAAAGGATTTCTGTGCTTGAATGTTCTGTGGAAGTTTCTCCCTCCAGCCTCTAGAATTCTGTGACTCTAAAAGCGCCTGTATTCTTACACTTTTGAGGTTCCTGTTTAGACTGTGGACTCCTACCTGAGTTTACCCATCCACTCCTTCCCAAGGGAGCTCAGCGCTTCCCTGCACATCACTGAACTGGTTTTGATCATTTCTTTGCTTCAGTGGTTGGGATTTCTCTTCCCTACATCGCAGGAACATGAGGTTGAGGCCCAGAGATTCTGTGCATCATACCAGATTTCCCTTACTCTGGGTGTCAGGCTATGTCCTGAAATATATTTCCTACAAAGTCTATGCCCTTTTCTGTTTGAACGATGGGCTTAATGTGGGGGACATGTGGCTCTCTAATGGGAACACTAAGAGGCTGGAAGCACAGGGTAGGGATTCTCACCTTCCCACATCTCTCTGCCTCACCGATTGAATGGGCATGCATTATTCCTCCTCATCACTTCCACCCTCTCTCTGAGCTGGGAGAATATGTCAATGACAGTGAAACCAGTAACCTTGTCATTCTTACTGTTGCAAAACACACAGAACTGTGACATATATCATAGTGTGTAGATATTCTTTTGTGTATGATACTATCATGCTCTTTTCCCATCATATTGTAGATTATTATGATTTGTTGTCTTTGGGGAGGGGGACACTACATTCGACAATGAGAAGGACATGTCACCAAAATGTCCCCTCCAACACAGTGCCAATGACCTTTGACTCTGGGCAAGGAAACCGTAAAGAATTCAAGTGTCTTCTCCAGTGTGTCTGGGACCCCCCTGCTCCCGTGTCATCGTGTTCACCACACTGTGTGATGACTGCATGTTCAATTGTTTCTCTGGTAATTTGTGGTATTGCCAGTGCCTAACACACTTAGGTCATGAATTTACCCTTCCTGACTTGCATTGATGGGCTTATATGCAGAGGGTAAGAGTGTCCTCCACATGGGGGTCACTTAAAAGTATTTGCTAGGCCCGGCACGGTGACTCACGCCTGTAATCCCAGCACTTTGGGAGACTGAGGCAGGTGGATCACTTGTCAGGACTTAGAGACCAGCCTGGCCAACGTGCTGAAATGCTGTCTCTACTAAAAATACAAAAATTAGCTGGGCACGGTGGTGCATGCCTATAATCCAAGCTACTCAGGAGGCTGAGACAGGAGAATAGCTTGAACCCAGAAGGTGGAGGTTGCAGTGAACCGAGATCACACCATTGCACTCCAGCCTGGGCAACAAGAGCGAAACTCTGTCTCAAAAAAAAATTGCTAAAGGAAGGGTTATAGCTGGGAAGGGCCTTTGGAAGCCCAAACTCCTCATTTTGGAAGGTGGAAATCTGAGATTTAGAAAGACAAGGACCCGCCTGCTGAACCGGTACCGGAACTGAGTTCTCCCCTTGGCTGCGTGGTACTGTTTCCACTGTGACCCCAATCACGTGTCTTCTCTCTCCATTTCCAGCCTTGTTAATTTTGTGTGCCACACCTGCTTCAAGAGGCAGGAGAAGCTCCATCGCTGTGGGCAGTGCAAGTTTGCCCATTACTGCGACCGCACCTGCCAGAAGGATGCTTGGCTGAACCACAAGAATGAGTGTTCGGCCATCAAGAGATACGGGAAGGTGCCCAATGAGAACATCAGGTGAGAGCTGGGCCCCGTGATGGTGCTTCGGATTCCCAAATGTCAGGCTGGAATGGTGGCAGCAACTGCATTCCCAGAGCTAAGGAAACCAAGCTGAGTGCAAGTCAGGAAAGAGCCTCAAAGACTGGATATGGTCACGTCTGTTCATTCCTTCAAGGCATAAGAGGGAGAACTGGCTGTTGGGAGCCGTGATTCCAAACTGCAGCCACTGGCTGGAACTGGCTTGCAGACTCTTCTGTAGGACTTCCCAAAGTTTAGTTTATTTATGTATTTTGGATCCAGGGTCTTGCTCTGTTGCCCAGGTTGGAGTGCAGGGGCCCTGATCACAGCTCACTGCAGCCTCAACCTCCCAGGCTCAAGTGATCTTCGCACCTCAGTCTCTCAACCAGCTGGGACCACAGGCACGCACCACCGTACCTGGCTAATTTTTATATTTTTTGTAGAGATGGTGTTTTGTCATGTTGCTCAGGGTAGCCTCGAACTCCTGAGCTCAAGCGATCCACCCATCTCAGCTTCCCAAAGTGCTGGGATTACAGCTATGAGCCATCATGCCTGGCCAAGGGCCAAGTATTTTTAAATTGATCCACCAATGTTTAAAAATTGGGAAATTTTACATTTTAAAATTAGAATTTCTGGATTCTCTTGAAAAATAAAATGAAACAAAACTGAAGATCTGGCAAAATAGGCTAGAACTGAGGAGTATCTGCCCCCTTTAAAAAAATACGGAGCTTTCTAAGTCACAGAAGCACCACTCTCCCCGCGGTCATACACGTTACACAGAGAGTGCATTCGAGTTTGCAACTAATAGCCTTTCTTGGTGGCCATTGTCAGAAATCTCAAGGCCAGTAGTTCCAGCCTAAGGGATTCCTTTGAACTGTATACTTCAAAATGGTTAAAATGATACAAAAAGAGGTGGGGGGACAGAAGGGACCCTTGAGGTGATGGCACTGTTTAGTATCTTGAATGTACAGGTGGATACATGAAGCTACACGGGTGATAACTTTGTATATAATTAAATACACATGCACATTTACGAGTGTAAGTAAAATGGAAGAAATCTGAATAATAGAAGTGGGTTATCAATGTCAATTCTGGCTGTGATATTAGTTTTCCAAAATGTTACCACTGGAGAAAACTGGGCAAAACGTACGAGGGATCTCTTTGTATTGTTTTCCGACTGCCTATGAATTTGCACTTCTCTCAATTAGAATTTCAATTAAAAAAAAAAATGAGGAGAGAGCCTATGCTTTGCCAACCAAGTCTCTCCTCAGGGACAGGATCTGTCCTGGACCACCATCCCGTCCCCAGGTGCCTGAAAAGTGTGCCCTCAGTGGGTGGCAGGGACATTCAAGTGTTCCTGGGTCATAGGCTTCATCATAGGCAGCCTAATAGTTAACAAAGAGGCCTCCGGGATGAAGTACACCCCTCTGTCTCATACTCACATCGCTGTGTCTCTACAAGTCTCCTCCTGTCCCACCTGGCCTCCCCCACTTCCCCCAGAGCCCCTCTCCAGCCAGACCAGGCCCCTGCCTGCTTCCTGCACGTGGCATGCCCGTGGCTACCAAGGTCTTTGCTCACACTGTTTCCCCACCTAGATTGCCTTCTCCACTTTCTCACTACCCAGTCATCAAGAATACCAATACGTTTACACATAATGCAGACACCTATTACCTCACTTTGTCTTCTGAATACCTCTGGAGGTTAGCATAGCAGGGAATATTTTCCCTATTTTACTGGCCACCAGATAGGTTCAGAGAAGTCAGGTGACTTGCCCAGGCTCACACAGTAAGAAGTGGAAACAGGTCATTAGACTCCTGATTCAGGGCTCATTGCTGTAGGCCACACTGTTAAGAGAGACCCAGGCTGCCACACCTCTCTGTCCCCAGAACCCCTGGGACTTGGCTCCTGCCCACACCTCTACCTTTATCTGGTCTCCATTTCTTGCTCCCTGTGTTCCAGCCCCTCTGCCTTCTTGCTGTTTCTCTATCATGCCAAGCTCATTCCTTCTTCAGGGCCTTTGTACTCACTGCCCTCTCCGGAAGCACTCTTTCTCCAGTGTCACAGAGCCAATTCCTCCGCCCTTTCCAATTTCAGCTCAAATGTGCCTCCTCTGTGACACCTCCCTGGATGGCCTTAGCCTCCCCACCCCGGTGACTCTCTATCATGCCACCCTGTATTATTTTTTCTACCCAGCACTTTCTATGGAAAATGTTCTTGTTTACTTACCTGTCCCCCGCTCTATGATGCATCACGATAGAACAAATTCCATCCATCTAGTTTAAAACTGTTACCTGGGGCCCAGCACTGTGCCTAGCATGCATGAGACACCCAGTCAATGTGTGTTGAATGAATGAACGCGGCTGTAGTGGCCCCCTGATGCTGCCCTTCCCACAGGCTGGCGGCGCGCATCATGTGGCGGGTGGAGAGAGAGGGCACCGGGCTGACCGAGGGCTGCCTGGTCTCCGTGGACGACTTGCAGAACCACGTGGAGCACTTTGGGGAGGAAGAGCAGAAGGAGCTGCGGGTGGACGTGGACACGTTCTTGCAGTACTGGCCGCCCCAGAGCCAGCAGTTCAGCATGCAGTACATCTCCCACATCTTCGGAGTGGTAGGCCCTCCGCGCCCCTCCTCCACCCTCCCTGTCTCTCTCCTCTTTCCTTCCCTCCTCCCGCTCGGGGAGGGTGGGGCTTCTCAGAAGTGACCTACGAGACAGGAGCCCTGTCTGCCCTGGACCCTGGTTTCTATTTCCATAATGGCTTCCTCTAGCCCAGGCAGCCAGAAGCTCTGGAGAAACTGTCTTTTATTTACTACATGTAGCAGATATACCTACCGCCCCTTCCATTTCTGAGCCCAGGGACAGGCCTCTAGACAACACAACTAATACAATCTAGAGATTCTAGATCATGATTCCTTATAAAGGAGGGGCCACGGTGACAGCTGGGATTGTCCAACTAAGAAGTTTCCAGAAGCTACCAGGCCGGAGTTGGGAGGGGAGGCCAAGAGGACCGAAGGAGGACAGGAGCTTGAAATGAAGAGCCCTCATCCTGGACTCTGTCTTCTGGCCTTGTTTACTACGAGGTCATTCCTGCTCTATCTGAATTGGCATCCTACATACAAATGTTACTTATTTATCCATCTCTGGATGGTAGATTTGGATGGTAATTTATCTTCTTACTTGTCTGCACTTTTTACATTTTTTCCTCTCCACATTGGAGAATAAAGATCCCCAATCACTATCCCTCCCTGCCCACCAGTTACTTGGGAAACCTTTTCGCAGGTCTGCCAGGCAGGACTGACGGGGAGCCTGGAGCAGTGCGGGGTGTGAGCTCGACAGGGGAGTCAGGGCTTTGGGGTGGGAGCAACAAAGCCAGGTGAGGCCCTAAGAGTCCTGGAAGTGGGGGCGAGAGCCGGGTGGATGAGAAGGCTCAGTTCCTGGCTTTGGGGATGGATGTCTTCCATCTGGCAGGCCAGGCCCTTTATGTGGTGAAGGTGAGCAGGCTGAGGAGGAGGACAAACATCACACTGACATCTCCCGAGTCCTCATCATGTTGCGGGGCGAAGGGGGAGACATTGATTGATTCTAGGGATTTGGCTCACACATTGGTGGAGGCTTGGTAAGTCCAAAATCTGCAAGGTAGGCCAGCAGGTTGGAGGTCAGGGAAGGGTTGCAGTTTAAGTCTAGAGGCATTCTGCTGGCAGAACTCCTTCCTGCTCAGGGGAGATCAGTGTTTATTCTATTGAGGACTTCAACTGATTAGATGAGGCTCAGCCACATCCTAGCACGCACTCTGCTTTACTCAAACTCCACCAATTTAAATGTGAATCTCATCCAAAAACACCATCACAGAAGCATGCATTATGGTGTTTGACCAAATATCTGGGCACCATTGCCCAGCCATGTTGCCATACAAAATTAACCACCACAGCTTTCCATATATTATTTCACCCAATCTTTACAACACAAGGTAAGGTCTATGCTTTCAGCATTTCCATTTTATAGAACAGAAAACCTAGGCCCAGAGGGGTTACATGACCTCCAAAAGCCACATGGTTAGCTTGTGCTAACTATGGTCTAGAAGCAGTCTGTATTGTCTGGAGCCAGAACTTCTACTTTCTTCTTTTTTTTTCTTTTTTTGAGATGAGGGTCTTACTCTCTGACCCAGGCTGGAGTGCTGTGGTGTAATCATGGCTCATTGCAACCTCTACCTCCCTGGCTCAAGTGATTTTCCCACCTCCTGAGTAGCTGGGACCACAGGCACATACCACCATGCCTGGTTAATTTTTGTATTTTTTGTAGAGACAGAGTTTCACCATGTTGCCCAGACTGATCTTGAACTCCTGAGCTCAAGTGATCCACTCACCTTGGCCTTCCAAAGTGCTGGGATTACAGGTGTGAGCTACCGCGCCCAGCCTAAGTTTTTGCTTTTAACTATTATGTTCTACAGCCTTGGGGTGAATTGGTGTGTAGAGAAATCTTGGGCATCACTAATAGGTCTGGGGACTAGGGCTACAGATCATATAATTATCAAAGGTTAGAGCTGAAAGGATCCTTGGAGTTCATCTAGTCCAATTTATTCAACCTATAGAAGGGCAAACCAGGGCTCAGAGAAGAAAGAGATTTGCCCCAAGTAGTACACCTTGTTAGTGGTACTCACAGGCTTAACATCATGAACTTGCTAAATGTCTGATGAGAATAAATGGAGAGAGTGACTTCCTCCATATCTATGATAAATATCCATGTGAGGACATAGATGTATACTGTATTTCTGTTATGTACAACATTATTCTTAGATGTATTTATAGATGAAGTGGAAATTTGCATGCAGTTACTAATGTATTCTAGGTAATATTTATCCTTATACATTTTTCATGCTCCGAGAGCAGATATTTGGAGTCTGTTTCTGCAAAGAACAATTTATTTTTAAGGAAAAGAAAATCACTTAGATCCCGCATCAGTAGTAACCAACTTGATTTGTCTTGAATCTCAGAGATAAATGTTAAATATGGCACTCACCAGATTTAAAAATTGTGAGCAGGGAATATAAAACTATTCACCAGATACAAAATAACAAAAAAAGACGTCAATTTTCTTTTATGAACAGGTGTTTAAACTGAGTAGGCAGAGGAAACGGGAAAGGAAAGCTCACATGCGCGCGCACACACACACACACACACACACACACACACACAATCAGAGTACTGAGAGAAAAACCAAGCCAGACTGAAGAATACTCATGTAAGACCCAGATACAGAAAAAAAGAAAACATTTCCATCTTTGACTGTTTTAGAATACAGCCACAAAAACTTTTAAGATAGGGTTGCATTTTTTCAGATATGGGACTGTGCCATGGCACTAATCTTGTAGGTCATTTGGAGTCACGCAGAGAACAGGGACTAGTTGTTCTGTTTCCAGTCTCCCGAAGAATCCCCCGGGGTAAGACTGGGTCTTCTGTTTTTCAAAACTCCTTTCGACAGCTAGGATTGTGTTCTGTCCATGTCTATTGACTGTTTCATCTTTTTCCCTGGGTAGATTAACTGCAACGGTTTTACTCTCAGCGATCAGAGAGGCCTGCAGGCCGTGGGCGTGGGCATCTTCCCCAACCTGGGCCTGGTGAACCATGACTGTTGGCCCAACTGTACTGTCATATTTAACAATGGCAAGTGAGTATGTCTTTATCTGGGGGTGTGTGTGATGGGAATGGGGAGGCCTATGGTGTTTTCTCCACTTAACAAGCCAAAGTCAACCTGCTCATCCTGAACTAGCATAGATTTTAAATACGTAGCACATAGAAATCTCATTCCAGAATAACTGTGAAGGAGAGAAAGGCGTCATGGAGGATATCAAAGAATTCAACCTGGGTGATTTCTGAGTGTGCATGTTTTTGGGGGCTGCCTGGATGTGTTAGATAAACCTTTACTATTTTAAAACTTGAAGCCTTGAATTATCTGTCTAGAGGTCATTTAGTCAAGGTCTTAGCAGGGATCAGGAGGCACACTGAAAGAGGTTTACCCAAATAGAATTGAATGAAGGGACAATTTACAGAAGTGTGGGTAGGGTTTAAGATACTGTAGGGGAGTGAGGCCTGAGCAATCTGAATAGCTTTTGCTCTTAGGGATGAGCTCTTGTGACAGCTCTTGTGACAAGGGGCAGGGCCTGGTGGCTCATGTTTGTAATCCCAGCACTTTGGGAGGCTGAAGGGGGTGGATCACTTGAGGTCAGAAGTTCAAGATCAGCCTGGGCAATATAGTATTACCCCCATATGTATAAAAAATAAATAAATACAAAAATAAGTTAGTCAGGCATGGTGGTAAATGCCTGTAGTCCTAGCTACTTATGAGGATGAGGCAGGAGGATCACTTGACCCCTGGAGGCTGAGGATGCAGTGAACTATGATCATGCCACTGCACTCCAGCCTGGGGTTGGACATGCGAGACATTATCTCTGAAACAAAACAAAACAACAACAAAAATAAACTAACAAGGAATGGTGAGGTGCCCAGGGACCAGCAACACGTGAACCATCACCACCTCTAGGCTTGGAAGGGCAGGTGAAGGAAGCACTGTTTCTGCAGCTGGTGAGAGCTGGAGCCATGCTAGGGGGTTCCCCCAATAGCTCAGCTGTGGCTTATAACTATGTCTAGAGAAACCAGCCAGCTGGCACCATGGCTTGGCAAAGAGGAAGCCAAGGGATTAGATAGTCCAACCCCTCATTTCCTCCACCTTCTGCTCTCCTACCATTGGCCAAACCCCAACCAGAAGCCAAAGTGCAAAGAAACCTGGGTGATGCAACACTCAGAGGTCAGCCCCTTTTCTCAGAAGGCACAGATGAGGGGGGAAATAAGGGCAAATGATGAATTTGGGGGTGGGGCACAAATGGAGAAAAATCAGCAGATGGAACGAGCCCCTGTTTGTCCACGGCTCAGGCTTGGGGGATGTGGAGGAGTGAGGCCTGAGCAGTCTGGATTACTTTTGCTCTTAGAGATGAGCTCTTGTGACAGATACAAGCTGACTTTGAGCCATCAGCAGTGAGCAAGTTCCCCCAAAAAACTTCCTAGAAGCCAGATAACGGTGTCTGGTTCTCAGCTGAGAACCGGGGCTAACCTTCAATATGCCAAGTACTCTGATTTCCCTTTTTCTTCCTATTTCTGAAACCAGGCTCTCAAGCAACTGAGAAAGTCACTCAAGATGGGAAAGTTTATTTTGGACTCAGATGATAATCTTTTCTCAGGATTTGTGTTTCTTTTCTGAAGCCTTTTGGGGTCATTGGCCTGGACCGCATGGAATCAGCGGTCCCTAGAGGGGCTGTTGACTGAGCTTGACCTGGTTGGCAGAGAGGATCAAATTCAGCCACATATGGGC
The DNA here is from genome assembly GCF_048565385.1 of Saimiri boliviensis. Classification (NCBI taxonomy): domain Eukaryota; kingdom Metazoa; phylum Chordata; class Mammalia; order Primates; family Cebidae; genus Saimiri; species Saimiri boliviensis. The sequence continues at coordinate 51,387,936 of NC_133449.1, read as the reverse complement.
CTGGGCTTTCTAGACGGCCCTTTTCTAAGTGGTGGTGACCCAAGGCTCCTCTTGTCATGGGGTGTAACAACCACAGGAACCCAGCAACTCTTTCTTCTATGTCTGCTCTGGCTTCCTTGCATCTACTAATTTCTAGCAGCCACATTTTATCCAGGCTTCTTGGCTTTTGTGCAAGAGAAGGTGACTTTGCATTTCCTGTCTAGCTGCCTGCCATAGTGGAAAGAACCCTAGACTTGGGGTTAAGGGCCCAATTTGAACCCCAACAATTTTTGCATACCATCTATGTGACCTAACTCCATGTGCAGTTCAAACTCTTCCCAAAACAGACATCCAAAGAGACAATGTTTATTCATCTGGGATGCTTAATAGAATGATAATAACAACATTGTGTATGTTTTTTCAGCACTCTGTTTTTAAGTGCATTGTCTCATGACAGTGTCATTACAGGTGGGAACACTGAAACACAGGGAAGGGAAGGAACTTGTTCAGGTCAGGGCTGACTACCTTTGAACCCAGAACCTCTTGTTCCAAATTCAGTGCACTTTACACTATACCAGGCTATGTCTTGTCCAGTGAGTCCAGCTAGAAGGGGCTGGGATAAAGTTTGTTGTGATGGCCAAAGCTTTGATAGTATGACCCAGAATTCTAGGCACCCTTGCACTGGATCACACCTGATCAGCCAATGATAATGATTTCCATATGGGTGTCTGTTTTTTCTTTCAGTCATGAGGCAGTGAAATCCATGTTTCATACCCAGATGAGGTGGGTCAGTCCTTTCAAGCATCCCTGCTCCTCTGACCCATCTCCCTCACGTGCCTGGTTTGCTGGGGCCGTCCATTCCTGAGACTCCTTGGCTGCCATCTGTCCATAATGTCCTTCTGCATCCCAGTGTCTCGTCTTTGCTGAATGGTGTACTTTTAATGCATTTAAATTAATCATTTTTCTTACCTACATAACACCTGCTTTGCTTTGCTTTATTTTTCTTCCTTTCTTCCTCCTGTTCACTCCTCTTCCTCTGCTCTTCCAACCTTGAAGCATGAACCTTTTAGTTCACATTGTCTTCGCAAAAGCCTATCTTGTCTCCCTAAACCCTCCTTACCATGAAATGGGGACTGTGACTGACCTACTAAAGGACTGTCTGTTTATAAGCTCCAACCTCTCACCCAGACTGGGCTCCAAAAATGGCATCTATAACTGATATTTTAAATAAATGTTTATTCATAGTATTCTGCTTACTGCTTCTGACCAATTATGAATTAGCAGTTTAGGTTAAATTTTACTTCTCTCTTTTCTTAATGACAACCAAATGGTCCCAGATGGGTCTTTTTCTCAGGGTGGGGTTACCGCCCTTGAAATGGTCTTTGGATTAAGAACAAAATGCTGTGTGGGAGTTTGGGCTTTGGGAATGCTGGGGTAGAAGTGGCCGGTGTACTTGAGTCTGTATTGATGTGCACTGCACGTGACTTTGGATGATTCACGTCATCTCTTGGGCTTGGGTTCCACATCTGAAGAGAAAGGTCAAGAGGAGAGTGCTCCAGGGACCTTCCTAGTTCTAAGTCTCTGTAGCGCTGGGCTCTGTCTCTAACCTCCATAAGAAATAATTAAATAGGCTGCCTACTTGTGGCTGAATTAGCTGAACTATTAAATTGCAAATTGTTGGAGGTAGAAGGGGTCTGTGGTCCAGGGTAGGGGTGAAGCTTGCCCAAGGAAGCTGGTTGGAGGGAGAGCCAGGGCTAAAACCCTCATCTCCTGCCTCCTGCAGTGCTTATTTCAGGCTGGTCACCATTCCCCTCTTCCAATCTCCAGTTTCAGGTAAGGTAAAATGAGGCATACATATATGCATTTTTTCATATTTAAATGACATTAATTTAATTTGGTTTTGAAAAATGTCTAACACCATTGAAATAATCTGAGACACCCTGGGACAGTGCAAAAATTGGCACAATTATGTTGGGAAGAAAAATTACTGGAAATTCCAGCCCAATTGGCCAGTGATTCACTGTTGAATTAGAATATGTCACTATGGTGAGCTGCCTCTGTAAAAGGGACTCGTGGGGGAGGAATTGGTTACTTACCCACCAGTGTTAAACACCAGAGATCCACACTCTATCCTGGCCCAGGAGTTGCTCACAAAGAATTATTTAGGACATTAGTAGAGTCCTAAAAGCAAGAGCTAAGCCGGGCGCGGTGGCTCAAGCCTGTAATCCCAGCACTTTGGGAGGCCGAGGCGGGTGGATCACGAAGTCAAGAGATCGAGACCATCCTGGTCAACATGGTGAAACCCCGTCTCTACTAAAAATACAAAAATTAGCTGGGCATGGTGGCGCATGCCTGTAGTCCCAGCTACTCAGGAGGCTGAGGCAGGAGAATTGCCTGAACCCAGGAGGCGGAGGTTGCGGTGAGCCGAGATCACGCCATTGCACTCCAGCCTGGGTAACAAGAGTGAAACTCCGTCTCAAAAAAAAAAAAAAAAAAAAAAAAAAAGCAAGAGCTTTGATGCATCTTAATTCCCATGCACTGAAGACCCAGGAGGTAGCCTGAAAACAACCAGACAAGGCTACTAAGATGAGGGTAAGAAGTTCTAATCCTGGCTCTGTTCCCAAAGTGTTGTGGGACCTATCCTTCTTGTGTCACTATGCTCATTTGTGGAATGAGTGTCCCCTGAAGCTCAGACATATTAGGATTCTAGGCAGAACTGTGAGCAGAATCACCTGGCCTTCCTCTCCTACTGGCTTTTCATTACTTCAGTAACCGCTGCTGCCAAAAATTGGGGTAAGGAGCAAAGGAAAGGAGGGACAAATGGTGAGCAGGCACTTCAGGAGTTATTTTTAGACATATTATCACATTAATAGGCATATCAGTGTATCTTGCTTTGGGAGGATTTTGATCTGTAAGTGGTCACCTCAGATGCCTGAACATGCATGTCACTACCATTCAGCAGTTGCTCCCTTGATTGTCATCTCAGAGTACAAGGAAGGGGCTGTCTTTGACCGGGACTCTTCTTGGGTGCTGTGTCTTGCCCTTGCTTTTGGACGGTGTCTAACTGAGCCTTTCTGGGAGGTAAAAGAAATGACCACGGATCTCTGTGCAGGCACTCTCCTGGGCCCTCTGCCTCTTGCCACTTGCTGTCTGGATGATGGCTTCCCATCAGGCAGGGGAGCCCCAGGATTCTGGGGAGATACAGGAGCATGGTTTAGGTCCCAGCCTGCAGGGCCCACCACTTGTTTTCTGTAGCTGTCTGGCCTTGTGATGGAGGATGCATGGCTGGAGAGGTCCACAGGCTGACGTCCACCTGTTTGGCTCAGCTGGAAGTCAGTTCTGCAGTGGGTTTTTACCTTCAAAATCTTCAATACCTATCACATTAGATCAGATGGGTAGTGCTGTAAGTAATTGAGGGTCAGATCTAGGCTAGAAGGGAACTGAAATGCCATCTGCTCTTGCTAACCACCTTCAACCGATAAGCCACACGTCCCAATAAACACAAAAGTGAACAATGCAGTAAGCTAACACAGCCAACCTTTGTTTATTTGCCTTCAACGATCTCCAGTGGGCTAAGTCATCTTATGTAATCTGGCCTAAACCACTGGACTGAAGGTTAAGTGGTAACTTCAAGTTAGACACAGAATGGGCCAAGGTTGTGGGTAATCGAATGTGTATGTTTCTAAGAGAGTAGTCCCCAAACTAACCAGAAAAGATTTTCAGGTTTCTCTTGTTTGGAGTTTTTGCCTTATTATTTCTCCCTTTCATTGTTACAGATTATCAGTAGCTAAATGTAAAGGGAGACTTACAGGCATAGACATTCTGCCTGGTTTTATGACTGAGCCTAGCTCTCTGGTAGAAATCTATCTGAGCTGCTTCCAGAGCGGTTAACTGAATGGAGTGGATAAGACTGTTCTAAGGATTAGAGTAGAATTATACAGAAAACCATCCTTTAGGTCACATTACTTCTTCTGTGGGGGCAATGGAAGTTTTCTGAGTGCCAGTGAAAGCCATTGTCTTTGAGACCCAACTCCATAAAGCCTTGGAGAGCACAGATCCCATTTCGGTAGGCCTGGATTCAATTCACCTTTTCCTTTCACTCTGCTCCAGAATTGAGCTCCGGGCCCTGGGCAAGATCTCTGAAGGAGAGGAACTGACTGTGTCCTACATCGACTTCCTCAATGTCAGTGAAGAACGCAAGAAGCAGCTGAAGAAGCAGTATTATTTTGACTGCACGTGTGAACACTGTCAGAAAAAACTGAAAGATGACCTCTTCCTGGGGGTGAAAGACAACCCCAAGGTACACGCAGCCCTGCTGCTGGGGTGTTTGTGTCCATCTTCTCCAGGAGACAGTCACAGGTGGCTTCACAGCTAATCAGTGTGCCCTGCCCATGAGCTTCCTAGGGGGCAGCTGTCACCCTGGGGAGGTGGCAGAGGATGAGAGCAGAGCACTATATGGGTAGGTCCCAGCTAGGTCCTGGCACTGCCACTTATAGTGTTTGAATTTGGGAAAGTTGCCCAGTTTTCTCAACTGTAAAATAAGAACGATGGCCCCAAATGTAAGAGGTTGTTATAAGATTTAAAGAAGCCGATGAGTGTAAAAGGAGTGGCATGCAGAGTAGACACAGCAATTTCTGGTTTCTCCTTTCTGAGTTGAGTGATGCTGATAAATTAAGATGTTGAGATCACATGGGCAAAGAGATTTGTTCTCTGGCTATCAAAAAAACATTCCTAGTCCCGTGGGGATGGGCAATGTGGAGACAGGGCTATGTTTAAATTGGTCACCATCTTGAACTCCTGGGTAGCTGTTGCCAGTTGATGGTGAGTCTATTGAGCAGCGGAGGAAGGCTTGATGAGGGGAGGTTAGGAACCCCGCTGAGCTGGGAGAAAGAGCTGAGCCACCAGGTGTCAGAGTAGCCTGTTAAAGCAACAAAGCAGAAATGAGAGTGAAGTATTTAATTAGTTTAATTAATTAGATTGCAGTAGTATAAGCAAGAAGCTAAAATCAAAGAAAGCGCTGACCCCTCTTGTCCGTTTCCTCTGCTGAAGCTGTGCTCAGGGGGAGGATGAGGGAGATCAGTAAAGGCATGGGGGCGTCTCCCATGGCATTCTCTTTTATAAGGGTGCCAGTCGTATTGGGTTAGGAGCCCACTCTACTTCAGTATGATCTCACCTTAACTAATCACATCTGCAGTCACCCTATTGCCAAGTAAGATCTCATTCTGAGGTAACTTCTGGGGCTAGACTTCAACATATGAATTTTGGGAGGATGCAATTTAACCGCTAACACCATGTATGCTACCATTTATGAATGTTAAAAGACACATACATACACACATACACACGCACGCACACCCACGTGCCTGCAAGCATACTCTGTCCATACAGACAGAAGCAGGAGGAGGGAGCTGTGTGACCAGTGATGCCTGGGGTGAAGAGATTGAGTCACCCCTCCCAGGCAGAGACAAAGCAGTTGGGGCCCAAGGATTAATAATGTTTTCTATGGGAACAACCTTTTCAGAGAATCAAAGGTTTTGTATTCTAGGAGATGTATATTGGATGGACGTGAGAGGCATCGGCACTGCATCATGAGCACTACAGAAGAATTTGTTATCGCACGCGCCCTCACCCTGACTTTTCAGAACCTGCAGATAACATGGCTTCTCTGTGAGCCAGCCAGACTTCCCTCCTGGAAACTAGCCCTGAGTATTTGTTTCATAACTTGCTTCCACACTACTTAATTTTTTTTTTTTTTTAAGAGGCCAAACCCTCTTTTCTCCTACCAAAATAAAACAACCATGTGGTCATTTCTTTAGACTTTTTGGATGTTTACCTGGCAGTTTCAATAGTTCAGTAGGCTACGTGTGGCCTTTAGTTCCCATCCCTTCACTTCAGATATGCTGTTACCAGCTGGTGATGATACACACGTCTTCAGTATGAATTGCAGAGCTGGCATTTCTCTTGATATAAAAGATTGATGATTTCTGCTGGAATCTACCTGAATTCAAAGCAAAAGCTTTCTATTATATTATATATCAAATTGGATTTCTCTATGAAAATAACTCAAAATAACTCACCTATACTAACTGAGCAGAAAACAATTGAGTATATATTTTTAAATGCAAATACTTTTTTTTTTTTTTTTTTTTGAGACGGAGTTTCGCTCTTGTTACCCAGGCTGGAGTGCAATGGCGCGATCTCGGCTCACCGCAACCTCCGCGTCCTGGGTTCAGGCAATTCTCCTGCCTCAGCCTCCTGAGTAGCTGGGATTACAGGCACGCACCACCATGCCCAGCTAATTTTTTGTATTTTTAATAGAGACGGGGTTTCACCATGTTGACCAGGATGGTCTCGATCTCTTGACCTCGTGATCCACCCACCTCGGCCTCCCAAAGTGCTGGGATTACGGGCTTGAGCCACCGCGCCCAGCCGCAAATACATTTTCAAGCATTAAGAAAAGGTCATTATAATGTAGTAGGGAGAATACTAGAAGAAAAATTATGAGGCCTGTGTACTAGTATTGGATATGACTCTAAACGTCTGAGCTTGGCCAAGTCTCTTCCTTCTGGGCCTCAGTTTTCTCATCTGTAAAGTGGGGAGTTGGACTAACTTATTAACCATTTCCATAAGCTGGACTATCTACAAGGTCATCACAGTCATTTTCTTTTCTCTATAATGCTATATTCCAGCCTGATAAGCCTCCATCAGTATACCAGCCCAAACCTTCAATTGCCATCAGAATCTTTCCTAGCTCCTTAATATACATATATATATATATGTAAACCTATGTAGAAATAAAAACTTTTTTTTTTTTTTTTTTTTTTGAGATGGAGTTTTGCTCTTGTTGCCCAGGCTGGAGTGCAATGGCATGATCTTGGCTCACCGCAACCTCTACCTCCCAGGTTCAAGTGATTCTTCTTCCTCAGCCTCCCAAGTAGCTGAGATTATAGGCAAGCACCACCACCATGCCCAGCTAATTTTTTTTTTTTTTTTTTGGAGAGACGGCGTTTCTCCATGTTGGTCAGGCTGGTCTTGAACTCCAGACCTCAGGTGATCCGCCCTTGTCAGCCTCCCAAAGTGCTGAGATTACAGGTGTAAGCCACTGTGCTCAGCTGACATACCCAATGTTGATGGTCAGTGTCTTTGTTTTGATTGGTCAATGCTTTTCCTATATCAGTCATTAAATATTTTAGATATTATTTCTGCATGCATGCATAGGAAAATGTTCGCCAGATACTAACTGTAGTCTTTAGGTAGGTTCTAGGGATTTCTACTTTTTTCACCATACTTTTTAATATTGTTTTAATTTGCACAACTTGCATATGTCAATTTTGTAGTCAAAATAAACGATAAAGTTATTTTCCTTTTGGAAAAAAGTTATATAAGATTTGCTTATGCCAAAAAAGAAAAAAAAATTCAGAAAAGTCCTTCTGATAGGAATTATCATAGCATGGAAACTTCTTGGACTTTGAGAAATTTGGCTCTTTTTCTTTAAAATTATTATGTCCTTGTGGGAACTGGCTTCTTAATTATGGCACTTCCTTGCCTCAAATATCAAAACCTAAAACCTTTTGTTGTTGTTGTTGTTGTTTTCTTTCTTTCTTTCTTTCTTTCTTTCTTTCTTTCTTTCTTTCTTTCTTTCTTTCTTTCTTTCTTTCTTTTTTTGTGGGATCACTAGGCCACTTAGGCAAATGCAGCAACCCTAATGAGTCTAAAACAGCTGAGATATTCTCCTGACATCCTTTTGGCCAAGCCCAGGAAATACGGGCTGGATACTAAGACATTGGGAAGGGCTTGAATAATTATTATCACAAGAACCCTCTTTAATGAACTCCAAGACAAACTGGAGTGTGATTTTTGGGTCAAGTCCTTGGCCTCTGTCTTTAGCCCTGTGCTGGCCGGTATTTACATCAATGACTTGGATGAAGACAAAAATGCAAAGGTGTACCTGTGGAATATGTGGTTGACTTGAAACAAAGAGGGAGAACAGCAAATATTTTGGGTGATAGAATCCAAAGTGCCGGAGAAAACACAACGGGGATCGATGTCAGGTTCTGCTCTGGGGTTCAAAGGCCCAGGAATGAGCACAGGCTGGGGTGACGGGCTGACAGCAAGGCTCTGGGACTTGGCTTAATAGAAAACACGAGTCAGAAATGTGATGAGGGAACAGGAATAGCTTCAGGATCTTGGGTAGCATTTACAGGAATGAGGCATTTAGAATGAGGAAGGCATTAACCTTGCACAATATTGAATGCAAAGATGGCAACTATTCAAGGGTAGAGCGGCCTGCCTCAAGAAACCATCTCTAGCTCAACATGTCTCCCTTTCCCAGCCCTCTCAGGAAGTAGTAAAGGAGATGATACAGTTCTCCAAGGATACACTGGAAAAGATAGACAAGGCTCGTTCCGAGGGTTTGTATCATGAGGTAAGAATTCACTTGTTATGGAGGATGGGGGTAGAGAGGATGGTGGAAACGTTCTCTAGTAAGGGAGGGAAATGGGGTGAGCATGGGCTCGGGGGAGGGTGGCTGCTAAGCAGGTTGTTTTTCTAGAAGACGCCCCTTGGTCCCTAAACCTTTAGCATCTCCTAAGAGTGTGTTCTTAGTGACTGTTTAACCCACTGAGATCGGGTCTGAGGGGAGCAAATGCAGCCAGAGACTTGTCCCTGGGGGATCTGTGATATCTAAAGCTGGTATCAGAGATGGGGGAATGCAGATGGCAGTGGACGTACTGGGAGTGGGTTGCCTGCTTTCCCATAATTGAATGCGTGTGCTGGCTACAGTTTTCAGTCTCTCCCAGCTGTGCATTCAGCCTCGGCTCTTGAAGCACCGGGATTCTCAGCTGGCTCTATACTAGAATCATCTCTGAAAAATTCTGATGCTCAGGCCCCCACTCAGGACAATTTCACCAGAATCTCTGGCCACGGGACCCTGATATCAAGATTTTTAAAGCTTTCGGGTGATTTCAATGTGTAATCGAAGCCGAGACCCACTGCCAAACACTGGGCTACAGGGCATTTGCATTGAATCAACCTGGGTGGCTTGTTGCAAATACTGATTTCCATTCTCACTCTCTAGGATGTGACTCATTCATTCTGCAACAGAAAACAGGGAACATGAATTAGTATTTTTGTTCCCCAAGCTTGTTAAGCAACTTGAATGCTTAATGCCACTAGGGCATGTGGATGCGGGAGATGAATTTCTACTCATTTCTATTTCTATTTCCCTTCTTCCTCCCTCTTTTTTTGTTTGTTTGTTTGTTTGTTTGTTTGTTTGAGGCAGAGTCTCTGTTGTCCAGGATGGAGTGCAATGGTGCAATCTCGGCTCATCACAACCTCCGCCTCCTGGGTTCAAGCCATTCTCCTGCCTCAGCCTCCCAAGTAGCTGGGACTATAGGCACGTGCCACCATGTCCAGCTAATTTTTGTATTTTTAGTAGAGATGGGGTTTCACTATATTGGCCAGGCTGTCTCGAACTCCCGACCTTGTGGTCTGCTCACTTAGGCCTCCCAAAGTGCTGGGATTACAAGTATGAGCCACCGTGCCCGGCCCCTCCTTCTTTACTAACCCATTTATTGCACATTTCTAAGTCCTTACTAGAGTGGCCAACACAAGACACTCTCCTTGCCTGGAAGGAGTTCTGTCAGGTGGGGAGACAGTCACATGAACAAAATGTTATTGTACAACATGGAAAATCTATGTCAGAGGCACGAGGTGGGAGCTGGAGTAAACAGGAGGGCCCCACTGCTTCTCTTCTCTTTATTTCTTCTCCTTCTCCATTCAGACTTGGCAGGCCCAGGTGTGGCACGGGACACTGCGCCCATGGGTTTAAGAGGATTGTTTTCAGGATGAATTGATTGCCAGCCATGATTTTTCCACTCCCTGCTATTCCCTCACCACCTCAGGTTGCCTCATGAACTCTGGGAAAGTCTCAGAGCAAAATTAGTTCTCACTGACTTTAAATGGAAGGAATTGTATGGCATTTTTCCCATGATAGCAGCAAAGAAAGGAGAGGAGAACCATGAACACCTAAAATCTAAGGACCACTGGACTTTGTAGGGTAGTGCCTAAGCCTCTGTCTACATAAGAGTCAGTCTGAAAAGCCTGAGTCCAGGACGACTGAGGTCAGGCCCATCTTTTCCTTACCAGGGCCAAGGCTGCATGCTTCCAGGGATGTTTCCCAGCTTCCCGGAGCCTCCTTCTCTGCGTGTCCATCTTGTATACTTCCAGTAGGACATAATTATTCAAACTCATTGAGCTTAAGGACCACCAGCAACTTATACAAACTACACATCCAGCGTTTTTCTCTCAGATATTTGGTTTCAATTGGTCTGGGGTAAGACTTGAACATCAGTGTTTTAAAAAAGCTTTCAGATGATTCCAAAGCACAGTGAGTGGAGAATCACAGGAATGGTGGTGAAGATGGAGCTCAGCGGCTTGGTTGCAGTGCTCGATCTGTTGCTCACCATTTGTGTGACTGTGGCAAAGTACTTACCGTCTCTGTGCTTCAGTTTTCTCATCTGGTAAAGTGGGATTATTAGTAGTACTCATCTCAATGTGCTATTATAAAATATATATTTGTATACGTGTATATGACGCATGCATGTATGTCTGCATGCATATATGTGTGTGTGTATATATATATCTACATATGTGTATATATATATATATATACACACACACACATATATATTTCTCTCGGTATCTGTAGAAAATTGGTCCTAGGACCACCACAGATACTAAAATCTGCAAATGCTCAAGCCCCTTGTATAAAACAGTGTATTTTTGTATACAATGTATGTATAGCCTTCCTTAAATCATCTCTAGATTACTTATAACACCTAATACAATATAAATGCTATGTAAATAACTGTTATACTCCATTGATTTGTTTGTATATTTTTGTTGGTGTTGTATTGTTCTTTCTTTTAAAATATTTTTGGCCAGGTATGGAGGCTCATGCCTGTAATCCTAGCGATTTGGGAGGCTGAGGTGGGTGGATTGCCTGAGCTCAAGAGTTCAAGATCAGCCTGGGCAACATGGTGAAAACCCATTTCTACTAAAAATACAAAAATTAGTTGGGTGTGGTGGTGGGCACCTGTTATCCCAGCTACTCAGGAGGCTGAGGCAGGAGAATTGCTTAAACCCAGGAGGTGGAGGTTGCAGAGAGCCAAGGTGGAGCCACTGCACTCCAGCCTGGGCAATGGAGTGAGACTCTTGTCTCAAAAAAAAAAATATATATATATATTCATATATAAAAAATATATATTTATGTATACATATACATAAATATATTTATATAAATATATAAATATTATATATATTTTATATATAATATAGAAATATATATTTTATATAAATATAATATATAAAAATATATATATATAAATATATATTTATATATTAAAATATACATTTTATTTTAGATATAGATTATATATATATACATATATATATATATATTTGATCTGCAGTGGGTTGAATCCACAGATGTGGAACTTGTGCATACATAGATCTGACTGTACATATTTATGTGTTTGTGTGTTTATGTGTGTGTGTGTATGTATGGCTTTCATAGCTTCCTGCTACCTACTGATTTTGGAAATTCCTCGTTGTGCTCTGTCTGCCATACCTCACACCATTACCCTTCCCATCTTTATACCTTAGCCAATAGAATCACTTTGCAAGTCACACCCCAAACCTGTGCTTTCCCACCTCTGTCAGCAATTAACCCAATTTAAAAAAGAATGAGTGTCTGGTATCACGACGGTTGCAAATGTGAATTAAGCCTGTTGTCTGGTGCAATGGTAATGGGCAGGACCTCTGTCTCACTCTAGGTTGTGAAATTATGCCGGGAGTGCCTGCAGAAGCAGGAGCCAGTGTTTGCTGACACCAACATCTACACGCTGCGGATGCTGAGCATTGTGTCAGAGGTCCTTTCCTACCTCCAGGCCTTTGAGGAGGCCTCAGACTATGCCAGGAGGATGGTGGATGGCTATATGTAGGTGACGATCCTGAGTCTCAGACAGTCTCCTGGAAATGTGTATATTCCAGGGATGGCAAATAGATGGCACATTTACTGCTGCCTCCCTCCTGTACCCATGGCAGGCATCGGTAATCCATTATGGTTCTCTTTTTGACTGAGCCTTTTTATCATGGTGCTCCAGTGGTAATGACCAAACAATCAGAGTTGGTAGTTGAGATGAAATCTATTTGCCATCCCTGGTCTTTTCCAAATTCTCCAGCTCATCTATCACTTGGGTGGCATGTTCTGCTTTTGATTTCCTTCAGGCTAACTCCAGCTTGATTTTAAGTGATTGGACCCCCGCCCCCACCACCCTGTAACCAACACAGGCAATTCTGGGAGCTTTCTTTTATTTGTTTATTTTTAAAAGAGCCTTCAACTGGGGCTGGCTGCGGTGGCTCACGCCTGTAATCCCAGCACTTCGGGAGGCCGACGTGGGCAGATCACGAGGTCAAGAGATCGAGACCATCCTGGCCAACATGGTGAACCCTGTCTCTACTAAAAAACACAAAAATTAGCTGGGGATGGTGGTGAATGCCTATAGTCCCAGCTACTCGGGAGGCTGAGGCAGGAGAATTGCTTGAACCCGGGAGGCAGAGGTTTCAGTGAGCCAAGATTGGGCCACTGCACTCCAGCCTGGCACCTGGCGACAGAGCAAGACTCTGTCTCATGAAAAAAAAAAAAAAAAAAAAAAAAAGAGCCATCAATCATCTTTGCAAAAAAATTGTAAAATTTGATTCTCTTGCCTTCCATTTGCCAATACCCTCTCTTGCTTTCTGTGTCCATGTTGTTGTGCCAATTTGTGTTTCTGACCAAATAAGTTGACACAAGTTCATTTCTTTGAGAGGATGTTAGTCATAAACAAAATGTAGATAAACTGTACAACATGCTAAGGAAGCCCTGCAAAAGTGTGCCAAGCAGGTGAAAATACCAATGCCGTCTCAACAATGACATTTAAATTATTTTTTCTCCCTTGACCTTCCTACCACTTTCCAGGGAGAGGTCTGAGGTGCTCCTGAGAGCTGTGAGCTTCCTTTGCTCTAGCTCAGATGGTACACTCCTGGCCCCTTTTCCCCAGAAAGACTTGGCTGGGCAGCTCAGGCCAGAGTTTCAGCTGTCACAGCCTTACTGTGTAGGAGGTTTGGCAACTCATTCCATGTCTCTGTGCCTCAGTTCCTCCTTGGAGGGCTGCAGAAGCCTCACAGCACTGAGGGGAGGAGCAGATGGGCTTAACTGATGAGGGCACTTTATACATCATCAAATTAAGTGCAGATATAAGGATGATTGGTGTGATGTGTGATTATTTGGTATGCTCCTGCAGGAAGCTCTATCACCCCAACAATGCCCAACTGGGCATGGCCGTGATGCGGGCAGGGCTGACCAACTGGCACGCTGGTAACATTGAGGTGGGGCACGGGATGATCTGCAAAGCCTATGCCATTCTCCTGGTGACACATGGACCCTCCCACCCCATCACCAAGGACTTAGAGGCAAGTAGTATCTTGGGGCTGGTGTTCCCCTCTGGTCTGAGCTTTTTGAGGATGACAGTGTGAGTTCAGGAGGAGTCTGCTTTAGAAAAGTCTGCATATTGCCAGCTGGACAGAAGGGAACTCAGAAACGCTTTAGCCCACTACCTTGTGTGTTACATCGCTTGTGTTGCCACAAAGGAACACCTGAGACTGGGTAATTTATAAAGAAAAGAGGCTTATTTTGGCTCATGGTTCTGCAGACTGTATAGGAAGTGCGGTGCTAGCATCTGCTTCTGGCGAAGACCCCAGGAAACTTCTAATCATGGTGGGAGGCAAAGGGGGCCAGTGTGTCATATGATGAGAGAGGGAGCAAGAGAGAGGCAGAGGTGCCAGGCCGTTTTAAACAAGAAGATCTGGAGTAAACTCAGGGCGAGCACTCACTCCTACCAAGTGGATTGCACTAAGCCATTCATGAGGGATTTGCTCCTGTGACTCAAGAATGTCCACCAGGCCACCTCCAACACTGGGGATCACATTTCAGTGTGAGATTTGGAAGGGACAAATATCCAAACCATATCACCTTGCTTCACACATGAGGAAATTGAGGCTCAGGGAAGGAGGGTAATCTGTCCATAGTCACATAATGAGTTAATGGCAAAGCTGAGACTTGAAGCCCGCATCTGTTGAATCTTAACACCCCAAGCCTGGTCTGAGGAAGTGTAAACAATGGTGTGTATGTGTGTGCATGCATGCGTGTGCAACCATTTACATTAGAAAGTATTCTGTGTAACACGGAGTGGAGTTTGGGATCACAGGCTCTGGAATCAGACCTCCAGTGTTGAGTTCCAGCTTTACCACTTTCCGGTTGTGTGATTTTGCAACTATTGAATGTATGGGCCTCAGTCTCCTCATCAGTGAAATAGAGGGAAAGGGTAGGGTTGTGATGAGTGTTCATGAGTTACTGTGTGAAATGCACTTAGTGCCTGGAAAATGGTGTTGCTGGTGTCCTTGGTGCTTCGAAGGGCTGCTTTATTTGAGAGTGACAGGGCTGTCCTCAGACAGTTCAGTCTAGGGAAAGTGGGCAGACTTTGATGTTATAAAATGTAGGGTGACTATGACATTTAAGACTGGTGTGGTCTCAGATATGGATGTCCTTTTTCTATTCAGATTCTAGGTTTCCTCATTTATAAAATGGAAATAATATAGTAGCCCCTCAAAATTGGCAGGAGGACCAAGGGAGGGGCAGAAAAGTGGGGTAACTAGCTTTACGTCTAGGGTATCGAGCCTGTCAACGGCAGACCCTTTGTCAATCTTATTCACGCTGCGTCCTCAGCCTCTTGAGAAATATTTCTTGAATGGGCATGTGGGAGAATGAGGGTTCTTCTGTGTGTCACACACTGTAATCTTCCCAACCCACTATAAGGTATGAAGCCACAAAACGGGTGAGAAAACTGGTAGCTGAAGTGGTTACACCACTTGCCTGAGGTCCCACATTAGTACCTGCAGGGGCCACGGTTCAAATCCAGGTCCCCACTGGGAAGTTCCTGAGAACAAACATTGTTTTCTGAGAATGGTTCCTCCAGCTACTCTCCCAGGGTTCTGACTCCCTTTCCTTGATAAAGTGGGCCCACTGCCAGGACATTGGGCTATCGATGAGTGTGTGTGTGTGTGTGTGTGTGTGTGTGTGTGAGAGAGAGAGAGAGAGAGAGAGAGAGAGAGTGTGTGTGTGTGTGTTCTGAGGGGGTAGAGTTGAATCTCTGTGGCTGGAAGTAATTTATCCCAAGGTATGTCAGAGACCAGCATGTCCTAGGGGTTTGCCATCACTGTTAATGGTATATTTGTGTCCCACAGGCCATGAGGGTGCAGACAGAGATGGAGCTACGCATGTTCCGCCAGAACGAATTCATGTACTACAAGATGCGCGAGGCTGCCCTGAACAACCAACCCATGCAGGTCATGGCCGAGCCCAGCAATGAGCCAGCCCCAGCTCTGTTCCACAAGAAGCAATGAGGACTGCCAAGTGGAGGAGGGGCAATGTGGCTGGGGAGCTAGGGAGAGACTCTGGAGGTGGTGGGTCTCTGGGGAGATCCCTGATGAGGAAGTTGAGGTAATGCTTAGCCCTGTTTCTGTGGGAATTTACTGCCCTGTGTTTCCCAGTGCCATTTTGGCTCAATTCAAGTCAATTCAATTCAAGTTAACTCTATCCCAACCCAAACCAACTCCTCCTACAAATATTATTGGATGATAGGCCCTAGAACCCAATAAAGGAGCTCCAAATGTTATTGGGTGGGGAAGCAAAATGTACAGAAACATTTAAAGCACACTGCAATAATAAATGCAATTGTAAACTATATGGAGGAGGGTGCAGGGGAGAGAATGTGTCTGGTGTGTGTTGTGTGTGTACAGTGGGGGTATTACAGAGAGGGTGACATCTGAGTTGAGGGTGGCAGGTGCCTAGAGTCTCAGATGAGCCTGGAGTCTCATCTGTGTAGGTGTCTCTGGGGCTGCTGGTCTCACCTGTGGTCTGCAACAGACGCAATTGGCTGAGGAGGATATGTGATGCTGTTTCCTTAGGTTGGTGTGGAGTTATGAAGAAGGGGCTGTGTTAGGGCTACTTAGGCTCTACTCAGAGACCTGAAACCACTTCGGAATGGTGCATATGCAGGAAATGTCGACTGGGTGCTTTGCCCAAACCACTTGAGATCTTAAAGTCTGGGAAAAAAAAAAAGTCTGGGTTCCAACTAGAGCTCTAGAAATATTTCCAGAACACACAGAGAGGGAATTATTCCTTCCATCACCACCCTCATCACCAAGCCTTGTTGTTCCCTGTGATTTTAGATCATGTCTGATATTTTCCTGGCTATTTGCCTAGTAGGATGTAAAAAATATTTTCAGAATGAAGAACAGAGGGAAACTTGGAAACACACATACCTATTAATCCTGGGCCCTGCAAAATTGGCCCTTGGGAGCTTTGGTTACATGTGCTTTTTTTTTTATGTGGTCTTTACCAGCTTAGACTTTCTCATGGCCCCACATGAAGCTCCATTCTCAATACTGAATAATTATTACTTCCCTTGCTGAACTTCTTTTTCTGTGATGCCCTGGGGGCTTCTGCTCTTCTCACCAGAAACAGCATTTGAATATGGATTATTGTACACCTAGGTTAGACTCTCTTCAGAGGTGTGGCCAATTTATTCTGATCTCCCAAAGGCTGTTGTGATTTCCACCTGAGAAATGAGGATCTTGAGAATCGACCAATCTCAAGATTAGCCTGTTATCCTGTTATCTTCTGAGACCCCAAATTTCTCATCAATGTTTTGGGAGATCCTGGAACAGAGCCCTTCAGTTGGGGATGTCACCAAGACTTCTATACAACCCAGGGCTACCACTGACCTCAGAGCTCTCCCTCACATCCTGAAGTCAATTAATCCCACCGTGTCTTATGTTTGTCATCTCTGCCTAAATGTTAGCTTCTCCATCTGCACTCTCTCATCCACATGCTGACCCACTGTGTCCCTCTGAACACTGCCCAGTGGTTGAAAGCTCTGCAAATGGGCCATATTTTTGCAAAATACTTGTGTCTGGCATTTAGGTCTTCTTTGAAGATTTTCCTTTCTAGAAGGTTTTACAAGAAGACTGATAGTCTTTCAAGCTCCCACACCACAGGCTTAGGGACAGCACTGACATTCTCCCAGGAATCTAACTGGTGTGTTCAAATTATCGCTCTTCTACCTTCATATAAAACTTCTCTCCCAAACCTTTTCCCCTTCTTTGTCATTGTCATCTGCTGAGCCACTGGTCATTTCCCCATATTCATGGCCTTTTTTCCCCATCCTATCTTTCTAATATTTGTTGTCTTTAACAAACTGAGCTCTATGTCTGTGCTCCTTCCCTCTCAGACCATTGGAACGTGAGTCCTCCCTGCCGCAGGTCCTCTGGACTCCTTCCCCTCCTTCGACCCCCAGACTTTGTTCCAGCTATTATTGCTTCTGCATCCTGGATCCTTGACATTTCTCACCCCACTGGCCTTCTCAAGTGCAATGAATAAGAATGCTGAGAACTCTTGGATTGTAATCTTCACGACTAAGTTTTTTTAGTAGTATAGTTATTATCCGCCTTTCTTCACTTTGCATTTCTTCTTGAATCCATTGCAGGTTGACTTCCACTCCCACTCCTCCACTAAAAGGGCTCTTAACCAAGATCAAAGCTAGTGGGTACTTTTTAGTTCCTATGTGATTTGGCCTTTCGGTGTCAGTCAACACTCCCAGCCCTCGATTTTAGTGACCCACTTCCTTGCAATGATCTTCTGATGTGGTTTCTCAGGTTCCTGCACTGGTCCTTTTTCTTTCCCTGACCCTGATATATTGACATTTCCTGGAGTTGGTTTTGTGCTTGATTCGTTCTCATCTTATTCTACACACACTCCTTGCATGAACTCAGGCAGGCCCTTCATTTAATGACCACCTTAAGGCTGATGATTCTCAAATCTGTATTCCCTGATGTTGCTTTTGAGTTCCAGCCCCACTCATCCTCTCAGATGTTCTTGCAGGCCCAACAGACTTGTCATGTCCAAAGTGAAACTTCTTCTCTTTTCTCTCTCCTCTCCCTTGATCTGTTCTTCTTTAGAAAACCACACAAGAACTTCATCTCCTCCATCAGATTGTGAGCTCCTGGAGGGCAGGAGCTGTGTCTCTCTATTCATCTTCCTATCCCCAGAACCTTGCATAGGTCCTGGAACATGGCAGGTGCTCAGTAAATGTGTGTTGAATGAATGAATGAACAAATGAATGAATTTGCTTACTTAAGAGCAAAAGAACCATGAAACTGTGTTTGGAGTTTTTATGTTATAGCAGTCAGCAAATCCTATTAAACACTTTGTGTTTCCAAGCAAATAAGCGTGGCTTCTTTCTTTCTGACAATCTTTTTAGAGCAGTACCGTCTTTTTTTTTTTCTTTTCACATCCGAGAACTTTATTGGACACAGCTCCGTGCAGGGCCAAGGGCCCCGGGGCGAGGGCGGCTCCATCCAGGAAGTCTCAGCAACAGGAACCCACAAGGCGACACTCTAGCTGAGGTTATAGATAGCTGCGAGATGGGGGCTGCTCCGCAGATGCAAGAACAGGACAGATCTTTATAAATAAACAACCAGTTAAGAGAAGTGACAACTCTACATCATCCGCATACACAAAGCACTCTAGTGGGTGGGGCACCGGGGGCCTGGAGGGGCAATGAGTGGGCCCAGATGTCCACGGCACGGGGTGGGCGGGGGCAGGGCCGGGGCAACAGACAATGGACACTAGGACACTGTGCATGTACAAGACCAACTACTGCGGGCGGTGGTCCTGTGTGTGTGTGTCAGGCTGATGGTCTTTACATAATATTCTGTGGGTGGTGGGTTTGCAGAGGAGCTACTTTGTGGAGAGGATGAGGGCGACGATGGGACCATAGAGGCCGAGCACCTCGGCGGAGATGAGGATCAGGATCATGCTCGAATAGTCGGGGCTGCTAGGCGATGCCCCGCACACCGGCGTCCCCCACAATGCCGATGGCAAAGCCAGCTGCCAAGCCAGAGCAGCACTATCTTACGGAATTTTCTGTGATGATGGAAATGTATTATATCTGTATTGTCCAATACAGTACAGTAGCCACTAGCAACTTGTAACTATTGAGCTCTGGAGTATAAATGCAGAACATAATTTTAAATGTTATTTAATTTCAACTAATTTATACTTAGCCAATGGGGTTAGTGACTACCATATTAGACTGTGCAATTTTAGAGAAATACTTCAGTGTCGTTTTAAAGAACATGGACACTAAGAAAAACCATCTCAGTTTGTCTTTATCCTAATCTTATCTGTGTGACCTTGGACTTTCCTAATCTTATCTGTGTGACCTTGGACTAGTTATTTTACCCATGCCTCAGTTTCCTGACTTCTACCTACTGCCTAAGTTTGCTGTGAGGACTAATTTTTTAAAGAGGAAAGCCCTGAGAACCCAGCTCATCATAAGTGCTTAGTGACTGTCACTAGTATTTTATTACACTTTGAGCATTCCACCCTTGCTTCTCCTGGGGTGTCCCTTCTCCCAGTTAGAAGGTGAAGGTGAAGGGTAGAAGCAACAGCAGTGTGATGGAACTAGCTCTTATCAGCGTGGGAGAGCCAGCAGGGCACATCTCTTTCCAACTCCGCATTCATCAACATCACACTGATAACTTAAAATTGGCCATGGTGGGAATATTTACACCACAGTAATGGCCTAACTTCAGAACACATTAAGTTCCAGTGTTGTCAACCTGTAAAGAAGCTTCACTACATGAGAGTAGCAAAATAGATAATAGAAAGACCATTAAAGAAGTCTTCACTTAAACTGGGCTGAAATCTGCATCCTGAAACCTCTATTCCTTACGGCCATGCCAAACAAGTCTAAGACCTCTGATTACTGTGTAGATGAAGCCGTCTGCCCACTGCACCATCGATGTATTGACAAACACATGTATTAAAGGGCAGACATAGCCATTGCTTGGGTGAGTCACCGGGTGTACTTCTCTAAAGGATACCGAAGGGAATAACATAGCTGGGGCACATAGCAGAGAGAATAGCAACATTTCTTCTTATAATTTGTTTTGAGACAGGGCATCCCTTTGTCATCTAGGCTGGAGTGCAGTGGAGTGATCTTGGCTCACTGTAGCCTTGATCTCCTAGGTTCAAGTGATTCTCCCACTTCAGCCTCCCAAGTAGCTGGGAGCACAAAGTGTGTACCACCACGCCTTGTGGTCCCAGTTCTCAACACCTTCAGCCCACCTGGGTGGGATTCTCCCTACCGAGCTGGTTTTTAGTAGGGGACTACAGTTTGAAGCAGCAGATAGAATTCCAGATATGTGGTTTGTGTCCTTCAGTGGTACTTACATTTGGCCTTGGCTGACACTTTCTAGCTCTTTCTCTAGGGACACTACTCTGCACCATGAGGCTCTGAGGAGGCGGTTCAGGACAGGCTGGTGCAGGATAGAGCCTGACCTGTCACAGCACAGCATTTCCTGACACACAGTGATGACCCATGAGTCAATGGAGTGCTGGTAGATATTTAAAAACAATGTGAAGAAGAAGCCCTGATTGGTAGCAGTTGCTGATTTCCCTGGTGTAAATATTCCCGTGCAGGCCCATGTCAAATACCAAGCTGTATACGGAATCGGGACCTGGGACGAGGTGGCTCCAACCATACTGCTTATGACCCAAGCCAGGCAACTGGACCCTTGTTGGGCAACCCTTTCGCTTCTGAACTAGAGGAGTCCTTGCTGTTCTCTAGGAATACAAGCTCTCAGTTTGCGACCCTGGAGGTGCTGACAAGCATACTCTCTGCCATGTGGAGAGGCCCAGGAGACCAAAGCTTGTATTGACGGAGAAATATTGCGTTGTTATTCAGCTTCGGATTCACCTGTCCTTTCTAGTTCTATGAGCTAGTGAACCATGTTACCCCTGCCCCATTTTTATTTTTGGCCTAACCCATTGGGGTGAGTTTCTTTCATTTGCACCTAAGTTCCCAGTGTGCTAGTTTTTCTCCAATTCTCCTGCAGGCCTTCTCCACTCTCCTCTGCCTGGCTTTGTGTCAGACAGACTGACTTCTTTCTCATTTTACCAGTAAGAAGCAGGAGACTGGAACGCAGAAGGACACCCGCTACAACTGCCCAGCCAGGGGTTCAGCTCCCACTGGGTGGCCCTTCTACAGCTCTAGGTCTCCCTGGGCTCCAGTAACGCTGCCCCCTCGGTTGCCTCTTCAGGTCTACAGACGGTGGTGGCTTCCTGCAGTTGCTGGCTGGGCGCCTCACCTACTTTATGGGTTCCCTTTAACCACATCTTTGTAAACAGCCCTTTTGTTAGCGGTGGCAAATCCGAATGGGTCCGCAGCAGTGTGGAAAACATTGGTCTGAGGGGGATAGGGCAGAGTGAAAGACTAAGGCAAGTTTTAGCGCAGGAAGGAAAGGTAAAGCACACTTGGAAGAGGGCCAGGCGGGGGACTTGAGAGATCCAAGTGCTCCGTTTGACATTCGATCTGGGGTTTTATATGTTGGCATGCCCCTCGGGTTTTGGGTCTCTCCGCCCTTTTTCCTTGGGGCAGGCTGTCCGTCTGCGCAGGGGCCTGCCAGCACTTGGGCGGGGCCGCATGCGCAGTGTGTTACTGGGGGCTGCGCAAGCTCATTTGAGGTGTTTTTTTTCTTAATAGTTGTTTCCCTAGAGGAAGGTCAGTTATCAGTTAAACCCCACCATTTTACCTCTTAATGCGCATGCTTGAACTCACTTGTCCAGCTCCGACCTCTTATTGGGCAGCTGCTGACCACTATCTTCAGGAGTTTTCTATCTGTTGGGAGGCTGCCTTCTCCTGGCGCTGGCTGTGCATGATTATTACTTTAGAGAGACAGTGGAACAACCACCTGACTGTCACCTGACTCTTGCCTGACATTTCTTGGTGGGGGTGCCATCTCCTGCCCTGCCTAGCTACCTACTTTAATACTTTCATTAAATTCTCACAGTGTGCCTTATTTTCCGCTAATACGTCTTCACTGCTGCATCTTGCTAATGCACATCCCACGTCTAGTAACTAGATCTCATCCATTCTAATTCCTAAATATGCTTAAACCTTTTGCTACGTTCCGACCTCATGGGCACTACCTTAGTTCAGGCACCCAACATCTCTTGGCGGGACCATTGCCACAGCCTCTGAATTGTCTCTCTCTATTCAGCTCTGCTTTTTTTCATTGGTCCTTGCCACTGTGGCCAGAAAAGTGTGTGTGTGTGTGTGTGTGTGTGTGTGTGTGTGTGTGTGTGTCTGTTTTATAATGCTTTTAGTATCATATTACTCTTAGAGCTTAAAACCCCTCAATGACTCTCTACTGTTTTCAGGATTAAATTCAAATTCCTTGCTAGAGTCAAAGGATTCTCATAGTAGAGATTCTGTTCCTTCTCTGCCTCTTCTGCTAAGCTCCACTTATACCACATCTCCCTGTGAAGCAAATACCCTTGGTTGCTTTCATACCTCCTCTGAGATGTTTTTCTAGGTACCACCCCTACCCCAGTCTGTAGCAGGGGCTGGAGCTAGTACCTACCTTCATCACAGTGGGATAACATTGTCACACGTATGGTCCCCCTGACAGTGAGTCTTCTGGGGATCACTGTATTCTCAGGGCTTAGCACTGCCCTGTTCTGCTTTGGCTAAATGAGGCTAGGCTATGTGAAGAAGATGCATTTAATTTCAAGTCTCTTTGTTTTTCTAGTAAGAAATGCTACAAAATCATGAGATTGTAAACATGCCTCTAGGTATACAAAAAAAGTGCTCTAAAGATAGAGTACAGACTAAGTTAGGCAGCACCATGCCCCTTCCCCTGCCCACCAATCACTGTAT
The DNA here is from genome assembly GCF_048565385.1 of Saimiri boliviensis. Lineage (NCBI taxonomy): Eukaryota > Metazoa > Chordata > Mammalia > Primates > Cebidae > Saimiri > Saimiri boliviensis. The sequence goes on along the minus strand of NC_133449.1, from coordinate 51,365,074 downwards.
TTACTCTAATGGCAGTCAGTTAAAAAAGAAAAAAAAGAAAAAAGAAAAAATTTAAAAAAGGAAGTCTACTTTTGTGTGGATACTGGCTGTTTGCGAATCAATGGGCTGCCACTGGGAAACAGCACTCTCTGTTGGTGGGATCCCCACAGGACAGGCAGAGGGGAGGAATAGAGAGGCCCAAAGTGTGGAAGGGGTCAAGGTAAAAATAACCCACACCATCAACAGCTGTTTATTCCATTTATTTAGCAGGCTTCTGGCCCAAAGTTCTCTGGCACCTGTACAAAATCTAAATTAAACATCCAAAATTAATTCTCCTTTTCAGGAAAAAACACAAACAATTCCCTCAAAAACCCAGAGTTGTTCTCAGAGGAAGAATCCATTTAGGGGGAGATTGGGAATTTTGTCAGGTCCCTGGAAGCTTTGCTGAGAAGACCTTGTCTGCACTGCTTTCTCGTCCTGTGGCTCCAGAGTCAAAGCACCTCAGTGCCACTGTCTGTTGGCTTGGTGGGCCAGAGCAAACCTCTTTTCCTCCCTAAGCCTCTGCACTGCTCTCAGAGGTTCACTTCTCTGGGCACAGCAGAGTTTCTGCTAATGGTCCCAATATTAAACCCAACGGACACTCCCTGAGGAATCTGAGAATGGAAATAATGATATATTTTACTTGGATGGCATTTGGCTTGTATCAGTTCGTGGGCTCCTCTTGAAAGCCATGAAGGAAGGGATTGTCTTGCCCATTTTACAGGAGAGAATGCTGAGGTCCACAATTACAGATTAGTTAGCTAGAACCATGCCCAATATTTTAACTTTGTCATCTGCCTTAAAAAATTTAATGCTCGTTAAAAATAATAGTTTCACAAAATGTGTTCTTTGTAGAAGATTCAAACAATACAAATAATGCTCCCACCAGTTCTGTTCCCAGAGGTAATGGCTATTATCTGGTGTTCTGGATAATGGAGTCCAACCATCAGATTTTTTTCTATACATTCACATCCATAGATGTACATACATAATTTCGTTTCATGTTTTAACAGCATTTACTTGAATGATAGTATACTGTCAATAGTATTTCTAAAACTTACTTTTTAAAAGAAGTGCTTTGTCTTGGAGATATTTCTATGTCAGTACATACAGATCTACTTCACTCATTTACTCAACTGATTCTTTCAGAGTATGGCTATACCACAGTTGATCAAAGCCTTTTTTTACTGATGAGCATTTGTTTCCAGTTTTTGGCAATTGCATCCTTTATACTCTTCTTGTGCATGGGCATAAACTCTTCCTTAGGGAGACACAACAGTGGCTTCTCTAGGTGTTAGGGACTTCACATTGAAAATACTAATGGATATTGTCAAAGTTGCTCCATATGGAGCTCATCACTTTATATCTTTACCACCAAAGGCAAAGCTCATCACATCCTTATAAACCCCTGGTATTATCAACCCTTTTACTAGTTTGATTTTTTATTTTTATTTTTATTTATTTTTATTTTTATTTTTTTGAGACAGAGTTTCACTCTTGTTATCCAGGCTGGAGTGCAATGGCACAATCTCGGCTCACCGCAACCTCCTCCTCCTGAGTTCAGGCAATTCTCCTGCCTCAGCCTCCTGAGTAGCTGGGATTACAGGCACGTGCCACCATGCCCAGCTAATTTTTTGTATTTTTAGTAGAGACGGGGTTTCACCATGTTGACCAGGATGGTCTCGATCTCATGACCTTGTGATCCACCCACCTCGGCCTCCCAAAGTGCTGGGATTACAGGCGTGAGCCACTGCGCCCAGCTAGTTTGATTTTTTAAATGGTATCTTATTTTGCATCCCTCCTTCCTGGTTACTACAAGACTAAATATATTTTATATTGTGAGATGCCTATTAATGTCATCAACTCACCTTTCCATTGATTTGTTGGTTTTCTTATTGATTTGGGGGTTATTTTTATATTCTGTCTATTAACCTTTGTTGTGTAAGCCACACTTTTTTTTTGAAACTCTGTTTATGGTGCCTTTTTTCATATAAACCTTTAAAATTTTGAGGAAGACAAATTTATTCATCTGTTCCTAGATGGTTTTTGTATAAAAACTCTAGTATAAAAAAGTCTTCTATAGTTGGAAGCTATCTACAGTCATATTTATCTCTAACGTTTCATATTTATTGATTTAGCTATTTATTTATTATTTTTGAGATGGAATCTGGATCTGTCCCCTAGGCTGGAGTGCAGTGGCGCCATCTCTGCTCACTGCAACCTCTACCTCCTGGGTTTAAGCAATTCTTCTGCCTCAGCCTCCCAAGTTGCTGGGATTTCAGGCTTCTGCCACCATGCCTGGCTAATTTTTTGTATTTTTCTGTAAAGACAAGGTTTCACTATGGTTGGTAAGGCTTGTCTCAAATTCCTGACCTCAAGTGATCCGCCTGCCTTGGTTTCCCAAAGTGCTGGGATTACAGGCATGAGCCACTGCACCTGGCCAATTTAGTTTTTTAGTTCATCTGGAGTTTATTTTTGTGAATGGCATATCATAGCGTGCTGTTGTTTTCTTGCTCCCTGGAACTCCCGACTCTGATTTCTTACTGAAGTAATACCATTCTCTAAAGGCATACTGATACTCTTTCCCTCAGTCTGCCTTAGTTCTTCAAATAATGGATCTGTTTTTTCCCCAAGGCTCCACTCCAGGTGAGAGAAGGAGCGCAAATCTCTGGAGAAAACAATGGTGCAAGGCAGGAGGAGCTGCATTCTAAAGACTGGTCCAGGTAAAATGGCAGAAAGAGGAAAAGCGTTCTTTCAGCTGAGCAATTTGGGAAGACATCTCGAAGCAGGTGATGCTTGAATTGTGAGGAAAATGGGAGGTTGTTTAGTTTGATTAGGATGTATATTACAGGCTGAAAGAGGTTGGACAGGTTATGGTTGCAGGGGTCAGCATCCTACGGTTGGTTCACAAGCCAAAGCTGGCTGCCATCTGTTTCCATACAAGGTATAAACTAATAATGGTTTCCACATGTTTAAATGGTGGAAAAAATGAAAAGAAGAGTAATAGTTTATGACGTACAAATGATACGAAATTCCCGTTTCAGTGCTGATAGGGTTTTATTGGAACACAGTCACACCATTTGGCTGTGGCTGCTTTTGCACTGCAATGGCAGAATTAAGTACTTGTGACAGAGACCAAATGGCCCGCAGAGCTGAGAAAATTTATTCTCTAGATCTTTACAGAAGAAATTTGCTGACCCATGATATAGGGACTTGGATGCCGGGTTTAGGAGTGTGACTCCTGCGTGCTGTGCAGCGAAGCAGGAAGCATATGATTGGTGGCTTGTTTAAGGAAGACGATGCTGCCATAGGCTGGAGATTTGCAGGTGAGAGCGGGGGCAGGGAGGTGCTACAGGTGGTCTGGGAAACAATCCCAGTAACAAATAATAGTTTCAACTCTAGAGTGGAAAGTGAAGAGGGGGAATGTGAACAATTCAGTTCACATTGAGGCTTACTGCAGTCTGCATATGTAACATGGCTAGCCTAAAAGTTAGAACCTGAGAAATGCCATTTTATAAAAGACAAAGCTGTTCTTAAAATAAGCTGTAACGGCTTCCCCATTCTCTTTGCAATAACTGCTGACCTTGGCTTCTATGAAAAGTGCTTGCTTTTGCTTATCAATAAGTGCTGAAAAGTTGCTTGCCCTGCATCCCCTCACCCTGAAACCAGGATGTGGTTTTTCAGCTTAAAGACCCCGCTCCCCAGAACTTGGGGCCATGGGTTGGAGAGATGCGAGTCCTCTGTGGTCGCCGGCAATAAATGACCCTGAAATTTGACATACTTCTGTCTTGGTGTTGACTTTCTATGCTCAGTCCTGTACAACACATATAGTTCTGGGTGCCGAAAGGTCTTATGAAGGTAGAAATGGTAGCTCTGAGAGGTATGGATACTGTATTAGTTTGCTAGGACTCCCATTGTACCACAGACTGGGAGGCTTAAACAACAGAAATGTATTCTCTCACAATTCTGGAGGCCATTAACTGAAGATCAAGGTGACGGCAGGGCCATGCCCCCTCTGAAGGAGTTAGGGAAGGATCTGGTCCAGGACCCTCTCTCAGCTTCGGACAGTTCCTTGATTTGCGGCAGCATAGCTCTAGTCTTCATGTGGACCAGACGTCCGCGAACTACGGCCCGCAGGCCACATGCGGCCCCCTGAGGCCATTTATCCGGCCCCCCACCACACTTCAGGAAGGGGCACCTCTTTCATTGGTGGTCAGTGAGAGGAGCACAGTATGTGGCGGCCCTCCAACAGTCTGAGTGACAGTGAACTGGCCCCCTGTGTAAAAAGTTTGGGGACGCCTGATGTGGACACTCCCCGTGCACATCTCTATGTCCAAATGTCCCCCTTTTATAAGGACACCAGATATAGTGGATTAGGGCCCACCCTACTCCAGTATGACATCGTAACTAATTATATTTGCAATGACCTTATTTCCAAATGAGGTCACATTCTGAGATACTGGGGGCTAGGACTTCAATATATAAATTTTGGGCAAATGCAATTCATCCCCCAACAAGTACCTAACAGTTTGGCATAAAGTAGTGTTGAGGGGACTCCTCTCCTTCCCCTACCCTCTGCCCCTGCCCAAAGCATGGAGAGAACTTCCACTGAGCCTCCTCTGTCCCCTTCTGGTGCCTCTCACTAAGCCCCTTGCTCAGCCTCCCATAGGAGGAAAAGTTTATTTGGCGAGTCAGTGCCGACCTTTCTGCACCCATCTGCTGGTGGGCTGGCACTGTGACCGTGCTTGTGGGTATAGCTCTCCTTTTCTGCCCAGGCTTTCTGCTCCCTGTCCCCACAGAGAGACACCCTCGAGGCCAGCCCACTGCACATCCTCTGGCCCCAGCTCCTTGCCTGTGTGTCTGACAGGGAAAGGGCATTCCAGGGCCTTCCTGCAGACCTAGCCACACCTGGCTGTCCTGGCAGGGACATGTGAGTGGACAGTGTGGGTTTTGTGTTCAGGGAATTACTCTTCAGACCTGACCTGGGAGTGTGGATCATGTGGATTATCAACATTTATGAAAATATGGTTGGGAGAATGTGGTGACCGATAGCACCATTAATGAAAAGCCATAGAGAAGAAAAGACATTTTTTAAAAAAACAAAGTTCACTTTATTACGTTAATTGTACACACTAAAGCAATATGAAATGCAGACTTGTTTAAATTCTCTTGCTGATTCTCTTGAAGACAATGTTGCCCAATGTCATGGTCTGAAAGCCAGAAAAGAAATTATGAAATGTTCATCTGATGTTGTATTGTAAAAATAAAATAAAATAAAATAAGCTTAAAAAATAGCACCAGATATGTTGACATATGAAACAATTCAAAAATTCGTCTGGTTGTCTGTAGGGCAGGAGGAAGGGTTGGCAATTTTTTCCAAAATCCTATGCCATGTCTTTGTCACTTCTCCTTCTCACCTGGAAAGTCCTCCTGCCTTTTACTGAATTCTTTTCTACATCAACAGCTGTTATAGCAAGATCATCCAAACCAGCCCAGTCCAATTTCTCAAAGTTTCATGGAGTACCTACTATACACCAAATACATGTTGAGCACCAAGGATATATGTACATGGGCACAATGAAGCACACAGCCTGGAAGGCAGTGGGTAGTACATAATTGTCCTCCTAGAGCTGTGAAGCTTATAAAAACAGTGGATGTGTCAGGTTTGTTTTTTCAGGATGTTCCCTCCACCTCTGCCAATTCTCTTGAATAATTCTTCTGGAATGACACGGCATGTCATCAGGGTGAAAAGGAGCCCCTTAGCTTCATCAGCAATGCAATGGTTGCTGCTTGATGGGTTCAAGCCCTGGGTCTATCATTTATTAGCTGATGACTTGGACAGGTCAGCCTGTCTATTGAATCCCTCATCCAGCCTCCCACAAGGAGACAGGAGGATTAGGTGAGATGGAGCCTATCAAAGGGCATTGGCCAGACTCACTACAGAACGGCTCATCTTCTGCTCCCCCGCTCTCCTGAGAATGTGCTGGCGGGGAGCTGGAGACCACAGATTGGGTGGGTGATGCTTACATTCTGTCTAGTTTAAGAATTTTTCCATTTGAACAGAGTGATGACAGCTCCCTGAGGCAGGGTTCTGTTGTTTGTGACTCCCTAACGCATATATTGGGGGCAAATAAGAATCAGGGAGACATACCTGCAGGAGAAACACTGCACTGTTCGCCCCCAAATAGGGGATAGGACGTGGTTGGCAGCCAGGCATGAAGGCTGACTGAATAACTGGACTGTGCCAGGCCTGTAAGCTGCCATAAATCACGATGAATGGGATTCTCTTTATAAATGCTAAATGGGCAAAGGCACTCATAAAGCACCCTGGGCATGCAGGGCAGGTGGAAGCCTCTGTGGCTGGTTGGTTAGTGCTGAGCAGAAGGGATTAGTGACAATGTGTGTAAACTGCCTGGGACATCATGGATCTGCAGTAAGTTATAGCGGATACTGACCACAGGAAAGAAGTTTGGGGGTTGGAGGGTGGAGAGGTGGGGTTAGGGTTTGTGACCTGCTCCCCATCCTTCACCTTTCCTCTCCCCTCAAGCACTGGGAGCCACATGCTCAGAGCACCACCAACTTACACTGGTGATTATGTCGCCATTGAGTTCGGTCACAGACTTGATGTTTTTGAAAGTTGTCACCAGTTTATTGTCACCTTCCATCTGAACCACTGCCTGCAGGAAACAGAGAGGTAGCTTGTGATGAAGAGGTGGGGGGGGGGGCAAGAGCCTTGCTAATGAAGTTGGTTCTTCTGCACAGGTCTCAGCTCATATCAACCAAAATGCTCTGGTTCCTATGCTCCCAAGCTTTCAGTTCTCTGGCTCTAAAGAGAAGCGAGGGCATTTAAGAACTAAATAAAATGTCAGGACTTCTTTTGTCTTATGGCATGTAATCTAGAAATGACCATGGAACACCTAAGTGGCCCCAAATACAAATGCTAAAATCAAATCAAGTAAAATCTCAATTCTCCCAAGCTAATGGAGGGAGTTAGTGGCAAAATTCAAAATACTGACCAGTAGAGAATACATATTTTCCTTTGGTATGTATTCGTCTTCTTTTCTTTTCTCTCTCTCTTTTTTTTTTTTTTTTTTTTTAATGAGACGGAGTTTCACTCTTGTTACCCAGGCTGGAGTGCAATGGCGCGATCTCGGCTCACCGCAACCTCCACCTCCTGGGTTCAGGCAATTCTCTTGCCTCAGCCTCCTGAGTAGCTGGGATTACAGGCACGTGCCACCATGCCCCCCTAATTTTTTGTATTTTTAGTAGAGACGGGGTTTCACCATGTTGACCAGGATGGTCTCGATCTCTTGACCTTGTGATCCACCCACCTCGGCCTCCCTAAGTGCTGGGATTACAGGCTTGAGCTACCGCGCCCGGCTTCTTTTCTTTTTTTTTTAAATTGAGGTGGAGTCTTGCTATGTTTCCCCAGGCTGGTCTTAAACTCCTGGGCTCAAGCAGTCCTCCCACTTCGGCCTCCCAGAGTGCTGGGATTGTAGGCGTGAGCCACCATGCCCAACCAGGTATGTATTATTCTTTCTAGCATGTTAATCTTTCCTATTGTGGCCTCCTTCCAAGCCCTTATACATTCCGGAAGAGATGACAGGAACCCAGCAGGGAGCAGAAGATCCTGGACAACGTTAAACATTTTGCCTCCAAAAAGAAAATTTGGAAAAGGCCCCTGGTTAAATCCCTTGACCATGAGCACATCAAGACAATTTTCCTCGTAAAAGCATCCTGACCTGTAATGTTCTAATTGTAGAGGCAGAAATAAAGAGCGACCAGAAGAGAGAAAAAGATGAACATGCCCAGCTCAATGCACAGAACTGTCTGCGGGGCAAGGGGTGGGGGGAGTGGGGGGAGAAGAGGGGTGCAAGGGCATGGAGTGTTTCAGAGGGAGGAGGAGACAGTCACTCCCATTGCCGGGATACCCCTGCCTCTGTCTGCCAATCGCTCACACAGCCCACACCCAGCTCTCATTGCACACCTTGAGTTGTGCCCAGCAGAAGTAATGCTGCCCTGCCCACTGCCTTCAGTCTAGGGGGATTGACTGTTCTTATTTTACAGATGTGGTGGCTGAAGCCAGGGACTTTGTGACCACCCCTGAAGGCTGAGTCAGAGCACCTGCCTGGGACCCTGGTATTCTGGTGTTGTCAGCACCTACTTCAAGAAGTCTCTCCCCATTGCCACCAGCTCTAGGTTCAGTGAAGGACAGTTGACTTTGGGTTCAGTTAAGGGTTTTTCACAAACTTCCACTTGCCCCACTCCTGGGCCCTGCTTAGAGGACTCTTAGTGCCAGGAGCACTGGGCCTGGGAGAACCTGAGACTTAGAATCCTGCTCTATGCTTGGCTCCCCCATATCCTCCATATGGGAGAACTCAAGACTTTGGGGACTGGAACACCCCACAGACAGTCCCTGGGAAGTGGAGAGCAGCTTCCCTATGAGATTCTTCCCTAAGAACTCTTTTTCTCTCTGCCTCTCCCACATGGGAGGTGGGTTCAGAGATGGGGTATCTGTGGGTGGAATTGTGAGGTTTGAGCCTTGAGGAAGGAGGCCCCAGGGCCAGGCTCCAGGGAAAGTTCTGACAGCAGAAGGGATGCTCTCCTACCTTGACCTTCTCCCCTGTCATTGTCTCCAGCTCACATTCCTCTCCCAGGGTGAACTCATTGTTAATCACTTTGGACCCAGTGGTGATGGTGAGCTTGAAGTGCTTCCCATTCTGCACGATTTCCGACACCCCCTTGATATCCTTCCCCTTCTGGATGAGCTCGTCTGGCAGACCTGGTGGAAACCATCTGAGGTTTAGAGACAGGCAGAGGTGGAAGTTTCATCAGGTTGCAGAGGTGGACATAGGCTTGCCTGGCACAGCGCTACCACCACCGTGGTAGGTAGAGGAGAGAAACGTTATGGCATGGAGGGGCAGAGAAGGGCATCGTTTTTCCCAAGGGGCCACAGAAACTCACTGGGGGCTTGTGAGCAGCATGGGCTGTGGCCTCAGGAAGGAAGGAACAGTGGCCTAGTCTGGCCTGCTTCTATCTTGCCAGCCAGTTTATAAAAAGGACACTCTTGTGATGATGAGCATTTTTTCATATGTTTGTAGGTTGCATAAATGTCTTCTTTTGAGAAGTGTGGATGCAGCAAACCACCACGGCATGTGTATACCTATGTAACAATCTTGCACAATCTGCACATGTACTCCAGAACTTAAAGTATTAAAACAAAACAAAACAAAGGACACTCTTCTGGCCTGAAGAACTGGTCCTCTTGTAAGTGCCCTGGTTCTTGCTCACTCTCCTTCCTCATTCCCTCCTCCTTTGAGGACTTTGCTCTTGGAGTATGAGCATTTCATTGCTCATACCCAGGGTGACCAGAGAGTTGATCTTCCAAGCTAGGTCCCTCCTGAGAGCGACAGGGGAGCTGTCGATAATTGTGACAGGTCAACACACACAAGGCAGTGCTGTGCCAGGCAAGCCTGTGTCCACCTCTGCAGTCAAGACTCTGGAGGAAGATGTACCAGCAATCCCTTGCCCTGGGATAGAGCTTTACAAATTTCAGAATTTGTCTACACTGTTATATAAATTGAGGTTGACAAAAATTACGTGGGTGGGCAGTGAGCATGGAGGGTCCTGTTGCATGAGTGGGAGATTTGACACACAGAGGTGGCATGATTTGCCTGCGGAAGATCCAAGCTCTCCGGCAACGCTGAAGGTCCTCCTCTCCCTGCTTCTGCTGTCTTCGGCACTCTTCTCATTCTTGGCACCTTCCCTTGCCATACAGAGGGACTCCTTTGCCTGTAGGGGTCCCTCTGCCTGGAGCCCCCTGGGGCACACCTGCTCATCTTCCAAGGCTCAGCCTGAGCCTTCTCTTTACTTCCACTGAGCCATCCTCCTATGCCCTCCATGAGTCACACTCTCCTGTGCATGACCCTGGGAGGCACAGGGGTTAAAGCAAGGTCTCTGAGAACCAGTGCCTGCTTCCATTCCTAACTTAAACACTTCCTACTTGCACAATCTTGGTTGTGATTACTAAATGTTTCTAGTCTTCCATTGCCTCAACTGTAAGGTGGGAAAATACTGGTACCCAACTTAGTGTTTTGGTGAGGAATAAATGAGGTATTGCATATCCATGGTCAGCACGGTCACCTGGCACAGTTGGCACTCCGTACACCTTAGGGAATGCCTTATTACCTTTATTTCTTCTCTTCTCTCTCTAAACCTTGGAAATGTGGCTCATGATCATCTCTCTCTGATATCTATCCAGCACAGTGTTCAGTGCGTGGTTGGCCTTGAATCACTGTTTGAAGAATGAATAACTGCAGGAATAGGATCATGCAATGAAGTGCCAATGACATGGCCATCAATCCAGACCACACCCTAGTTCAGTGCTCTTTCCACTTCCCTATGGGGTGGGCTTGTACAGTGAGGACTCGCTTCAAATAACTCCAGAAGTCAATACAAAATGCCCCCCTAGTTTCAGTATATAGCCTGAATCTCTCCTCCCGTCTCAACATCCAGACTCTGAGTAGCCACTGCTGGTGGGGCCAGACCCTCATTGCTGTGACCCACAGCTTTGCCGTTCAGTTCAGCACTCACCGATTGCCTTCATGAAGGGTTCAAAGTTTTCCTGGCTTTGCAGTTGGTACTTGCCGGTGAAGTTCATGGTGGCGCTAGAGCTCCCTCTCCACGACTGGTCTGTAGCTCTGCAGCTCTGCTGAACAGACTGTCCACTGTGGGCTGTTTTATAGGGGGCTCCCTTCCCTTCGAATAGCGGCCAGAGGTCAGTGGCTGTCAATTCCTTTATGGCCAGGTTCAAACATTAACTCCTGAGAGCAATGGTCAATGATAAAGAACAGGATGGGCACAGCAGAGGTTTGTTGTAATTCAGCAAACATTAATGAACATCAGTCAAGCACGAAGCCCTATAGTCCTGCAGCCTTTAGTGACTCTCCACTTTCCATGAAATGTGTGTGCATATGCATGTATATGTGTATGTATGCACACATGTGTATGTATATGCATGCACACATACATATGTGCACATTTGTGTTTATAGATATGTATTATGTATATAAAGATGTATGGATGTGCATATATGTAATGCATATGTGTATACACAGTATGTATATATGTTTATATATGTCTATACACATATACACACATGTGTGTGCATGTGTACGCACAGAAAAATACCAAAGAATTCCTTTGAACTCAAAACCTCACTTTATTTACATAACCTTATGATGTCTTCTCATCCCAATTATTATACAAACTTAATTTTTAGAGTTGTCATCAGCTGCTAGTGCTATTTTGTATTCTGGGAATTCCTCCTGGATGACTCTAGGCTCCTCTGCAGTCCTGTTTTTTGAGGTGTTAAAGCAGTCCATGCTAAATGGCAGGTGTAAACCGTTGGAACCAGCTGTGCGGAATTGAGACGCATTTTATTAGGCAGAGACAAGGCAGGGGAAAGTGGCACCTGCTGACTTGCTCCAGCCGTGCTGAGAAGACAGGACAAGGGATCTAGGGTTACGTGTGGGAAACTAGTCTTGCGGAGCCCCCTGACCAGCACTGGACTTGGGGAGACAGCCCAGCAGGGCCTCTAGTGGCCTTCGGATACGCTACTTTGTTGTGAAACACAGAGAGACATGGCGCCCAATGGGTGCACATGCCCCACTTCCTGCCTCTGAGGCAGCTCTTGACAAGCACCTCCCCACCCCTCCACCCCCACCCCCCCGATTCTCTCTCTTCTTTGTCTGGACTTTGGTTTCAACCTTTTCACCTGCAGCCTCCAGCCTTCGTCCTCTGGGCCTCCTCTACTCTGTGGTTAGACAGATCGTCCGGAAGCATAGGCTGAGTCAGGCCACTGCTCCAGGCATGAGCCTCGGTGATTCCCATCACTTCAGAGGCCACAGGTCCTGGATGGCCCGGTGTCACGTATCAGGTCACAATGGCCACCCCCAACAACACTCCCGTTTCCCTATCATGAGTTCTAATTTTTGGCTTGGAAAATAACTCCCACTGGCTACACTTCTAGCAGGGCTGCCAGTCCTCAAAAGGCAGCTCCAGTCTGCCTTTCCATTCTTCTTTCCTTCCTTCTCCCCAGGCCACAGTTCCAGCCACAGGGCCTAGTGGACACATCAGGGGCGTCCATGCTGCTCTCTTTGCCCTCCGTGGTCTACAGCATTTGGACACACTGACCCAGCAAATCACCAGAAGTTCTCTTCTCCACTCACGGTCCCAGGGCCAGGGTCCTTCTACCACATCCCTGACAGGTGGTGTTAAGGCACACCCTGCCACAGGGAGGTCCCTGCCTTTGCAGCAATGTGGGCAGAGAGCACACTCACTAATGGAGTGTCCCACCATGCAGATTGTCCTGCCATGCACCAGCAGACCTTTCCCTCCAGCACAGAGGGGTGCTCTGGCCCTCCCTGCTTGGCCCTCCTCTGACAGTGTCTAGGACACAAGGTGCCTCCCAGGCCATGAATTGGGGCTATCCCTGCAGGAAGTGAAGTGGGCTTGCATGATGAGAACTTATGGCTTTTTATAATTACCACGACTGCCTGAGTAGCGGGCGGGAAGGGACAAGGTGGCTCAAAGAAGGCTGGGCACACCCACAGTCCCTCTCTTATCTTGCTCTGAGCTTTGATTATGCATCTTTTAACATGTCTCATTGTACTGAAGGGGCCCATATTAGACTCCGTCTCCAGGTGGGATGCTGATTTTTCATTTTTGTATATGTAAGGAAGTAAAAAATCCATTATCTTAAAAACTGGCATGAGAATTCCTCGTGTGTGTGTGTGTGTGTGTGTGTGTGTGTGTGTGTGTCTAAATGACTGGATTAGCTGCCTGGGAGACAGAGTGTGTGAGACCCCAGACCTCAGACCCGTGTGTTAGTGAGAACCAAGCTGGTGAAGAGAAGGGCAGCTCCCTCTGCAGGAGACCAGGAGAGGCCAGGTGTGTCTTTCTCTCCCTTGCCCAGACTGCAGAGAGAAGAGAGAGGAAAGTGGCAGGGAGGCAGGAGTGGGGCCAGTGAGAGGGCGTGGGGTGATGGGTCACTGAGATACCCCCAGTGACCACAAAGCAAGAAAAGCTCCAGAATGGCATTGGCTTTGAAGCTGCTCGTTTGCTCTAGTGAATGCCCATCTTTCTTTAATTCCCACCTCAACTATTTCAAAAGCTTCAGTAAAATATAGTGCCTAGATCAATGCGCGAGCAAGTGGAAAATGATCAGGGCTGAGCTTTATTTCTGGCTGATGTGATGGGGCTGAGGTGGCACATGCAGAAGCAGTGCTGGGAAGCAGAGTGTCCAGGGGCTGCATTCCCCACAGGGTTCCCCAGGTCCCTGGAAATCCTAGGGAGGGCTTTGGAGGAATTCCAGCTCATTTTATTTAGATCCCAGATGGCATCTGGGTTACATGTGACACCTAAAGCCTGGGCCAGTAGCTGGCATGTGTCTGTCTAATGACCATGCGAAGTTTCAGCCTAGGGCTGAATTCAGGTCTATACCTGAGACCCTATTCACCACCTACCTAAATAACTCTTCTAGCATTTGTCTAGGAAGGAATACGTAAATGCTTGCTTAGCTGAGAAGTTTAGGAGCTTTGCAGCCTAAAATCAATGAAATAATCACCGAGGAAAATGACCGTGATGGAGTCACTACCATGCCCAACTCCCAGCCCACCCACCAGTTGCTTAGTTTGGGAGAACCTGCTGGAAGTGCCCATGTTGTCTCATGCCCCCAGCTGCCTGCCTGACATCCTACTCACATAAGGGGATATCTGGCTTCTAAATTCCATATCCAGGCCCTCTCCCCTTGATTGCAAATGTCAAGTATCATGCCCCATACTGCTGCTTTCTGGGGTCTACAGAGGGGAGCAGGAAGGAGTGTCATTCAAGTTTCTCCATAGAGCAAGTCAGCACCATCCCCTGAGGCCTCAGGAGAAGTATAAAACAGGTGCACCTTTCCTGGTGTCTGAGGAAGAGCAGGACCCATGAGCTGTCTCCTTGGGGACCCCTCTGCCTGGCCTGCACTTCCTGCCTACCCTGTCCAGACTCAAAACAGCATTGGGAATGCAGCTGACCCAGAGGCTGGTCCAGGGCCTGGCACAGCCAGTGAAGCCTTGACGGTTTCCCTGGCAGATGGGCAGCCTGGCAAGTAAACTGAGCTGACCTACACCGGGCCAGGACTCCCTCTTTCACCCAGATCTGAGATATGGCCGTTCTTAGGCAGCCTCCGATGATTCCCTTTTGTCTTTTTTTTTTTTTTTGGTGAATCTTGAGGGCACAAAGATTAGTAGCCATTTCAAAAATTAGTACTCATGAGTTTTCCGTAAAATTAGGAGAGGGTAATGACATCTTCCACCCACTAGCTGAGCAAACACAAGAGATAAGCTTAATTGCAATGACAAAGTTCAAGTGTTTTTCAAGAAAAAAAAAAAAGTCTTCCGTTCTATGGGCACAGCTTAGGAGTGTTTAAAGACTCTGGCCCTGCTCACTCCACACCAGACATCTCTTCTCACACCCCTACTCAGATGGGCAGCATGTAGGTGTGGGAAGGGAGGAGAGTCACCTCTTGGTGGCCAGGATATGACAGGCATTCATTTTAGAACAAGTGCCTTGGACCTCAGTACCTGCAGTGTTGGTCTGCCCATCTCCTGGGTGTTCTGAACACAGGAGGTGGCCCAAGGAGCCCATACTTCTGCTACAGGCGGGGCTGTGGAGGGAAAGGACTTGGGTTTGGGCCCAGCTCTTCTTTATACATGATGTGGAGCCTTGCTGAGCCTCTACTTGCTTATCTGTTAAATGGTCATAACATGTTTTTGCCTTGTGAAATAATGATGTAAACTAATCACAACTATAATGAGATTCTATCTCACACCAGTCAGAAAGGCTACTTTTAAAAGTTAAAAAATAACAAATGCTGGCAAGGTTGCAGAGAAAAGGAATATTTCCAGACCACTGGTGAGAGTGTGAATTAATTCAGCCACTGTGGAAAGCAGTGTGGGGATTCCTCAATGAACTTAAATCAGTATTACCATTTGACCCAGCCATCCCACTACTGGGTGTATACCCAGAGGAACATAAATTGTTCTATCAAAAGGACACATGCATGAGTATGCTCACTGCAACATTAGTCACAATAGCAAAGACACGGAATCAACCTAACGCCCACCAACAGTAGACTGCATAAAGAAAGTATGGTAGCATACATGATGGAATACTATGCAGCCATAAAAAAGAATGAAATCATGTCCTTTGGAGCAACATGGATGGAGCTGGAGGCCATTATTCTAAGCAAATGAACAGAGAAACAGAAAATTAAATAGTGTGTGTTTCACTTATAAGTGGGAGCTAAACATTGAGAACACATGGATACTAGCAGAGGAACAACAGACACTGGGGCATAATTGAGGGTGGAGGGGGAGGAGGGAGAGGGTCAGAAAAATACCTATTTGGTCCTATGGTTACTACTTGGGTGATGAAATTATCTGTACACCAAACCCCTGTTACACGCATTTTACCTATACAATAAACCTGCACATGTATCCCTGAATCTAAAATAAAAGTTTAAAATTTTTTTTAAACTTTAAGTAGTTATTGTAAAAATAAAAAAATTTAAAAAAGAATTGTGTAAACTGTCAAGTCTTTTAGAAATGCAACACTCGTACCACAGGGGATTGGAGCACTTTGCATTTGCATCTGTCAGATGTCCCAGAGGTATGACCACTGAGGACCAGTTTTTCAATCTCCTGGCTTGGGAACGAGCTTCCTTCCCATCTCCCTGGGCCAGTGGGTAGCACCTCCATTCCCCGGTTTCCTGATGGTGCAGCTGTGTCTTGTGCAGTGCCAATGCCTCATCTCCTGCTCCAGATAGCAACAAAACCCAAGCACCTAGCCATCTGAGTCCTTTTCAATTCTGGCAACCACCTCAGGTGCCCCAGACTCAGCTCACTGCTTACTGCTCTGACTTTTAGCTCCTTCCATGTTCCTGGCATCTGGGGTTTTCCTTTTTTCTTGTGACTTCAGCTGAAAAATTATTATTTAACTTGGACACTCAAGAATTTGCTGTGGGAAGAATTTGCGTCATCTTCATCAGCCCCGTCATTGGTCCTGGAAGTCCTGTGTTTTTACCATGTGCTTTTTCCAATCTTTTTGGTAGAATTTCAGGATGTACATACTTCAACAAAAAACTATTTAAGGATATATATATAAAAGACTTATTTTATATATACCGATTTTGTCTTTTAAATCATGGTAAGTTCCTTAAAGAATTCCCCTGTAACAACTGTACAATATTTAGAATGAGACCTGCTCTATAATGAATCATTCAATATCCTTAGCATTTTTGGAGGCTTACCTGCTAGAAAAACCCATGGGGAGGAGCAAAAATAAAAATATGCTAAACAAAAATTGTGGGTGGTGGCTTGCACTATCAAAGGAATCTTACTACATAGAAAAGTGTGTTGAATGAACAATCTTTTCCTTTACATGATAACTTGTTAGGAATGTCCTTGTTGTATGACACGAGACCTTCCCATAATTTACCTTAGGAACCCCACTAAGCTCTCCTTTACATGGTAGCGGGGGAGAGCCGTGGGTGGTGTGGCAGGCAGTGGCGATCATGTGTCGACTGACGTAATCAAGACAGAACCCAAAACTTACCTGCAAGCCTGGTTCATTAGGTTCCTATTTTGGCTGTAAAAGCTAATACTGTTTATTTGCCCCATGTCCCCTGCCCCCGACGGTCGAATGTTTGCCCAGCTGGTGGTTTAATGTCAGACTCACACTTTAAAGAGAAATATCTCCCAAGCAATCCTGGACCCGCTTATCACCCCCACCCTGCAACCTTTCTCCTCTCTGCTTTAGAGCCATGGGTAATCAACCCTTCAGAGCCACGGTGGCACTGCCTTGGCCTCCTTCAAAACTCAGAGGCTTAGTTCCTCTCCAGGAAGCCCTCCTGAGGTCTCTGCCTTCTCTGTACCCCTAGACCAACATCACCAAAGCAATTTCTATTCTACTCTAATATAGTAATCATGATAACAGCTTTCATTAATTGAACAATCAGTGCTTTCTCTGTACTATCACATTGAATTCTCAAAATAATACTGTAAGACAAGCAATATGTTCCCATTTTTCAGATGAGAAAACTAAGATATAAAGAGGTCAGTAACTGCTTCCATTTGCCCAAATAAGAAGTTGCCAAGTAGAAACACAAATCCAGCCTACTGGCCTCCAAAACTTGTGCTTTTGACTTTTATTATTTCTATATATTATAATTTTTAAAGATAAAGCTTGGGCATTCTTCTAAAAATTCTTCTAAACTGGAGCTTAGCACTACACTTTCCATGGAGTATATGCCTAGAAAATGTTGACAGGACAATAGTCTAGGCACCACTGACCTCTTGAGTCATTCATTGATGGGTTACTGTTGGTTCAGAAATGTCTTCTTATTCCAGAACAAAGACCCTGACAGTTCATGTGCATGAAGACAGGTCTCATGAAATCAAAGATCCTAAGGTAGCTACTAGACTCTTGTGTTTAGCAGAGGTATGGTGTAAAGCATATCTACTGAATCCCAATTCTTTAAAGCAAGGATTTACAGTTCTTCCAATACTGGATTTACTGGAATACTCCATCTGGGCCACGCTGTAAATATGTATCTGTGTTTCATCATAATCACAAGCATCACCCTGTTCCCTCCTCTTGGGTTTCCTTCTTCAACTTCAGATCCTGCTGAAGCCACAAGACATCAGATGACCTATCCACTGCTTAATTATTCACTCATCAGCATCCTCCAACCTATTATGTGAGCTATTGTGCTGGGCTAACATTTTGAATCTATGAAAAACTTGCTATCTAGGAAACACAAAGGGACTTAAAGCTGCCGTTTAAATAGGATGAAGTTTGAATAAAACTTCAAAAATATAGAGAAGGTTTGAATTAAGAGAAAGAATAAGTTTTCTGGTCAGGGAAGAAGTCAGCTTTCATGAAGAGACAGCAAAGCATGTAAAAGCAAAAAAAAAAAAAAAAAAAAAAAAATGCTGCAGAAGCAAGACACTTGATTCAGAGCAAGACAGAGAGGGGCATGGGAAAGTCTGAGAAGGGAGATGGATGTGGGAGCTGCAGAGGGGACCACACCAGGTCGTGAGAGGGAGGTGAACTGCTCCATGCTTTCCCACAGTGGGCAAAGTATCAGTACTTGAGATGGTTTTAGATGGTACATGGATGAATATTTTCAATATTAATAATTAAGCATTTAGTCTAAGGTGTATTAGAAAAATATAAACCAACTTGTGATCTTATGATAATTGAGAGAAAAATAGTGCATAAAATAGTACAAGAGCATATCAGTCAGTGTCCAATATGGAAGACAGATATTAACCTAGGCATTTCAAACTAGGGAATTTAATACATGAGATTGGTTACCAAGAGTGGAAACAGATGAAAGAGCAGAGGAAAAAGGGATTTGAAGCTGCTAATGCCGGGGCTGGAACCCAGGGTCTACAACTGCTTCTACGTCAGAGGCTGCTGGTGCCTTCAGTTTTGTATTCAATAAAACGGCGCCACCTCTACCACGGTTTGAACCATGGAAAAGCTGCTTCCTGTGCTCAGGCTGCTGGGATCTAGATCTACTGCCTGGCTGCAGCCGCAACAGCAACCACTAGAATTTCCAGCAAAGCTGTAGAAGGAAGAGTGTCTCTTCTGACTTCTATTTCCCTCTGAGCAGGTGATTGGCATATTCTAGTCCTAACAGAGACACAGCTAGCAAAGAAGCCTGTAAAACATATTGTGTACACACCATGCTCCCCAAATACAGAACAGAGTGATGAAGTGAGGGTAGGTAGCTGAGACATGCAGGCAAACAACTGGCACAAGGACATACAAAGATATGACAAACCTAAAATAGCTGATATGCCAGTGACAAAATTTTGGATTTGCTATACTAGGTAATGAAAAGTCAGCCAAAGTTCTTAAGCAGAAGAGTGAAATGGTCAGATCTGTGATTTTTGAAGATTACTTCCAAGGCAGCAGGAAATATGGGATGGAGGGGAGATCTGGAGGTAGAAAAATGGGTTAGGAAACTCTTACAAAGGTTCTGGCAAGAGAGGATGAGGACCTGAATTTGGGAATAGGCAGGAGGGCATGAATTGGAGAGATATTCTGTAATTGCAACAGAGAGCATTTGGGGGTCCATCATAGCGGGGTACGAGGGAAGGGGAGAAGCTGAAGATGCCCCTGGAAGCCCGGCTTGGCTGACCATGAGGATGTTAATGGCACCCACTGAGAAGAGCAACGGAGGGAGAAAGTCATCCCTGCCCCTCCTCTTGCCCCCTTCTCCTAGCGGGAAGCATTTTTCTTCACTCTAACCTGTCCTGCTCTAGATCACTGGGCCTCTTTATTTTTTAGACCACTGTATCTTACCACCTCACCTAGGCTATACCTTCCTTTCCTCTGGATGGTAAGGTGCTCAGTGGCAGGGTGCAGGGATTCATTTTGTCTCCCCTACTGGTCTTTCCTGGTCCCTGGCATGGACAGGCTCAATATATGTTTGGTGAATGAGGCAATGGCTGTAATATTGGGATGATGGCTACTTGTGCATTTGCATGCTAAGCCTCCCCCTCTTCTCCAGTAGATCAGCTGTCCATTGCCAGGTGCCCATGGTGTCCTTAAAATCCTGAGGACAAATCCCAAATCTATATCGATAGCTCAACAGAAATAGATAAAGTCAGAAGAAAGTTGTTTAGCAGAATTCATTCAGGCTGCCGATCCCTGTGCCAGGCTCCCTTACGTGATGGGATTCCCTGGTTTCTGAAGCTCAGGACAAAATATACATAGTATGGGCTCAGTAAAAATTTATTAAGTTAAAGTGGATCAGTATCTGCTTAAAAATGTAGCATATTCTCATTTAAACAATCGCTTTAAGGATCTGTGGCTGGAGTAACCAAGAAGTTTGAACGTATTTGGGTTCATGAAGAAATAGCCTTCACACTGATATTCTCTCTGTAGTGTTGTTTAACATAGCAGAGGCTGGGGGCAGAAAACCAAAATATCTATCATGTTTTTTCATTTGTTTATTTTTTAGAGACAGGGTCTTGCTCTGTTGCCCAGGCTGGCTGGTAGCAGTTTTGATTACAGGTAAATTACCTAGATTATGGACCATCTGTGATTTGAATGGCTACTGTGTAGCCATTACTGAGAATGAATGAGTTCTGTTGGTAATGACTTGGAAATATTTTCCAAAAAGTGTGCTGTTAAGGTAACAAAAGGTAGTTACGGAAAAATATATAAAATGATTTTATTTCAATTAAAAACTCAGTAACCAAAATTATATATGTCATATTCCCATACACATCCCCAAAGTCTGGAAGAGCAAATCCCAGACTATGAACAGCAGTTACCTCTGAAGAGAGCAGTGGGAAGGGAAGGGAATGGGAATTTAAAGGTAATTTTTACTTGTTTGATTTAATTTTTTTTTTTTACAATATCTGCATGTACTTCTTATATGATTAATTTTTTAAAATGAGGCAGTCTTTGCTACGTGAGAAATATCCAGTCCACTCTCTCCCTCTTCCTGAGAAGGATAAATGTGGCTCCCACCTGTGGAGATGAGAAAAGCCGCTGCCCAGTCTCCTTCCAGACCTGGACTACAGTCACTGTCTCACTAGGACTCAAAGCCACACTGCTGTAGAGTCACCGCATTCCTCCAGCAGGTCCTTGGGTGTTACAGCCACACACACAGCTACTACTTGCTGGATGCGCACTGCTATTAGGCACACTATATGAACTTTCTCATTTACAGTACATTATAATCCATTTTAGAGATGAGTATTCTGGGCACAGAGAAGTAAGGGAACTTAGTCAAGGTCTTTCAGGGCAGAAACAGAGGAGCCAGGATTCAAACCCACAGAGTACAGCTCCAGAGTCTGGGCCCATCCCCACCAGTCACACTGATGCAAGATGAGAAGTCAGAATCAATTCGATTTCCCAGGTGGATTATAATCCATGGGGAGCCACACTCACCAAACTCATAGGAAACCTGTATGGAGACCAGGGCAGATGGATCCATTCATGTCAAAGCTGCTCCGATCTTCTTCTCTTTATTAGTACTGGACCTAGGAGTGATCCCACTTAGAAGAAATCACCATAAATCCTTCATCAGGATGCTTCCCATAAATGTGCCAAACATTTGGGACTACCTCAATAAATGGTACCTCACCAAATGCTCTGTATAGTTTTTGATCTGTCAAGGTCTCAGAGTGGAAGGTTTCATAACTGAGCTTTCCTGCAGCATAGCCAACAGGCACAGAGGTACTGCAGGCTGCATTTGGTCTGAGGTTGAAGGGAAAATCTTGAGGTTCCCTGAATTATTGTCTCTCCCTTTGTGCCTCAAACTCTGGTTGAACTGTTAAATTTAAAATATTAGAAAAAAAGTAAAGTTTTCACAAAGTACAAAAAACAAATTTTCTACTGCTTACTTTCAGTCTACTGATCCATTACCAGTAGGATTTCAACTTTTAGGAAATACTAATCATAATATTAAGTCAAGGGTACAATGATAAAATTGGACATGGAGGTTTTGGGTTTGTAATGACATTTCTTTTTCTATTTTCATCTGTTTATTACTTGTGTAAGTTTCTTGAGGGCAGGAACTGTTTTTATTTGTGTCTCTGGAGCTTAGCAAAGTTGCTGAGATTAGAAGGCACTCAGGATGTCCTTACTGAATGCCTGAGTGCATGGATAAGAATAAAACAAATGTCTCCAGTTTCATCTACAAGTGCTTCTTGCAAGATGTTTGATTACACACAGAAACAAGTGCCTTGCAGAGTGAAGGTGAGAGAACAATTAGAGATCTATGAGATAGAGCCAGGACTCTATTTGGCAGTATTCTTATAAGCGTCTCATAGAAACTCTAAAGCCCACTGCCCTAGATGGGAAGTGGCCCCAGGAAATTGCCTGGGAAGTACAGGATTGCATGATGCAGGCAGATCTCACCAAATGCATATTGTCCATTGAGAATAGAAGTGAGACAGATCACCCTATCTGCTGAGAGGTGTGTGTATGTGGGACGTGTTAAATCATAGGTTCAACTTTGACCCCAAATTCCTCTTTGACCAAAGCTTTTGACAGTTAGGTTAAATTTCAACTAATATTATTTGACTAAACTGCTCCCTTATAATTTACAGGACTGGAGCCTGTCAGCCTTTTTTGGATGTCTTTGCTGAAAGTAGCTCTGATGGGAATAGTTTTCTAATGTCAGAGCAAAGTGAAACCCTAGTGTTTTGGGAAAGGGCAGGATTAGCCATGATAAGTGGGATTCAAACCTTTATTTACAGAGATATGTGGGCCAAATGGGACCATCCACAGGTTTCAAACCATTCACTTGACTCCTTTTCCAAATAAGCCAAAGTGGACCAACTCCTGACCCTGGTTTTTGTTGATATTTTTGATTAATATAAGTTGGAAGACTGATTCAAAGAGACTTCAAATTCCCGAAGACCATAATAAAAAGATGAACCCTTATCCTACGTAGCACGGCTCACCGAGATTTACTCACTTCCAACTACCTATTTGGCAGACACAGTGTATACACTGAGTTTCATTTTACCAGAAAGAAAACTAAGACTCAGAGAGGGAAAGTGTCTTGCCTGAGGCCACACAGCAGGAAACAGCAGAGAAGGCAGGTCTTCTGAGAGCAATGCCGAACTGTCTCCACTACACTGGAGATGCCTCTCTTTCATATCTTTATCCTAAATGCAAGGCAACTACTGACCCAGGAATATATTTCCGTACATACCTGTTAATGCAGCAGACACTTTGGTTGCTTCCTAGCATCCAACCCCACCCATCTTCCTTACTAACAAAACCTAATCTTTTTCATATACCAGCAGTTTATGAGGGCTCTAATTTTTCCACGTTTGCCAACTGCTATAACTCCATCTTTAGTGTAGCCATTCTCGTGAGTGTAAAGTGGCACTGCATTGTAGTTTTGATTTCTATTTCTCCCATGACTAACGGTCTTGAGCATTTATTGGTCAATTATATATCTCCTTTGAGGAAAAGTCTATTGAAAATTTTTTGCCCATTTTAAAGTTAGGTTGCCTTTTAGTCACTGAGCTGCAAGAGATTGTTACATATTCTAGACACAAGTTCCTTATCAGATGTATAATTTGCAAAGATTCCCTCTCACTTTGTGAGTTGTAATGGTGTCCTTCGAAGCAAAAGAAAAAAAAAAGCTTTTAATTGGAATTGAATTTAATTCATCATTTTTCTTTTATTACTTGTGCTTTTGGTGTTGTATCTAGAAACCACTGCCTAAATCTATAGACCATAAGCTTTTAAAGTGTTCATTGATAACAGTCAGGTTGAACTCTGTCACCTTGTTATTTGTTTACTATTTGTCCCATTTAATGTATTCTTTATTTCTTTTCCCCATCTTCTTTTGGTTTATTATATATAAAATCTTTATTATTTTTGTGATTCCTTTAGGGTTTAGAGTACACATCTTAACTTATCACATGTTATCTTTAAGTGGTATTATGTCATTTCAGGTACAGTAGAAGAACCTTAACAGTGGTTTTTAAAATTAATTAATTAATTAATTAATTGAGACCAAGTCTCATTCTTGTTGTCCAGGCTGGAGTGTAATGTCACAATCTCAGCTCACTGCAGCCTCCACCTCCTGGGTACAAGTGATTCTCCTGCCTCGTTCCCTGAGTAGCTGGAATTACAGGCATCTACCACCATGCCCACTAATTTTTGTATTTTTAGTGGAGACAGGGCTTCACCATTGTGGCCAGGCTGATTTCGAACTCCTGACTTCAGGTGATCGACCTGCCTTGGCCTCCCAAAGTGTTGGGATTACAGGAGCGAGCCACTGTGCCCAGGCCATACAGTAGCAGACTTTAATTTCTTCCCTCTAGACCTTTGTGCTACTGTTATCATGCATCTTACCTTTACGTATGTTATAAACTCCAGACTACATTGTTATTATATAGGTTTAAATGGTTGATTATGCTTTAAAGAGATTTAAATAGTAATTAAAGTTTCATCACATAGTTACCACTTCCTTTGCTATTCATTCCTTTGTGTGGATCTAGACTTCCATTTGGTATCATTTCCTTTCTTCCTATAAGACTTTAATATTTCTTGTAGTATGGCCCTGGCGGTTTTAAATTTTTTCAGCTTGTTTGTCAGAAACAGTTTTTATTTTGCCTTCATTTCTGAAAGTTATTTCTACTGATATGAAATTCTAGGTTGACAGAGTTTTTTTTTAAATTAACTGCTTTAAAGATGTTGCTTCACTCTGTGCTTGTGTTGTTTTCTATGAGAAGTTTGCTATAATTTTTATCTTTATTATTCTAGGTAACATGCCTTTTCTTTTGGTTGCATTAAATATTTTTCTCTTTATCATTGATTTTGAACAATATGATTATGATGAGCTGTAGCATAGTTTTTTCATGTTTCTTGTGCTTGGGGTTTGTTGAGCTTCTTGAATCTACATGTTAACAGTTTTTGTTATTATTTCTTCAAATATTTTCCCCATACCTCCTTCTCTCTCCTCTCCTTTAAGGGCTCCAATCAGACTTCTATTAGGCTACTGGAAGTCTTATAGCTCACTGCCTCACAGCTTAGTAGAGAAGGCATAAAAGCAAGTTGGCTCTTCCAAGTGCAAGGCATCATATGCTGAACAAGATAAATGTCCAAGGGGCTATAGGTACAGAGATAAAGGGCAAATGACTTGCCTGAAGGAAAGCTGGTAGGATAAGTCAGAGAAAACTTCACAGAGGCAGCTATATTTATTTTTAAAATTCTATTTGTTTCTGTGTTTTGGTGTAGTATTTATTGCTGTGTTCTCAAGTTCACTAATCTTTTCTTTTATAATATCTAAGGTTTTTTTCTTTTTCTTTTTTTTTTTTTTTTTCCTTGAGACAGGTCTTGCTCTGTTGCCAGACTGGAGTGTAGTGGTGCTATCATAGCTCACTGCAGCCTTGAATTCCTGGGCTCCAGTTATCCTCCTACCTCAGTCTCGAGTAGCTGAAACTACAAGTATGTGCCATCACGCCTGGCTAATTTTTAAATTTTTTGTAGAGATGGGGTCTTGTGATGTTGCCCAGGCTGGTTTCGAACTCCTGGCTTCAAGCAATTCTCCTGCCTTGGCCTCCCAAAGTGCTGGAATTATAGGCATGAGCTACCATGCTTGGCTGCTAATATTCTTTTAATCCCATCCAGTGTATTTTTCATCTCAGACATTCAGACATTGTAGTTTTCATCTCTAAACATTCAATGTGCTTTTGTCTGTTTGGTTTTTAGATCTTTTCTATCTTCACTTAACATGGTAAACATATAGAATACAAGAATAATAACTGATTCAATAGATTTTTTTCTAATTTTAGCATCTTTATAAATTCTGAGAAGGTACAATTGATTGAATTTTCTACTTTTTATGGCTGTTTTTTCCTGTTTCTTTGCATGCTTGGTAATTTTTTATTGGATGCCATATGTTGTAAATTTTACTGTATTGAGTGGAGGATAGTTTTGTATTCCCGTAAATATTCTGGGTCTTTTACTCTGATATGCAGTTTAGTTATTTTGAAGTACTCTAATCTTTTTAAATCTTGCTTTTAAGAAATGATATGCAGGACTGAAACAGTGGTCTGGCTAGGGCTAATCCTTCACCTAGTACTAAGACAAGATCTTTCAGCACAATGTATTCAATGAGCATAAATCATGAGGTTTTTCATTTGTGCAGGTAGAAACAGGCACTATTCCTGGCCCTATGTGAGTACCAGATACTGTTACCCTCTAATCCTTTTGGTTGGTTCTTTCCTTAGCCTTGGATAATTTCCTTGCTGATCAGTTGTCTGGGGACTACTTGAAGATCTGCAGACCTCTGGAGTTCTTACCTATGCAGCTGTCTCTTCTCCAGTACTCTTTTATGTAAACTCTTGCTGACTTGGTCTTCCTGAACTCTCAGCTCTGTCTCCTCAACTCAAGGAATTCACCACAGTCTGCCTGGGTTTTGTCTAACTGTGCCATAGCCTAGAAACTCTCTCAAAGCAATAAGTTGGGGAAATTGTAAGATTCTCATAACTTATTTCTAGTTTCTTAGAGATCAGTTTCCTTCATTGTATGATGTTGTCTAGTGTCTTAGAAACTATTTTTGTTTGTTTTTTGGTTGTTTCATGCAGAATGATTGGCCAGAAACAGGAGTTAACTTGTTTTTGATAATCATATTATCTTCAAGTAATGATAATCTTAGCTCTTTCCTTCCAATCCTTCATTTTGTTTTCTTGTCTTTTAGTCTTGGCTAAAACTACCAGAACTGTGATAACAATAATGGTAATAATGAATTATCTTGTTTTATTCTAAAATTTAAAGTTTCCTTGCATTTTCAACTATGGTGGTTGGTGTTGGTTTTAGCCAATCAATTTCACTTGCTTCCTTATGTTTTATTTGAGTCCAAGGGATCTACTTAGTGCAAATGTATGTCAAGCATTATACTTTAGGTGCTGGGTATAGAAAGAGGCAGGTGATGGAGTCTTTGAGGGAGGGAGATCAGAGTTTAACAGGGAAGGCAGAAAATCAAGTTGGCTTTTTCAAATGCAGTGTGTTAGATGCTAAACAAGAGATATGTCCAGGCTATTATGGGCACAGAGAGAAAGGGCATATGACTTGCCTGAAAGAAAGAGGGTGGGAGAAGTCAGGAAGGACACCACAGAAATGGTGATACTTAGGCCTGATATTGAAGATGAACAGGAGTTCAACAGTCTGACGAAAGGGGAATGGCACTACGGCAGAAGGAAAAACATATAGCAAGCAGAGAGGTGTGAAAGCAAACAGTCAATGTGACTAGAGAACTGAGTGCTTGAGGAAATAATGGGAATAAAGTCAGGTCTTGATGGTTTTCAGATAATTTTTAACTTTTATTCTGGAGGGTACCTCCTTTCTGAGTTGATCTGTGAATCATCTCTATTTAAATATAGAGCATATAACTATGGAACATATATTGCTTATTCTTATTGCTTTATGGTTTTTTTTGTGTTAGCCAAATGAACTAACCACAAAATAGTCTAGCAGAATAAAAAGACCCGGGCAGGGTGCAGTTAAGAGGGGCATTTCAGCAATCCTGCTTTATAGCCCAGTGTCTTCAGTTTTTATAATTCATAAACCAGTAACATTTTAAAAAGAATTCTGGTTACAGAAATGTTAAAATATGAAAATAATAATTACTATAGATGATCATATCATAACACGAATAACAAAAAAGGCAAGAAAGGCATAATCTGAGCCCAGTTGGCAACCTGATTCTGATTTGCTCTGTAACCCAGTCACGATGCAATAGTTGGGTTTTCAGTTTGGCAATGAGAAGAGAGAACAGCAGGCTGATGACAAAAATGAGTATCTTTGGCAGGTAAGTCTTCTTACGTGTGCCTTATGGTCAAACCAGGTCCTCCCTTCTTCTCTACTTCCATGTAGATGGCCTCCCACTCTAGGCTGGGGGGAATGGTGAACAGAGGTCAAGAGCCTGGTGCCAGCATGTATGTCCCAGTGGGGTGGCTCACAGCTTTACTGGTCCTGAGCCTACTTTCCTATCGAAAAACTTGGCCCTGTGATCACTGACTATCTGGGCATGAGCCATATATCATATTAATCTTATTTAGATTGGGAAGCAGTAGTCTAATCAGTGGCTCCTTTGATTAGACCTGGATAGTATGAAGTCAACACTTGATCCCAGAGGCTTCCAGTGACCCTAGATAATGGGCAGAGCTGTACCATGGCCCCCCAACTGGGTGAAAGGTCTCGTCAGTCTTGACAAAGCTGACTAAGGACCTTTGAACCTATGACTACACAGATTGCTTCACCCCTTCCCAGCAAATGTGAACTCTCCTAGCTCAGTTTTTCATTTATGTGTCCATGGATGGAATGAGAAATTAGCACCATAGCCATTAGCAAAATCATTTCTATAGGAAATTTTGTACTTCTCTAGAAAGGCCATTTATTCTAGGATCTGAAGGAGAAGAATAGAGCTCAGGTCACTTCCTTAGGCTGATCCGTTTATCTTTCTTGATAGTCAGTTTCTGATTAATGCAACTCTTTTGAGATATTCTGCTTTTTTATTGCACTGGATGTCCTTGATCACTCAGCATGGCCCAGAAGGCTTAGCTACCATTATCTTGGTGAAGGTGGGGGAGATTTGTTTCCTGTTTGTATCTGCCAGGTTAGTGACCAGCTCTTCATCCCTGTAAAAGGCAGCAGGAGGTACTGATTCAATGTATGTCAGGAGACCACCCAAAGGCTGGGATTCTAAACCTGCTGTCTAAAGTGAGGTCTGTCCTCTCCCCAGCCAGCTTGCCCACAGCATCCAGGATCCAGATCATCCATGAATGTCAAAGTTGACAGATCTTTGAGGACATTTATTCTAAGAAATTATAACTAGGAGTCTTTAGGAACCTAGAGAGCCCAGAAACACCTGAATTAAGCGCAAAATTTCAGATTATATTTTTTGGATAAGGCTTTCAATAGATTCGCAAACTGAAGCTTCCCCAAAGTTTAAGAATCCTTGACTTAATGCAATCCCTTGTTAACTAACGAGCAAATAGAGAAGTAAAGTGATCTGCACAAGTCACACAGCTAGGAAGAAGTGGAGCTGGAAGAGAAGTTGGAGTCTGCTACATTCCACTCTCTACTCCCACTTGGAATCTAGAGCAGAATTCCCCAAAGTGGTCCACTCAGCTTTTATATCAAGTTAAAACATTCAGATGTCTGCATCCATCACAGAACTGCTGAGTCGGAATGTCTCAGGACAGGGTCTAAGTGTTTAGCAAGCTCCCCTAGTGTTTTGGGGACACACTAAAGTTTGGCAATCCAGGACCCTTCCCCAAATTAAAAAACACATGAAAAAGATAAAATAATGAGATGGCTGTAACCAGCTGCAACTCTTTTAGCTACTTTTCTGGTGCTTTTCTTCACATTTCCAAATGACATGTTTTTATAAGCTTTCTTTCCTCCTCTTCTTCATTTTCCTCCCCATTTTCCTTTTAGCTTGAGATATTATCACCTGATTTATTATCATGGACATTAAGGATCATGAGACTGATTTGGTGGTTTTCAGGTGCCCACCTTGGCACACCTCTATTATCTCTATTTTCAGGGAATGCTCCAGAAGCACAACTGACTTGCCCCACTTCACCCAGCAGATTCAATCTCTGCTTATCTGGGAAGGCACTGGAGAGCTGGTCAGTGACCCATGTTCCCAGCTGCCTTCCACAGCTTCCCTGAGCCCACAGCAAACTTAGTAATCATTAATAAACCTCCATAGAAACATGCAGGTGAGGGAGGGGATCTTTGCATTCTCCTGATTTGCAAGGTCCACCTGCAACCTCGCTGCTACCCTCCCCTTAGGCTCCAGTGTTTTCATTCCCCTGCCCGCACACTTTTCACTGTATATCATCTTCCCAATTCTTCAGAGTTGATAAAATACTCCATAATTTTTTATTGGTTGTTCTTTCATTTGTGTTCACTTGAAAACAAAAGTCATTCCTCTGCTAAGGACTCAGTCATGTAATATTCTTTGTTTTCTTCACTTAGGATGGGATGGTTCACATTCTCACCACAAACATCTGCAATCGTAGCTACAGGAGAGCTCCCTGGCCCTTGCAGGCCCTGAGTGTAGTAGAGAGAGCTGCCTAGTGTCCCAGAGAAGGAATTCACACTGGGTCACATCCTCCTCCTGGGACCCAAATGCTGCATGGCAACATTCTGAGAGTGGAGCCAACACAAGACTACATCCTGCCCTGGGGTACATATCCACTCAGAGGGCTGCAGCATTACAACCTTGGCTGGACCCAGCAATACAGCTGTGTCCCTAGCACCTACGCCCATGCAGTGGGCTACACCCCAGGGAAGAGAGAGTTCAGTATCTCAGAGAGGCTGCTCCTAGGACACAGGGAGCCAAAACATATGCTACACAGAGTTTGAGAGCCACCTGCTTGGGACCACTGCCACTGACAGTGATCCCACTCCCTCCAGGGGAGAGCCTGCTGTGTACCTGTATGAGCCATCTCGGGACCCAAAACTCAGCCTGACTAAGCCACCAGTGCCATCACAGGTGCTCATGCATGCTGCTTGGGGGCCTGAGGACTGACTGGTCTGCCCAGACCACCACTGCCACTGCACTGTACATGTTGCCTAGGAGCCAAAAGACTGGCCTTCCTGGACCACCACTGTCATTGCAGACACCTGCATATGCTGCCCAGGAGGCTGAGGATTGGCCTTCCTGGACTTCTACCACCACTGCTAACACTCTCATGTACTACCTGAGGGCTCAAAGATTGGCTTGCCTGGCCTGCTGCCACAATCATGCCATCACCACTTCAGGCAATCATGTGTGCTAGCCAGAGTCCCAAGAACTAGCTCATCCTAACTGTTGATGTCATTTTAGTTGCCTGATTTGCTCCCTGGGGGCCCAAGGACTGGCCTACCCATCTCACTGCTATTGCCATCTGTGTGCCCTGTCCAGGGATCCAAGGACCAGACTGATCAGGGCCTGCCACCATGACAGATGGTGCTCAGCCACACCACTCAGGGGCCTAAAAACTGGTCTGCCTGGCACCCCAGTTCCCAGGAAAGGCTCACCACAGCCTCTACAAACAACAGTAGCCAAAGCCACTGAGAAACTCTCCGACACCACTGACATTGATTACACCCAAATAAATCATGGAAAGTACACTATGGTGCCTACCTAGAACCATAGCAAAAGTACCCTACCTAATCAATACTACGGATAAATCTATAGGAAAAATACTTTTCCTATGAAGGCTACTCCACAAAATTGGAAGAACCAACTGTTACACCAGATACACAGATTTCAACATAAGGACAGAAGAGACATGAATAAGCAAGGAAACATGACATATCACACACACACACACACACACACACACACACACACACACACAAACGCATACACTACTTCTTCAGTAACAGGCCCCAAAGAAAAGGAAATATATAGAATGCCTGAAAAAGGAATTAAAAATAATGATCTTAAGGATACTTAGTGAGATACAAGAGAACACAGATAGACGATACAAAAAAATAAGGAAACTATTATATTATTTAAATGGGAAATTTTTAAAAGAGCTAAAAATCATTAAAAGAAACAAACAGGAATCCTGAAACTGAATAATTAAATGAATGAAAAAATATATAAATACAATTTCAACAATTGACCAGATCAAGAAGAAAAATAAATTTCTGAACTTGAAGACAGGTCTGAAATAACACAGTCAGACAAAAAAAAAAAAAAAAAAAAATGACTTAAAAAGAGTAAAGGACCAAACATAACATATAACATACCATCAATAGAATAAACATTCAAATTTGGAAGTTCCAGAAGGAGAACATATAGAGAAAAGCAGAGGAAATCTATTTAATGAATAATAGCTGAAAACGTCCCAAGTCATGGAAGAGGTATAAACATTCAGATGCAGAAAGCTCAAAGGTACTCAAATAGATTCAGCCCAAAAAGATATTCTCTGAAGCACATTACAATCAAACTGCCAAAAGTCACAGACATAGAGATAATTCTAAAATAGCAAGGGAAAAATGTCAAATCACATATAAGGACATTTCTATTAGACTAACAGCATATTTTTTATCAGAAACATTGTAAGTCAGGAGAAAACGGGATGACATATTCAAAGTACTGGAAGAAAAAAAGTGGCAGCCGAGAATACTCTACATAACAAAGTTATCCTTCAGAAATAGAAAAGAAAAAAGGTTTTTTTTCCAGACAGGCAAAACCTAAAGTAATTCATCACCACTAGACTGGTCCTACAAGAAATATTAAGGGACTCCTACATTTGGAAGTGAAAAAAAAATGTCTACCACCAGGAAAACACACAAAAGTACAAAACTCACTAATAGAGCAGATACACAAATAAGAAAAATAAAGGAATCAAACATCACTACAGAAAATCACCAAATTGCAGAAGTAAATAATAAGGGAGAAAGAAAGGAAGAAAGGATATATAAAACAATTAGAAAACAATGAACAAAATGACAGGAGTAATTTATCACTTATCAATAATAATGTAAATTGTTTAAATTCCTCAATTGAAACATAAAGACTGGTTGAATGAATTAAAAAAAAAAAAAAGACCAAACTTTATGCTACCTACAAGAACTCACTCCACCTGTAAGACACAAATAGACTGAAAGTGAAGAGATGAAAAAAGATATTCCATGCAAACAGAAACCGAAATTGTCCAGAAGTAGCTATATCTATATCAGATAAAGTAGTTTTTAAGTAAAAAAATTAAAAAGACAAAGAAGATCATTATGTAATAGTAAAAGGATCAGTTGAATAAGAGGATATAACAACTGCAAATACATATGACCCAAACACTGGAACACCCAGATATATAAAGCCAATATAACTAGAGCTAAAGAGAGCAATAGACCCCAATACAATAATAGTTAGGGATGTTAACACCCCACTTTCAGCACTGGACATATCACTTGGACACAAAACCAACAAAGAAATATCCAACTTAAATTGCACAACAGACCAAATGGACCTAAGGGACATTTACAGAACATTTTATACATTAGCTGAAGAATAGACATTCTTCTCACGATCATATGGAACATTTTCTAGAATATAGCATATATTAGGCCACAAAACAAATCTCAACAAATAAAGAAGCAAAATCATATCAAATATTATCTCCGACAAAAATGATATTGAACTAGAAATCAACAAGAGAAACTCTGAATACTGTACAAATATATGGAAACTAAATAATGTGCTCCCAAATTATTATTGGTTAATGAAAATATTAAGAAGAAAGTCAAAAGATTATTTGAAATAAAATGGAATCACAAGATGCCAAAACCTATGGGATACAAGAAAAGCAATACCATGAGGGAAGTTTATTGCAATAAACAGCTACATCAAAAAAGAAGAAAGACTCTAAATAAATTGCTTAATAATCTACATCAAGGAACTAGAAAAGCAAAAACAGATCAAACCCAAAATTAGTAGAAGGGAAAATAAAAATAATAAAAAATAATAAAAATAATAAAAAAATCAGAGAAGAAAAAAATAAAATAGAGACTAAAACAACAATCAAAGAAGATCAATGAAATGAAAAGTTGGTTTTTGAAAAGATAAACAATGATTACAAGTTGTTAGAGTAACCAAGAAAAATGAGAGAAAAGCCAAATAAAGCCAGAAACAAAAAGAAGACATTAAAACTGATAACAGAAATTAAAAGGATCATTAGAGACTTTTATGAACTATATGCCAACAAATGCCAACCTAGAGGAAATGGACAAATTTTTGGACACATATAACCTACCAAGATTGAAAAAGGAAGAAATACAAAACCTGAATAGACCAATAATGAGTAACACTGAATAAGCACTTTAAAAAAATCCCCCAAAAAGAAAAGCCCAGGGCTAGGTGGCTTTACTACTAAATTCTACCAACATTTTAAAGAACAATTACTTTCAAACTCTTCAAAAAAATTGAGGAGCAGCGAATTCTTCCTAACTCATTCTATGAGGCCAGCATTACCTTGTCACCAAAACCAAACAAGAACACTGCAAACAAATAAACAAACAAAAACTACAGACCAATTTCACTAATGAAAATTTAATCTAACTGATGCGAAAATCCTCCACAAAATATTAGTGAACTAAATCCAACAACACATCAAAAAGATAATGGGCCACGACCAAGCGGAATTTATCTCAGGAATGCAAGAATAGTTCAACATACAGAATCAATAAATGTGATATATCTCATCAACAGAATGAAGGACAAAAATCACATGATCATGTCAATAGTTGGAGAAAACGCATTTGATAAAATGTAATCTTTCTTCATGATAAAAACTCTCAATAAATTAGGTATAGAAGGAACATACTTCAACACAATAAAGACCATATATGAGAAACCCACTGGTAACATCATACTGAATGGGGTATGCCTACTTTCACCACTGTTATTCAACATAGTACTGAAGGTCATAGACAGAGCAATTAGGCAAGAGAGGAAATAAAAGGCTTCCAAATTGGAAAATAAGTTGATTTGTTCCTGTTTGCAGATTATATAACAGTATATATAGAAAAATCTAAAGATTTTACCAAATAACTCTTTGAACTGATAAATAAATTCAGTAATGTCACAGGATACAAATCAACATACAAAAATCAGTAATATTTCTATACACCAATAACAAGTTGACTGAAAAAATAAATCAAGAAAGCAATCCCATTTGAAATTTCTTAAAAGAAAACAAAAACAAAACCCATAGGTATAAATTTAACCAAGAAGGTGAAAGATCTCTATGATGAAAACTGAAAACTGATGAAAGAAATTGAAGAGAACAGACAAAAATGGAATGACATTCCATACTCACACATTAGAATAATTAATATTGTTAAGCCAGGTGCAGTGGCTCAAACCTGTAATCCCAGCACTTTGGGAGGCCGAGGTGGGTGGATCATGAGGTCAAGAGATCGAGACCATCCTGGTCAACATGGTGAAACCCTGTCTCTACTACAAATACAAAAAATTAGCTGGGCATGGTGGCGCGTGCCTGTAATCCCAGCTACTCAGGAGGCTAAGGCAGAAGAATTGCCTGAACCCAGGAGGAGGAGGTTGCGGTGAGCCGAGATCGTGTCGTTGCACTCCAGCCTGGGTAATAAGAGCAAAACACTGTCTCAAAAAAAAAAAAAAAAAAAGAAAAAAAGAAAAAAAAAGAATAATTAATATTGTTAAAATGACAATACTGCCCAAAGCAATCTACAGATTTAATGCAATCCCGATCAAAATATCAATGGCATTCTTCACATTAATAGTAAAACAATCCTAAAGTTCCTATGGAACTACAAAAGACACTGAATAGCCAAAGCGATTCTTAGCAAAATAAAAAAGCTGGAAGCATCACAATATCTGACTTCAAAATATATTACAGACCTATAGGTCTAGGCAAAGATTTTACAGCTAAGACCTCAAAAGCATGGACAACTAAAACAAAAATAGGCAAATGGGACTGTATCAAACTGAAAAGTTTCCATACAGCAAAGGAAACAAACAACAAAGCAAAGAGACAACCTGGAGAATGGGAGAAAATATTTGTAAACTACTCCTCTGAAATATACAAGGAACCCAAACAACTTAACAGCCAAAAACCCAAATAATCATATTTTAAAATGGGCAAATGATCTAAATAAGCATTTCTCAAAAAAAACCCACATCAACAAATACATGAAACAATGCTCAATATCACTAATTATCAGGGAAATTCAAATAAAAGACCCAAGGAGCTATCATCTCAGTCCAGGAAGAACAGCTATCAGCAAAAAGACAAAAACAATTATAAACACTGACAAAGATGTGAAGAAAAGGGAACTCTTATACCTCGTTAGTGGGAATGTAAACTAACATAGCCATTATGGAGGACAGTGTGGAGGTTCCTCAAAAAACTAAAAATGGAACTAACATACTATCTAGCAATAATACCCAGTATTTACCCGAAGGAAAGGAAACTAGTGTATCAAGGAGATACCTACACTTTCATGTTTATTGCAATATTATTCACAACAGCCAAAAAAATGGAATCATTCAAAGTGTCTATTGACATATGAATGGATAAAGAAAGTATGGTGTACGTATACCGTGGAATACGAGTCAGCCATAAAAAATGAAATCCTGTCATTTGGAGCCACATGGATGATCCTGGAGGACATTATGTTAAGGGAAATAAGTCAGGCACATGTCCTGTGATAAACCTCACATGTCCTCACTTATATCTAGAAGCTGAAAAAATTGAGCTTATAAAAGTAAAGAGTAGAATTGTGGTTATTAGGTGCTGAGCAGAGTAGTACAGAGAGGAGGATAGGGAGAGGTTGGTTATGCCTACAATGTTATAGCTCCATGGGAGGAATAAGTTCTAGCATTTTGTAGTACTGTAGAGTGAATATGATTAATAATAATTTAGTATATATTTTCAAAAAGCTAGAAGAGAAAATTCTGAATGCTTACAACATAAATAAATGATATGTGCTTGAGGTGATGGATATGCTAATTACTCTGATTTTATCCTTACATTGCATATACAGGTATTGATCGACTTATGACCTATGCAACTTACGACCATTCGACTTTATGACCACAATCGCTAGCCACGACTGCTCCACGTCTGGCAGTGCAAACATTGTCCAGCTGGGCGTACGACAGTGCAAACCAGCTTCTGGCAGCACTACCATCTCCGCGTGCACCACATCAACTGTTATCCCAGACTCGGTACAGCAAACTCAACTTACGACCAAATCGTGTTACCACCGGTCTGTCGGAACCAATCACGGACGTAAGTCGAGCACTAGCTCGACTTGTATTGAAGTGTTCTGTATCGCATAATATGTACAACTATTACACATCAAGTAGAAATAAAAGAAAAAAATAAAAATAAAAGAGAAAAAGAAAAAAGAATATTTGTGACTCATGGGAGAAGGTAAAAAGACCAACATTAATAGGAGTTTGGAAGAAGTTAATGGCAACCCTCATGATGACTTTGAGGGGTTTAAGATTTCAGTGGAAAAAGTAACTGTAGATGTGAAAATTAGCAGAACAAGAATTAGAAGTGGAGCCTGAAGATGTGACTGAATTGCTGCAATCTCATGCTAAAACTTGAACAGATGAAGAGCTGTTTTTTATGGACGAGCAAAGAGAGTGATTTCTTGAAATGGAACCTATTCCTTATGAAGATGCTGTGAACATTGTCGAAATGACAACTAAGGATGTAGAACAGTATATAAATTTAGTTGATAAATTACCAGCAGGGTTTAAGAAAATTGACTCCAATTTTGAAAGAAGTTCTACCGTGGGGAAAATGCTATCAAACAACATCCCATGCTACAGAGAAATTTTTTTATGAAGGGACGAGTCAATGGGTGCTGCTAACTTCACTGTTGGCTTATTTTAAGAAATTGCTGCAGCCACCCCAACCTGCAGCAACCACCACCTTTATCAGTTAGCAGCCATCCTCATTAAGGCAAGACCCTCTCCCAGCAAAAATATTAAAACTTGCTGAAGGCCCAGCAGAC
This sequence comes from Saimiri boliviensis, assembly GCF_048565385.1. Taxonomy (NCBI): domain Eukaryota; kingdom Metazoa; phylum Chordata; class Mammalia; order Primates; family Cebidae; genus Saimiri; species Saimiri boliviensis. Next base: position 51,327,943 of record NC_133449.1, on the reverse strand, counting down.
CACTAGAATTTTTGGCAATAGAGTATTTCTATTTATCTATCTATTTTTATTTTTATTGTGAGACAGGGTCTTGCTATGTTGCCCAGGCTTGACAGGAACTCCTGGGCTTAAGGAATCCTCCTCCCTTAGTCTTCTAAGTAGCTGCAACTACAGACACATGCCACCACACCTGGCTTTAGAAATTAAGTATTTTTATTTTTTTATTTTTCTAAACTTTATTTCCATAGGTTATTGGTGAACAGGTGATATTTTGTTGCATGAGTAAGTTCTTTAATGGTGATTTGAGAGATTTTGGTGTACCCATCACCTGAGCAGTATACACTGAACCCAATTTGTCATCTTTTATCCCTCACCCACTTCCCAACCCTTCCCCCGAATACCCAAAGTTCATTGTGTCATTCTTATGCCTTTACATCCTCATAGCTTAGCTCCAAGTTATGAGTGAGAAAGCATAATATTTGATCCATCTTGGGTGGATTTTTGTATAAGATGAGAGATGAGGATCCAGTTTCATTCTCCTACATGTGGCTAGCCAATTATCCCAGCACCATTTGTTGAAAAGGGTGTCCTTTCCCCACTTTATGTTTTTGTTTGCCTTGTCAAAGATCAGTTGGCTCTAAGTATTTGGGTTTATTTCTGGGTTCTCTATTCTGTTCCATTGGTCTATGTGACTATTTTTACACCAGTACCATGCTGTTTTGGTGACTATGGCCTTATAACATAGTCTGAAATTAGATAATGTGATGCCTTCAGATTTGTTCTTTTTGCTCAGTCTTGCTTTGGCTATGAAGGCTCTTTTTTGGTACCATATGAATTTTAGGATTGTTTTTTCCAGTTCTGTGAAGAATGATGGTGGTATTTTGATGGGAATTGCATTGAATTTACAGATTGCTTTTGTCTATATGGTCATTTTCACAATATTGATTCTACCCATCCATGAGCATGGGATGTGTTTCCATTTGTTTGTGTCACCTACGGTTTCTTTCCTCAGTGTTTTGTAGTTTTCCTTGTAGAGGTCTTTCACCTTCTTGGTTAGGTATATTCCTGAGTTTTTTTTTTTTTTTTTTTTTTGTAACTATTGTAAAATGGGTTAAGTTCTTGATTTGATTTTCAGCTTGGTTGCTGTCGGTGCATAGAAGAGCTACTGACTTGGGTACATTAGCAATTAAGTATTTTTAAATTAAGGTATGTATATTACTTTTTTTTTTTTTTTTTTTTTGAGACCAAGTTTCGCTCTTGTTACCCAGGCTGGAGTGCAATGGTGCGATCTCGGCTCACTGTAACCTTCGCCTCCTGGGTTCGGGCAATTCTCCTGCCTCAGCCTCCTGAGTAGCTGGGATTACAGGCACGTGCCACCATGCCCAGCTAATTTTTTGTATTTTTAGTAGAGACGGGGTTTCACCATGTTGACCAGGATGGTCTCGATCTCTTGACCTTGTGATCCACCTGCCTCTGCCTCCCAAAGTACTGGGATTACAGGCTTGAGCTACCGCGCCCGGTCTTGTATATTACTTTTTAGACATAATGCTATTGCACACTTAATAGACTACAAGATAGTGTCAACATAGCTTTTATATGTACCTGGAAACAAAAAAAAAATTATATGACTTGCTGATTTCACTTTATTGTGGTGGTCTGGAACCATCCTGCAGTATCTCCAAGGTATGCTTATACTGAAAAAGGAGGCAGGTGACCTTGAAGATGAACCTTAGTTCTATTTGTTGCATCTGTAAAATGTAGGGGAAGGTCCAACCTACCTTCTGATTCTAATATGTTATAAACATTTTAGACAATTGCTGCTTTCCGATCATCTACTTAACGGAGAAGCCAAGGGAAAAGGAAAAAGTGATAAAGTCACTGCTACTGGAGATCAAGGAAAAAAAATTAAATATAACATCACTAATGTGGGTACACAACTAGTAGTTAACCACTTACTATGTCATAGTAAGGAAAGGTAATTTTCATAGAAAAAATTCCAGTGCTGATAATTTTCTGGGAAAACATTTATTGTTTCTTCTCCTTCTTCCCTTCCTCCTCCACCTCCTTTTTCTTCTTTTGTTCTGGCAATAATTTCCAATCTACTATGGCTATAGCAGCCTATACACTCTAGTATTTTTTTGATTTTTTTTTTTTTTTTTTTTTTTTTTGAGACAAGGTCACACTCTGTTGCCCAAGATGGAGTGCAGTGGTGTGATCACAGTTCACTGCAGCCTTGACCACCTGGATCACAATCTCCTGAGTAGCTGGGACTACAGACCCATGCTGCCATGCCAGGCTAATTTTTGTATTTGATGTTCCCCATGCTGGTCTCAAACTCCTGGCCTCAAGTGATCTGCCTGCCACAGTCTCCCAAAATGTTGGGATTACCGGTGTGAGCCACTGTGCCCAGCCAGTATTTGCTTGATTTTTAAACTCTTTTGGCACATGAATATATATATGCCTTATGCAATTTAATGAATTAAAGAAAATTTTCTTTGTAATCTGTACAATTCTATTGCCACTCCTAAGGATTTCTTTCTCCCTCCACACCAAAACCAGACTGCAATGAAACCCCAGTTGCAAGCACTTTTGACCAAGTACTGCCATCTAGTGGCAGTGAATGTAACTTTTTTGCCGGAACAAGTTACCAGAAAGTTTGGTCTTAGGGTGCCAGTACTATGCAGGAAAGAAGGCTGTCAAACACCGCATCCGCCAACTTTCTGCCCGGTGCAGGTGGGTAAACAGAAATCCTCTTCAGTTCCACCTATGACGGCAAACCAAGTCACTGAGGCTAGTTCAGAGGTCACCTCCTCTGTGACGCCTGCATTGAGTCTCTCACAGGCCGCTCTATTCTCTGTGCTATGCCAAAGCCTGTGCTTGTTTCCCTTAGAGAACTTCTCAGCTGGGCTATGTCTGTCTGTCTGTCTGTCCCTTTCCTGCTCTCCAGACTATGAGCTTCTGGAGGGAAGAGGTCTTGTATCGTGCTTTCCTTTATATGCCTAGAGCCTTGGCATATAAATAATATACACAAGATTATACATCATACATAAAGACATATAATTATACAATTTATGGAATAAAAATGAGTGAATGAGAGAGTAAATGTCCATTACTTTAATAATGTCAATTCCAAAAAATGTGACATTTGCTTCTCTTAAATTATTTTGTAGATGTGGCAGATGCTACAAGGCTTTGCGTCAAGGTTCCTGCAGGAAGAGAGAGCTTCTTCCCCAGCTGCTGGGAACTGCTGGCAGAAGGTCCTCAACTATAACCTTCTTTTGAAATTGTGTCAGCTGAAGAAACAGCCTCGCCCAAGGCCAGCCCTCTGCCTGGGGCAGCCATATCCAGTACCTGACTAGTGTGGCAGTATGAGGGCCCACAGTTAGAGATTCACCTCTATTCCTGAAGATGCTGTGATGTTTCTAAGGCCTGCCCTCAGGGGCTTAGTGTGTCTTCCTTGTGTCTCCTTCCCCAGGCCCTGAGTAATCTGCCCCATCCCTGCACCTGCAGAAACATGCCCCTCCCATGGCACAGGACACACCTCTAGTGTCCCTGCTCCCGCACTCAGGCAAGCACAGCTGAGTACTGTGGTTTAATTTAAAATGTTACCCTGTTTTCAACTCTACCATTTGCCTCTGTATCCCTTTGTGTCTTGCATTGTTTCCTTCCTTCCTTTCCCTTTCCCTTGACAAATAAACACCAGACTTTGTCTTGTGGAGTCCCACATCATGAGAGATACAGAATCCACAAGTTGTGAGTCTCCCCCAACATTGTTCAAACAAATGCTGCCCATCTTCACTTTGCAGACAGTAATTGTACCAAGGAGAGAGCTTCTAGACCAGAACCCAGCAAATTTTTTTCTGTAAAGGGCCAGACAGTAAACAATTTAGACTTTGCAGGTCACGTGGTCTATGTCGCAACTATACAATATTGTACTGTTGGAGTACAAAAGCAGCCATAGGCGCTACTCAAATGGTTCCAGTATAATTTTATCTACAAATCAGGCAGCGGGCAGGATTTGGCCCATGGATCATGTTTGCTGATGCTGTTGTAAGCAGTCATCATCTACTCCCAGCCTGGGCTTAACCTATGGCTGTCTTGCCTGACTCATGACTTACGTCTTCCAATGAGTCTCTGCCTCGTGTAGTCTCAGGCTTGTTCTTTGTGACCCAGAACTGTGTCATCCAGATGGCCTGCACAGTACCTGTGTCAACTTGAAGCTCACCTGAAGTTTTCCATGCACATGAAGTAATAAATTATATGCTGACCTTGCCCTATTTTATGGTGAGAAGAAACCAGTTACTCTCCAGTGTCTGATAGTGATAAGCCTATGCAGAAGAATTAAGCCTGAGAAGAGGGCTGTTTTAGACAAAGTGCTTAGGGAAATCCTTTCTAAATAGGAGAACACTGAGCAGAAACCTGGCTGCACTAAGAGGGAAGACCTCTAGGGGAAGCCCATTCCAGGTAGAAGGGCAAGAGAGTGAAAAGATGTGAGGTGGTCATGTGTTTGTCAAGTGGAGGAATGGTCAGATGCCACGTGGCTTGAGCAGAGTGAGCAAAGGAAGGGTTGTTTTGTTCTCTCAGTGGTAGCAATGTGCTCCTTCCCAGGACTCAGTCTACCCTGCAGGCCTTAAAAACCTTCCTCTCTGGGCAGCTGTTTTGGATAATGCACCCTGACTCCCAGCCACTTGGTTTTTATATTTTTTGCAGATTTCAAATACAATATAATTCACATAACATAAAATCCACCTCTTCAAAGTGCACAATCCCGTGATTTTTTAGTAAATTCACACCAATTTGTACATCTATCCCCACTATCTAATTCCAGAAATTTTAATCACCCCTAAAAGAAACTTTGGAATCGTTAGCAGTCACTCCCTGTTTCTCTCTTGCCCAGCCCCTGGCAACTACTAATCTACTTTCAGCCTCTTATAGATTTATCTGTTCTGGGTATTACCTATAAATAGATCCATACAATATGCAGCCTTTTGTGTCAGGCTTGTTTCACCTGCATAGTATTTTCAAGGTTCATTCATGTCATAGCATGTATCAGTATTTCATTCCTTTTATGGCTGAATAAATTTTCCATGGTTTGGATAGATCACATTTATTTTTCAGTTTGTGAACATATGGATCATTTCCCATTTTGGCTATTATAAATAGTGCTGCTACGAACATTCTTATGCTATATTTTGCATGAACCTATGTTTTCAATTCTCATGGGTACGTACCTAAGAATGGAATTGCTGGGTCACATTCTGAGGAACTGCCAAATGGTTTTTCCAAAGTGGCTGCAGCAGTTCACATCCTCACCAGTAATGTATGAAGGTTCCAATTTCCCCATATCTTTGACACTTGCTCTCTGTCTTTTTTGATTCTAGTCATCCTACTGGGTGACAAACAGTATCTCATTGTGTTTTTGATTTGCATTTACCTAATGACTGATGATGTTAAACATCTTTTGATGTGCTTATTGGCCATTTGTCTATCTTCTTCAGAGAAATGTCTATTTATGTTCTTTGCCCATTTAAGACTTAGATATTTTTATCATTGAGTTGTAAGAGCTTTTCGTATATTCTGGATACAAGATGCTTATCAGGTATATGATTTGCACATATTTTCTACCATTTTGTTGACTGCCTTTTCACTTTCTTAATATAATCCTTTGATGCACAAAAGTTTTAATTTTGATGAAGTTCAATTTATCTGTTTTCTCTCTTGTTGCATGTGCTTTAGGTGTCATAACTAGGAAACTGCTGCCTAACCCAAGGTCATGATGATTTAAACCTATGTGTAATTCTAAGAGGTTTATAGTTTTAGTTTCTATATTTAGGTCTTTGATCCACTTGGAGCTAATTTCTGCATACGGTGTGAGGCAGGGATCCAAACTCACTCATTTGTGTATGGATGTCCAGCTGTCCAATTATAATTTATTTAAGATTATTCATTCCCCATTGAATAGTCTTGACATCCTTGTCAAAAATCAATTGATTGTATGGGTATGGATTTATTTCTAGATTCTCAATTCTATCCTATTGATCTGTTTGTCTACCCTTTTGCCAGTACCAGGCCATCTTGATTAACATAGCTTTGTATTAGGATTTAAAATTAGGAAGTGTAAGTCCTCCAACTTTGTTTTTCTTTTTCAAGATTATATTGGCTACTCTGGGTTCCTCGCACCTCCAAATGAGTTTTAGGATCATTTCTGCAAAAAAGGCAGTTGGAATTATGCCACTTTGGGGCTATTTATTTGGCACTCTTGTTACTGAGTCAGAAACTCAAGAAGTGAGGGTGATTCAGGGTACTTAAATTTAAATATTACCCCATTTCCTCCAACACCCACCACATATATTTGGTAAAATGATGAATTATCAATTTAGGAGTTCAAAAATGCTCAGAGAGAACAGTGTGTTCTGACTTGGAATGTCATCTTCTTTCTTTTCTGCCCTGCTGTCCTTGCCCAGCTTGGATATTAGAAGCAGCCTGCATTCTGGCCTCTGCCCTGCACAAAATCTGGAGGACTTTTAGCAGGTTGCTTTCTTCTCCAGAAGTCTAGGCCCTAATCTAATTCTTAGCAAGGGCTCTGGTTCTGTCGCATGGCAACAGAGGTAAATTCTCCTGCACAGGCTTAGAGAAGCCTCTCTAAAGATAGCTCTGCCTGGGCCACACAGAAGAAACAGCACTGCATGGATCCCAGGGCTCTGCTTCAGCATTGGCTGGAACATTGTTGGTTTCAATGTTACAGACAGCTAAGCACTCTAATCAATAAGGTTGAAAAGAAAAAAAAAAAAAAACAAGTGGTTTCTAATCCTATAAAAACTGAATGTTGACACCATGTAGAAGTCTCTGAGAACTCCACATCCCTACTGTTGCTTGGCATTCAGAATTCTGCCTTCCTCATGGGCTATGCAGAAGTTTCTGTTCTCTGTGGCTGCACTGTTCTTTATGTCCCAGACAGAGACTCCCAATGAACCCTATTGCTCCCTGAGCCTTTTGCTCCTCTCTTTTCTGGGGAGTCAAACTACAATTCACAGAAGAGTTTCTGGCCACTTCTCCTGCCCACAGAATTGCAAAGGCCTGCAGGCTTGTGTAAGTGTGGCAGAGGGCGTGTGGGAGAGCTCCATGGAAGATGTGTCTGTCCTTATGCAGACTCCACTGATTGGTTATGAGTGCTGTAACACACGCTGCTGAATCTTGCAGCATTTTTGCCATGGACCTCAGTTTCCCTGACCTCTGAGTGATTCAGTACACCTGACAGAGGGGATGAAAACCCTTTGGGGGTCCTTGCCTGGCCTATATCCATCTCTCTTGGAATGGCCCCTCTGACCCCTATGTGAATTCTGTGACAAGTCCTCAGCCCCAGCTTGGGACAAGAAGGCCAATCCCATTTAGTTGAGCAGTGACCAGTCAGTCTCTCAGTCTCTCTCTGTCTCTCTCTGTCTCTCTCTCTCTCTCTCTCTCTCTCTCTTTCTGGAACTGAGACCCACCCAGACTACGGTCATGGTAGCTGCATGAACCTGTGTGGATATGTCAAGTGGGCACCATGTATGGGCAGAATTTTGGAGAATAAAATTCGAACAGGTAACTTGAGTAAGCAGAGACCACAAACGTAGGACGATGTCAGAGATAGGAGGAAGAAAAAAGGGAAACAGGCAACAATAGAGGGCCGCTGGAGGCCCAGCCAGGACTGCCACAGTGACCTGACCCATCCAGGACTAAACCTTTGCCCGCGCTTGTCTGCTCCAGCTCCTCTAACTTTGCTTCAGTGGGTTGGGCCCCAGGAGCTGAATGTGAATCCAGGGGCATTTGGGCATATTTAGAAGGCGTTTTTGTTGCTGTTTTGTTTTTCCTTCAAGTTTTTTTTTCTCTTAAAAATGGGGTGATGGGCTTTTATCCTGAAACAGACCTATGCTTAATAAAAAGTGTTTCTCAAAAAATATAAAGAATTGTATACCCCTCAAAACCACTGAAATGTTTTAAAAAAGATTTTTTGGAGTGGAGTCGATGTCACCTACCTGGCGGGTCCTGAAGTCTTAACATACTAACCACAGTTTGAGGACCAAGGCGTCTGTCCAGCCCTCTGATGCTGCAGACAAGAAACTAGGATCCTAAAGGAACGCAGGGTCCTTCTTCCTCACATCCTTCTGTCCATTTTCTAAACTGAAAACTTTGATTTTGTGGGACTCACAGCCCTGCAGCGAAGATTCAGAGGCTGAAGGCGAATAAAGCGTTTAGTGAAGAGCCTTAAAAAACAGGCCGCAGGAGGTGCACGAGGCTTCTCTCTCGCGAGGCTTCCCTCCTGCCGCGGCGCTGCCCACGCCCTCCCCGCCGACCTCCGCCCCGCGCCGCAACCCCAGGTCCTTCCAGCGGCGGAACTGAGAGCCGCGGCCCCGGCCCCGACCGGAAGTCTCATCCCGCCGCCGGATACGCGGACGCGGGAGCGCGCACGTCAGCATCCCGGGTCGCCGCGTCGCGTCCCGTACTCCGCACGGGTAACGCTTGCCAACCTCGCAGCCCTCCAGCGGTCGTCGCGGGCGAGATTTCCGAGTCTCGACGCTCTCGCGGCTCCGCTCAGCCCTGACTTCCGAGGGCCCGCGTCGGCCGCTCCGCGTTTCTGGAACCTTTACTTCCGGCGCTCGCACTTAGGAGAATTTGGGAGAGTGGTGGTGGGGTTTCCGATGCTTTACGTTTTCTGCGGGGTTTGGGCAGTTCTTGGGGAACCCCGAAACCGAAGTCCGCGGTGTATTCAGGGGCTGGGAGTGCAACCTCAGGCGCCTGCGAGCCCCCTGAGGGCTTGGGCCGCCCTCCTCGGCTGGATGACTGGCGCCGGCAGCCTCAGAGAGCCGGGGGCCTGCCTCCACCGCTAAGGGTGCCGTGGGCTGCTGGGGTCCGGCTCTGCCCTGCTCCACCCCTCCTCACAAAGCCCCTCCACCTCCCGGAGGAGCTCCCTTCTACCCACCTTCCCGTCCCCAGCCTTCGGACGACTCCTATTTTCCGCATTAGTTATTTATCCTGGTTATTGGTCAGAGTTTCTCTGACCTTTTCCCACTCTGGAATAGGTTCCAGAGGAGTACCTCGCACGGAAAAATTATTAGAATATAAAATCCCAGAGGTCACGTAGTCCAGGTCCCCATCCCACGCTTGAAGCGCTCATAGAGCAGCCTCACAACAGCGCTTGGTTTTCTTCCTCAACTTCGCCACCACCTGCGGTTGCTGATTCGGCCTGTGGCCTTCATGGAACCCAATCATGTGTATTTCTCTGTAGCTCTGCTCTCTTGGCCTGGTAATGCTGCTGCTGGAGACCATTGGACAGAACAGGGACAGTCCTGTTGTGTGAAGGGCATGGGTCTGTGCTAATCAGGCCCGCTCCTTCCATGACCTGTGCAGAACCCTGCGCCAGCCCCTCTGCCCACTGTTCCAGGACAGTTCTACATCCTCCTTCCCAGTGCCCGAGGTATTCCTTCCACCCAGGGAAGGACATTTCAAAAATATTTTCTTTTGCTGTATCCTATGGCCCTGCCTGTTCCTGCCCTCACTCCTGCCGTAGTTTCCTTGGAAGCTCAGGCGTAGCATTTCAGTCTGGTCCTATGAAGGCTTGCTTTCTGTTACTCCAGGGTCTTGGGCAGTTTGCGATGGCTTTAACTCTTACTACAGAATTGCAGAAATTCCTTTCTTTGTGGAAGGCACTGCTAGCCCCTGCCCCCCCCCCCCCCCCCACCAGTTCTGTTTTATGGAACACTGCACCTGCTTTGCTTATCCACTGCAGTTAACTTTTGGAATTACCCAGATTTCATTTCTTTGACATGGACTCACATACAGGGTGACCTTGTATCCTGGGTTGCCAGAGATAGTTCTGGCTTATACTGTTTGTCCCAGCATAATCACTTTCAAAAGATTAATGGTTTGTATGATCAACCTTGTCTTTGTCTCTAAGTTAGATGCACTTAAATTTGTAATTAAGAGAGTGGCATGTGGCAGCCCATGTGAGAGTTGCACTGGCCCACAGATTTTAGAGCCACAGACTAAGAAACCAGAATTCCTCCAAGTCAATGCTCACCCAGTGTTTTGGGTGGCTTTGCCCCCAGAGGGTAGGGGTTCCCCTTCCACCCTGGCACAGAAAGTCCAAGCTAATACTGAGAAATATGTCTAGTCAAATTCATCCCCAGTTACTATGGGGCTTTGAAGCCAGTCCTCCTAAATTCACTGTCATGATCCAGAGGAAGGTGTTGTTCAAGCCCAGCTCCTTGACATGGCACCTGGCTCCTGGAAAAGTAACTGACTTGGAAGTGTGACCAGAGTTAGGCCTGAGGTGTCCTGGGCTTCCCCAGGAACCAGAGAACTCAGTCCATGCAGGGCCAGTTAGTTTTAAAGAGACTGCATGTCAGCACTTCTAACTGTCCTAGCATTAGGCTAAGATGCTGGGACATCTTAGGCTAAGATGCTGGGACATTAGGCTAAGATGCTGGGACATCCACTATGATGACCAACCATCTTTGCCTGGGATTGAGGGGTTTCCTGGTACATGGGTCTTGCAGTTTTAAGACCAGAAAACCCCGGGCAAACTGGGATGAATTGATTACCCTCTTCTCAACCCTGGCTGCACGTTAGACTCTCTTGATAAGCCTCTCATTTACAGTCTAATTTAATTGATTCAGGTATTTGCACTTTTTTATAAAGCTTTCAAGTTGATTCCAGCAGGCTAGCAGAGTTGAGAATTACTTGGCTGTAGACTGTTTCTGATAACCATTGAAGTTGTTTGTTTTTTGAGCAGAAGCAGACCCAGACATCTCTCAAAGGGGTGTATGACCCTGTGTGTTGGTCTTCACCTTATCAAGAGGGATATCAAGTGAGCAGTTGCCTTCTATTAATATTATCTGTCCTCACCCCCAGCCCTTCTTTCCTACTGGTGAGGACCAAGCTTTCTCTTTTCCTGGCATGCTCTGATACCCCCTCCTTCAGGATAGGAGATCAGTGGAATTACCTCGTTTTGATTGGTGGAATCATGATTTGCACAATTGCAGATAAAGCTGGTGTGAGACTTGAGATAGGACTGCCATCTCTAGGTCTGGGTCACGTGCCCCCAGAGAGTGATGGTCCAGAGGCTAACTGTGGAGCTGTGTGTGCTTTGCTCCATGGGATGTGGGAGCTTTGAGACCAGGTGCCTCTGGGACTGTCCCCTCTGCAGGCTTCCAGGATCATGTGGTACGTTAGCACCAGGGGCATGGCCCCACGGGTTGACTTTGAGGGGGCCCTCTTCTCTGGCTATGCATCCGATGGAGGTCTCTTTATGCCTGAGGAGCTCCCACAGTTGGACAGAGAGACCCTGTGTCAGTGGAGTGCACTCTCCTATCCTGGCCTCGTGAAGGAGCTGTGCGCCCTCTTCATTGGCTCTGAGCTCATTCCAAAAGATGACTTAAATGGTGAGCACTCCCACGCCTACTTCCACTCCCTGAGCCCCTGCTAGCTCAGTCTACAGAGTTGCAAATCCATCACCAAACCACTAAGAAGTCTATAATCATGTTTCTCAAACTTTGGGATTTTTTCCTGACTCTAGAATCCCAGAACTGAAAATATTCTGAAAGATTTCATCCTTTCTCCAGCAAGATGAATGTTGAAATTACTTACAGGGAATTCTTTCTTTCCTTTTCTTTCTTTCTCTGCCTCTCCCTTTCTTTCTTCCTCTCTTTTCTCCTTCCTTCCTTCGCTCCCTCCCCTCCCCTCCCCTTTCTCTCCTTCCTTCCTTCCTTCTTTCCTTCTCTCTCTCTGTTTCTCTTTCTTTCTCTCTCTCTCTCTTTCTCTCTCTCTTTCTTTCTTTCTTCAGAAACCTCTTCAAGACTAGAGATTTTAGAATTATCTTGAGTGACTTGAATGTTGGGGTGTTTCTTTCCTGCACGTAAAGCACACAGACCCCCAAATTGCTATTTTGTTTTTTTGAATGGTAGTTCCAGAGGGGACTTCAAGACTGTCTGGGACCAGTTTGTCTTAAGCTGTAATGTGCCTATGGATTCCCCTGGGGATCTTCTTAAAAAGCAAATTCTGATTTAGTAGGTCTGGGGTAGGTGTGAGAATTCTGCATTTCTGTCAGATGTCCAGATAATACTAGACTACTGGTCCATGAACCACACTTTAAGTAGCAAGTACAAAATCCATAACTTAGTGGTGGTGGTTTGGGGTTGGCAAGAGAACGGACCACGTAAAATGCAGTCCAGTGACCAGCAGTGATGGCATTGCTTGGGCATTTGTTGGAAATCTGAGACTCCCTCCCACTGACTGAACCAGCTTGCATTTTAACAAGATCCCAGGGGCTTGGTTTGCCAGTGACAGTTTGAGAAGCTCTGCTCTAGGACTTCTACAGTTTGCCTTAGGGAGGGCTGTATATCAACCATCCAAAGGTTCTGAGTCACAGGTGTGAGCAACAAACAAAAAGCTTCCTCTTTTTAGGAAGGAGCATTAGATGGGATGTGACATTAGTGTGTTATGTAGCTATTTAATTGACCCCTGATTGGAGTACTTGCTCACAAGACAGTCAAACAATGAAGTATAAAAAGTGAAAAATAAAGTCTTCTAGTACCAGTTCTGGTCTCTGGGGAAATCACTATAAGGAGTCTATGAACAGTTTCGTGCATGTTTTCCCAGACTTTTTTCTAGGTTTATACAATTGTATTCAAAAATGATACCATTTAAGATGAAAATTTCTGGCCTTTTAACTTAGTAGCAGGAGTTGGAAACTTTATATTCAGAGACTGAGAGGGGACTTGAGAAAGAGACCAGGCCCCTCAGTGGCTCTCCACCCGCCTCATCCTCACAGATCTGATTGACCGAGCCTTCAGCAGATTCCGTCACAGAGAGGTGGTCCATCTGTCCAGGTTGAGGAATGGGCTGAACGTGTTGGAGCTGTGGCATGGCGTCACATATGCATTTAAGGACCTGTCCTTGTCCTGCACAGCACAGTTCCTGCAGTACTTCCTGGAGAAGAAGGAGAAGCATGTCACTGTGGTCGTAGGTGTGTTTTGGAGCATGAACGCGGAATACCTGAGTGTAGGGTGTCCACCTATAGGATGCCATTCATTGAGCCCCTCAGGGACTGTGTTACCAGTTCTTCCAGAGCAGGGTTCCTAACCTTTTCTGGTGCCGTGGACCCCTTTGCCAGGCTGATGGAGTCTGTGGATCTTTCTCAGAGTAATGTTTGAAATGCCCAAAATGCTTAAGATGATGTCGTTCACAGGTTCACTGATGTCCTGAATTTTATTCGTGGATCCATGGACCTTAGGTGGAGTACTAGGTTCATATCCTCCAAGTATTTGAGTAGATATTGCTTTATTTGACGACACTGCTTTGGGGACCATTTGTTTCCTCATTCATTCCCTTTGTTCTAAAGGGGGCGAGTTCTTCTTTCTTCCCATCCAGGAACGTCTGGGGACACAGGAAGTGCTGCCATTGAGAGTGTTCAAGGGGCAAAGAACGTGGACATTATCGTTCTGCTGCCCAAAGGTCACTGCACAAAGATTCAGGAGCTCCAGATGACAACAGTGCTGAGGGAGAACGTCCATGTGTTTGGAGGTGTGTGCTGAGGCAGAGTCTCTGGGGACAGTGCAGCCCTACTTTAATTGGGTCTGCGTTGGGAGATGGGCTGGAACACAACTGCACTATTGGCTAGCTGACTGTCTTCCTTTTATCAGTCGTATTCAAGGTTGGTGTATATGCCTTGGCTTAGCTTTGGGCAGGGTTCTGGCTACACAGTAAACTATTGAAGGCGACAGAGACATAAGTCAATACCAACAGTACAACATAGGAAGTACAGATTGAAAACCAAAAAATGCCACCTTCATGCAGGTCCAACCTGCAAGTGTCATATATGTTGGGAGCCTCATGCAGAGCCATAACCTGAGCCAACTGACTTGGATTTTGTTCCAAGACTGAAGTTTAGGGGACACCAACATGTTAAATAATTATTTTAAGAAAATGTGCTACCAGGTGCAGTGACTCATGCCTGTAATCCCAGCACTTTGGGAGGTAAAGGTGGGTAGATCGCTTCAGCCTAGGAGTTTGAGATCATCATGGGCAACATGGCGAAACCCTGCCTCTATAAAAAATACAAAACTTAGCCAGCCGTAGTGATATGTGTCTGTAGTCTCAGCTACTCCAGAAGCTAAGATGGGAGGATCGCTTAAGCCCAGAGGTTGCAATGAGCCAAGATCATGCCGTTGCATTGCAGTCTGGGCAACAGTTGAGACCCTGTCTAAAAAAAAAAAAAAAAAAAAAAAGAGAGAGAATGTTTTATTACATGTTGACAGTTCACGCTGTTCTTTATAATATGGGAACAACTAAGCCATGCACTGGTTATCTGGTCTAAATATTTAAAACAGGGAACTACTCAGTGGTACCTACCACTGGTTATACCCCTACTTGAGTCACATTATGAGAGTCACAGCATCTTGTGCTTGGAGAAAAGCAAACGCCATTTTCTTTAATATCATGTCATCTATTCTGAATGGATTTAATCTTTATAGGGATTGAGAGTAGAGAAAGATGGGGTGAATGTGGGTGGAGCTGTACATTTTTATTTTTTACCTCTCGCACCCCAGTGGACTCAAGGTAGCTACAAGGTGGGGATTTGGAATAAGTTTTGGGCTGGGCAGGCTGTGGCCTTGGGCAGGCTTTCCAGGAGGCCTGGCTTAGTTTGGTCACTCACCTGGCAGGACAGCAAGTGTGATGGCAGAGAATATTCCTTCTACAACTGGCCTGGCCTCTTATGATAATCCTGTAGGGGTTATTTTTATATAACATCAATTTTGACAAGGCGCAAAAGCATAATGAAAACAAACGTTATCCAAAGGAGTAGCGTAAATATCCTTTGCCAGTTTGTTTAAGAGCAAACTGCCCCTCTGCTCTGTTCTTTACAGAGTGCATACATTTGCTGTTGAAAAGTCCATGATTTAGCTAATGCAGGTGTTGATATCATCTTACACATTAGCCTTGCTAATTGTTCACATTTCGCTGCATTTTCGTGTAGTTGTTACAAGACTTTAATGCATAAGATTCAGGCTCCTGAGGATCCTTGTTATACCCCAAGTACCAAAATTGCTAGTTATGGATCTAGGACTGTCTTTTCCTAGAATGAAGGAAAGAATAGCATTTTGTGCTTCTGTCCTGTCTCTCTCTTCTTACCTTGTACACAGACCTAAGGGTGTGAATGAAAGCTCCATTCCTGACTTGTGGATTGGAGAACAGTGCCCAGTTGTAAAGTAATGGCACAAATCTGGAATCTGATGAATTCAGTAAGTCATTAAATACTGGATCTGAAGGGGGTATTTCTGTTCTCTACATATTCAAGAAAATAAGAAACTAAGGCAGTAGACTTTGCAGAAATCAGTTTTGTTTATAAATGGCAGTATTCAAATGCTTCCTTTGCTTTCTAGAGCTTTCTGGTTTGGTTTTAAGGAGAATGTGTGTTAGTACAGGTTATAACAGCAAATATGTATTTTTCTGTAGACTGATAAGCTTAGGAAGTAGGAATGGACCACTTAGATTTTTGTGTGTGGACACTGGTTTATAAGGTCATTAATTTCCATGTACATTGTATACTTCATTCTTCTTAAGCACGGAATAATCAGCAAGTGCTAGGTATTTATTAATTATATTGTTTGGGATACTTTTGGCTGGAAGTAGCAAAAAATTCAACTCAGACCAGCATGAACAAGAATGTTTTCCAGCTTCCATAACTGGAAATCCAGAGGAGGAGTGGGCTCCCATTTGCTTGATTTGGTGACTCAAAGTACTCTCAGGAACCTAGGTCCTTCCCGTTCTCTGCTTTGCCATTCCCAGTCCTAAGGTTCATTCCTCTTGTGGTCATAAGGTGATTCCTTGAGGTACATGTCTCTCCTTTCCTATAGCTCTTTTTAAAAAGCAGCAAATCTTTTTTTAGAACCCAGCAAACTTGTATCACCATATTAGGTCTCTAATGGAAAAAAGAAAAAAGAAAAAAAACCCAGCAAACGTGTCCTTGTGGCTCACTGACCTGAATTTAGTCACATGCTCATTGTGGAGCCAAACCTGACCCCATGAGAATGCCAGGCACTGATTGGCATGGTCCTGGCAAAGGAATAGAATCACCACGACTGGTTCTGGCTATTTCAGGTACACACGTGGATCTAGAGTCAGTCCCCCAGCCCCAGTGCTGCTACACAGTGGTGAAGGGCAGAATGGTTAGCACCCTTAATGCCTACTCCTACTCTGGTACATTTCCCAGTAAATTTTACCCCTCTCCCCTCCCAAGTGTAGATCCAATGGAGAAATACTCGGGTATCAGATAAGAAATCAGTATTGGCTTGATTGCTTATTGAGCTAGATTGTGGATATAACTTTTATTAGTAGACAATTCACCCACAAATTCATCTGGCAATTCACTCATAAATTACACTGATGTACACACCCAGCTTCAGGGATGGGAAGTTCTGTCCATGTAAGCTTACCTGCCTTGTAGGAGCAGAGAGCAGAACCCCTACCCTGTGATCTAAATGAGGGCAGAGGGCACAGGGGAATGGTGACAGTTTCCACCCTGGCCCCTGATAGAGGACTGTGGAGGAAAGGCTAGGTCTCTTACCATCTCACAATCAGGTACGTAGTTCCTCCTCTGTGGAAGAGTGGGGGAAGTGGGCATGGAATACAAAGAGAAATTCTCCCAGTGTCCCAGAAGGTTGACATTTGCTGTCTTATTTTAGATAATGGTAGAAACATTGGCACTGGTTCTGGCTGCCCTTTCTGTTCTAAGCTAGGGCAGATCTTTAGGAACACAAGAATCTGAGGCATGATTTCTGTCCTTGAGGACCTTAACATTGAGTCTAGAAAGTGAGGCCAAGCTATGTGAAAGTAAAGAAACCAAGGCCGTGCGAAGGTCCCAGGAGGATGGACTTGGCCTTGTCACAAGTGAGTGCTGACCTCCTGGGGGTTCTATGTGCTCCTGACAGCTGCCCTCTCTTCTCTCCCCTGGCAGTGGAGGGAAACAGTGATGAGCTTGATGAGCCGATCAAGGCCGTGTTTGCTGATACGGTTTTTGTCAAGAAGCACAATCTGATGAGCCTGAATTCGATCAACTGGTCCCGGATCCTGGTGCAGATGGCCCACTACTTTTTTGCCTACTTCCAGTGTGCACCGTCCTTGGACACGCATCCCCTACCCCTGGTGGAAGTGGTTGTGCCAACAGGGGCTGCTGGTAACCTTGCAGGTAAGGAGCCCCTGGGGCACAAATGGGCTTTCCAGAAAAATGCCTGTGGCCCCAGCCCTTTTAGCTGCCCTTTGGATGCAATTGTGAGGAGAAAGAAGGTGGAGTCCCAGTTCTGAAGGTGATGGGAAAGCCCACAGAAGAAGCTCCCAGAAGATGTTCCACCTCATTGCCTGGGGCAGCATCCTGGGCTCCTGCTGCCATCAGAGGGTGATGGGTTAACCCTGAGTGCTCCTGCAGCCTGACCCAATGTGCTTGCTGGCTCAGCAGAGTGTGGAGAGGCAAGGTCAAAGGTCAGCTGTTATGTCTGGCTGGAAGTGCCCTCAATCAGAAATGTGGACTTTGCTTCCAACCCTGATCAGCCGCCCACTGTGAGGGCAAGTGGCTTGACTGGCACATGTGTTCCCACTCCTGGACACACTACCCTGACCCTGTGTGAAGTGGAAAAAGTTCTGGACTTGGGGTTCTGGCCCAAGTTCTGTTCTTTACTAGCTGAGAGACTGTGGAACAGTCCTTTAGACTCAACCTCTGAGCTATAAAATGAGATTGTATCATCATATCTCCCAGGACTGCCTCGATGAGCAAATAAGATTCCTATGTGCATGCTGACTTTGTAAGGGCAAAGTGCTGTACACCTGTGTAGCATTAAAATCATTTCTCTAATAATCATTAATACTTATTAAGGACTTACTGTGCAACTGGCACTGTTCTAAGTGCTTTTCATGTATTAACTCATTCATCCTCCTGCGGAGAGGATACTTTCTATTTTGTAATGAGGAAACAAAGGCACAAAGAAAGCAGTCATGCCCTGATTACAGAGCTGGGCAGCAGTGGAGCAAGGAGCATGACCCATGCAGTCTGGCTGCAGAGCTGACAAGGATAGGGGAATCACTGTTGCTGGTAGTTCCAGTGATGGCATTGGTTCTGATGGGCACCAAGGATGGTCTAGCTGAGAGCACCGAAGCATCTTAGTGGTTAGGAAGCTTCCTGACCTCTGCCACTGACGGGGGTGGAGAGAACAGTGGGCTGGCGGGCAAGGAGGGATGGGCTTCTTTGCCACTATGGGGTAAAGCCCACCGTGCTCCCCATTCCTATCACCCTCCAATTAGTGATGCACCAAGTTGTGCAGCCAGTGGCCCTCTGCAGCCCAAAGCATACCACAGTACTTGATACAAAATAAACATGTGGCCAACATTTGCTGAGGGTGTTTCTATCCCTCTTTCCTCTGTCATGAACCAACTCTTTGGCTTTAAGGCCCTGGACCTTCCTGAGCCTCCATTTCTTCTCTGTCAGGCAAGGATATCATGATGTTCTCATGAGGATGAGGTGAAATAAGAATGAGAAAGTTGAGGTCAGTAGTTTGAGACCAGCCTGGCCAACATGGTGAAACCCTCCATCTCTACTAAAAATACAAAAATTAGCCAGGCATGGCGGTGCATGCCTGTAATCTCAGCTACTCAGGAGGCACAGGCAGGATAATTGCTTGAACCAGGAGGTGGAGGTTGCAGTGAGCTGAAATTGCGCCATTGCATTTTAGCCTGGGCAGCAGAGACTCAGTCTCATTAAAAAAAAAAAAAAAAAGAATGAGAAAGTGTTTTTCCAAGTTAAGAGTGATATTAGGTGGTGTGGTTGTCCCTAACTCTTAGCTACTCACCAGAGGTAAACTGCTCATGAAAGCACCATGTGTAAAACTTTACTAAACAATGTGACGTGTCTGGGCTCTACACCTCTGAGGGGGAGGAATTCCTTGCTTGTTCCATGAAAATAAGACCTGCTGTTGGGATGGACTGAGGGTGCTGCTCTGGCCTCCCCTGGTGCCTGTGCAGTGAGAATAGTCTGAAGCTACTGTCTCTAGGAGGCTGAGTCAAGGGAGGGTATGTGCTCTGGACGTGGGTGTATTTTGAATCCTGACTCTGACACTTCACAGGCTTCGGACAGGTCATTTTGACCTCTTGGAACTTTCATTTCCTCTTCCAAAAATTGGTGTTTTACAGTAGTCAGCCATCTATTAAATACTTTGGCACCTGGCAGGGGGCTGACACATAGAACGGCCTTATGGTGTGGTTATGTGCTCCTACTCATTCTCACGCTCTCGCTCTCTTGCTCTCTGTCTTCTCTCTTCTCTCTCTCTCTCTCCGTGTGTATGTGTGTGTAACAGGTTTATTGCTAAATGATTCACATACCATTCACACATTTTAAGTATATGATTCAGTGGTTTTTAGTATAATATATTCACAGAGTTGTGTAACTGTCACCATAATCAATTTTGGAAAGTTTACATCACGCTGAAAAGAAACGCTGTACCCATTAGTAGTCACTCCTGACTTTTCCTTAGACCACCTCCCTCGCCAGCCCTCAACAACCATGAATCTACTTTGTCTCTATAAATTTTCCTATTCTAGACATTTTCTATAAGTGGAATCATAGAGTATGTGGTCTTTTGTGCCTGGCTTCTTTCACCTAGTATGATGTTTTCAAGGTTCATCCATGTTGTATCATATATCAGTACTGTTGCTATTGTGTGGATATACCATACAGTGGTATATTTTATTTATCAGTTTATCAGCTGATAGACATTTGGATTGTTTTAACACCTCGGCTGTTATGAATAATACCACAGTGAACATTTGTGTATAAGTTTTCATGTGAACATATATTTTTATTTCTTTTGGGTATATAACTAGGAGTGTAATTTCTGGGTTATATGATAACTCTGTGTTTAATATGTTAAGGAACTGACAGACTTCAATTTTCCGAAGTGGCTGCACCATTTTATGTCACCACCAGCAATGTGGGAATTTTCCAGTTTCTCCACATCCTCACCAACACTCATTATCTGTCATCTTGATTCTCACCCTCCTAGAGGGTGTGAAGTGATGTCTCATGATTTTTGTTTATATTTCTTTCATGACTAATGATGTTGAACATCTTTTCATGTGCTCATTGGCCATTTGTATGTCTTCTTTGAAGGAATGCCTGTTTTTTTGCCCATTTTTAAGTTGGGTTATTTGTATTTTTATTGTTGAGCTGCAACAGTTCTTTATATGTTCTAGATACAAGGACATTATCAGATATATGAATTGCATTTTTTTCCCATTCTATGAGTTGCCTTTTCACTTTCTTGATAGTGTTGTTTTTAAAGCACAAAAGCTTCAAAACACAAAAGTTTCTTAATTTTGATGAAGCCCAATTTACTTTTTTCTTTTGTTTCTTCTGTCTTGTCTTAAGCTGGGTACATCGCTCAGAAGATAGGCCTGCCCATCCGTCTGGTTGTGGCAGTGAACCGCAATGACATCATCCACAGGACTGTCCAGCAGGGAGACTTCTCTCTGTCTGAGACTGTTAAATCAACCTTGGCATCAGCTATGGACATTCAGGTAGGCCTGGGGGAGGTGTGCAGATGTGGCCCAGGTATTAGTTGGGGCTGGGTGGGCTGGATGGGGCTGAGATCAGTGTGGGCCTGAAACTGACTTTCTGCCCAGGTGCCCTACAACATGGAGAGGGTATTCTGGCTGCTTTCTGGCTCTGACAGCCAGGTGACAAGAGCCCTCATGGAGCAGTTTGAAAGGACCCAAAGTCTGAATCTGCCCAAGGAACTGCACAGCAAGGTCAGTCACTACCCACACACCACAGAGAAAGGAAAGGGTACAGCCACATCGCAGACCTGGGGTTTGGAAGTCTGGTAAGGGGAAAAGGACACCTGTTTCTTGAGGAAGGGAGGGGCGAACTCAACAGGAACAATGGTCTCTGTTCATACTGGATGGGCAAAATGGCTCCCAGTTGCCAGTATTATTAGAAATTAACACCCATAGTAAGTAAAAATAAGTTAATGTATCAAGCCATATATTAACTAGGAAGTATGCAAAGTGCCTCATGTATATTATTTCACTTAAATCTCATAACAACTCTATGAGGTTTACTATCCACATTTTATAGATGAAGGAACTGAGGCACAGAGTTTAGGAAACTGGCCCAGTGTCTTAGAGCTCACTTGGGATTGAGGCCATTTGACTGTAAACCATGTTCTCTATTACCTCTCCTCGTTCAATCAATTATTCCATGTAAAGTGGCAGTACAAGTGACTGGCTCATAGCTTAAGAAACAGGTGTCCTCTGAGTGGCCATCCAGACTGTGCATACCTCCAGTGACCAGGCCCTCAATGCCTCACACGAGCTCTCACCATTACAAAAGTCTTTATGTTGAGCTAGAATCTGCTTCTAGCTTACACAGTCTGATTCTATATCCTAGTATTTCCCATATTTAAAGAGAATCCTCATTTACCAAGTTAGTCTTCTCACTTCCTTTAATGGTCCCTTGCCTGACATAATTTTGCATGGTCATTATCCACCTTAAAGTGTTGTTTTCAAAGTTGGATACAGTTCTCCAGGCTGAGCCATACCAGTGCAGACTGGAGCAGAATTTCAGCCTTCTGGAATCTGTACTGCTTTTGATGCACCCAAAGATCAATTTGTTTGGTTAATGGTTTGTTTTGATATTCACATTCCTTCTCATATAAATGAGGTTCTCCGTGAAGACAGACACCATACCCCCCACTCCTTCGTTCTCTCTCTGGCTATACACATAGAAGACACTTCACTTGCTGGAATGGCATTCATCCATTCATGTTATGTATCTACTGTGAGCCAGGAACTGTGCTAGGTATGAGAAACACAGTCAAGTAAAATACATTCATTGCCTGCTGGGAACCCTAATTCACAGCAGGTAGCTATATGACAATCTGTGATATCAGCTGGGTGGCTCACGGCCTGTAATCCCAGAAATTTGGGAGGCCGATGCAGGCAGATCATTTGAGGTCGAGAGTTTGAGACCAGTCTGGCCAACATGGTAAAACCCTGTCTCTACCAAAACAAAAACCAAAAATTAACTGGGCATGGTGGTGCGTGGCTGTAAATCCCAGCTACTTGGGAGGCTGAGGCAGGAGAATCACTTGAACCTGGGAGGTGGAGGTTGCAGTGAGCCAAGATTGCATCACTGTACTCCAGCATGGGTAATAGAGAGAGACTCTGTCTCAGAAAAAGAAAAGAAAAACAGCTGTGATCTTTACGGCAGTCAAGTATATGCAGGGTGCTTGATGTATTGTAAGCATGCAGTACATTTTCAGAAGATGATCAAATAAATGAAACACACTGACAAGGAGTCCTCCTCTGTCTGAAGGAAGCAGAGAGGGCTTCCTGGAAGAAGTGCTCAGTGAGCTGAATAGGAACTGACAAGAAGGAGGTGTGCCAAAAACCAAGCACCAGATATGTGGCTGCCCCAAGCCTTCTGTCTGTGGCAGGTTGTTGAACAAATCTATATTTGTTGACTAGGAGCCAAATCCCAACTAAATGGATTGACATAAAACTCAAATGGATCCTCAAATTGAGTGAGTCAGCTCAAAACTGGGAGGCTGTATTTTATTGTGAGCCACATCTGAGCCATTCTGTCTGAATGTCCCATTGGATCTTTGGGTTTTGTGTGGGTCTGTGGTGGAGAGTGGGGTTTTGTCATCTTTCCCTGCTTCCCCCTACACTGAGTCTCATCCTTCTGACTTGGGACCCTTCAGCTTTTAGAGGCGATGACATCCGAGTCAGTGTCGGATGAAGCCATCACCCAGACCATGGGCCGCTGCTGGGATGAGAACCAGTACTTGCTGTGCCCCCACTCAGCGGTGGCCGTGAACTACCATTACCAGCAGATGGACAGGCAGCAGCCCAGGTATAGGTCATGGGGGCCTGGGTCACTGGGGGACCATTTGAATTTCAGGGGCCCTCTTCTTCTCCAAGTAGCGGGAGAGACAGGAATGCGAACAAATGGCCGTAATGGGGTGTGATGGGTGCTGTGTGGAACTGGACCCTGGAAACTGTGGGCCCAGAAGAGGGAGCATGACAGGTATCCCAAGGACAGCCAGGGGCAGAGTTGGTGGCTGAGCTGGCCTCCAACCTGGAGGAGGAATTTGCCCAGGTAGCATTATTGTAGCAATAAGTTTAAGGTGCCAATCGTCTGTCTGTGTCTCCTCCATACCCCACCCTATCCCTAAACTTCCCCTGTTCCTTCTACTTCCTCCTCCATCTTTTCCTTTCCCATCCCTCTATCTATTCTCTCACTGTCCTCCTGCTGCCACCTGCCCCCATTCCCAGCAGCACTCCCCGGTGCTGCCTCGCCCCTGCCTCTGCAGCCAAGTTCCCAGAAGCTGTCCTGGCTGCTGGCCTGACTCCTGAGACTCCTGTGGAGATTGTAGCCCTGGAGCACAAGGAGACACACTGCACCCCGATGCGGAGAGGTGACCCCTGGACGCTGATGCTTCGGGACACCGTTGAGGACCTTAGCCGGCGGTGGAAGGGCCATGTTCTGAACGCCTCCTGGTAGCCTGGCTGGAGGTGGCTTCCTTTAGGCTTCAGATCCCAGGGAGGCGCACCCTCTAAGCTGCCTTGTGCACCCTCCCCATTAAGCATAGGTTAGGAGGTTCCTGGGAGGCTGCTCAGCTGGTTCTGGAGCCAGCTGGCTTTGCTCTGTTCCCTGGCTTCTCTGTGCCCAGTCACCAGGGAGGCTGAGTGAGGGGGTGTGAACAGTTGCCAGTAGTACCCCCTCCCTCCCTGGCCTGAGCAGCAGTGTCACAGCTGTAGTGAGAGTTTCATGGCCTGCAAAAGAAGAGCCTTGGGCACAGGATTGACCATGGTTCCAGGGGTTTAGGACCCCAGACCTGTGAAGGTGGGGGTTGCTCACCTCCTTCATGCAGGCCTTATATGGTCTCTGAGCCTTAGTTGATTTGGCCCCCCAAACCAAATCCAAAGCATCTGGCCTGCTTTGTCAGAGACTTCCACCCTGTTCACATGTTGGGAATCCCTGGAATAAAATGTTTGTTCAGTGTGATGGAGATGGCATGTCCTGTGGGGAGGTCCCTTCCTAGAAGAGCTGCAGGACTCGGGGCAGCCCTGGGGGCTGCTGAGTGGTGGGCTGAGGTGTGTGTGGCATCACTCTGCTGTCCTGCATTGGCCCAGGCTTGAGGGGCCAGCAGAGAAGGTATGAGCCGGTGGTCCTGGTGGTGGTGGCATCTATAGAGGTTGAGGTGGGGCTCACCAGATGGAGGCTTTGTGGGAAAGCATTGGCATCAATGTCAAGGCATCCTATTGCTCATACATCACTTGGAATTGAGCCTATTTGACTCACGTTCCAATCCAGTTCATCAGGTTTCAGTCCTGTGTGGGTTGAGGAGAGTTTTAGACAAACACATGAACAGCAACACAAGCCCCATGCCTTGGATGCTGGGAGCCCCTAAAAGGGCAGGGGAGGCAAGGCATTAGATGGAGGGATTTTTTTTGCCACTAGAGGACGCTGTTGCCACCATCCTGGGAGCTGCTGTGAAATGACCTAGTGGACATCTGTCCTTCAGAGCCCTCTTCCCCTGCCTGCCTCAAGATCTGAAGGCACTGCTCACCCAGGTGCAACCCCTGCAGGGCATTCCCCATCAGAACATCCCAGTTGCACATCTCTGTGGGACTAAAGGGAAGGCCTGTGGCGCCCTCTGCTGGAAGACTGGACTTTGAGGCACTGCAGTCAGCACCCAGAGGGGAGGACAGGGATGCTGGGCCCCGGGAGGACAGAATGAGTGTTCTTAAAGGAGTGACAGTGACTCCTTACCAGCCACGACACTTGGCAGTTTCTGAGACATTTTAACATCCACAGCAGCAGACACTGATGCAGCCCCTGGGGCCACTTACGCATTAGATTTGATAGGCCCAATGCTTAGTGGCCACCATTCATTAGAGACCCATGAAAATGTCTTCAGTTCTTTTAAAACCAAAAGAAAACAGTGAGTATAATCCAGCTGGGATTTTATTCATTTTTCTTCTAACACAGTTTTACCATAGAATTTTAAATATTTTTTTTTTATAGAGGAAGATACCCATGAAAGCAAAAGTGCCCAGTACCCACAAAAGTTACTGTGCAGCCCTGATAATACCTACTGTGTGTCAGGTGACATTTTACCAAAATTAGTTCATTTAATCCTGACAGCAACATGTGAAGCAAGTGCTACTGTTTCCCCCATGTTGTGGGTGAGAACACAGGCTCTGAGAGATGAGGTAACTTACCAGGGTGGCAACACTGGGAACAGAGAGGCTGGGACTTGAACCCACACATTGTAGCCTCCAGTTTGATGTTTATTTCTCCTCATACACAGCCTCCTGTGTCAGCGGGCACAATCTTATGGGGCTTGCTCTACTGCCTGCTTCCCTCCATCCTTCCCCAGGCCCTGGCCCTACTCCTGAGTCCTCCTGCCATCTTCCTTTCTTGGATTGGTCTGGGAGATGGCCATGCTTCTCCAGGAGTCCTCCAGGGGCCGCTGCAGCCCTGCTTTCCTGGTCTCTGTAACTGGCACTGATGCCTGCTGCGGGCAGGCCCATGCAGGCAGCTCCTTTTTCTTTGCTGCTATATTCTGAGGACCTCTGGCCAGGACCAAGATCACGGGGAAACCCCATCCCCTGAAGGGTTCTGGGACCTATCCAGCTCTGAGAGGCCACCATACCAGTGAGGGAGGCCCAGAATAAGGTCACGCCAGGGACAGCGCACATCAACAGGCAACCTGAATTGAGGCTACACTGGCCACAGGGAGTCCTGGGGAAATGAGAAGATGGACGAGAGTGAGATGAAGTCTGGAGAAGGGCCCACCCCTGTAACACACATACACACACACACATGCACGCACACACATGAGCTGAATTGTGTCACCTCTACTATATGTTGAACCTACAGTATCTCCGAATGTAACCGTATTTGGAGATAGGGTCTTTAAAAAGGTAATTAATTAAAACGAAGTCCTTATGCTGGGCCCTCAACCAGTGGGACTGGTGTTCCTTATTTTGTAAGAGGAAATTAGGATATAGACATGCGTGCACAGAACGAAAACTGTGTGAAGTCAGAGGAAGAAGGTGGCCATCTGCAAGCCAAGGAGAGAGGCCCCAAAACTAAAGCAACCCTGAGGGTGCCTTGATCTGAGACTTCCATCCTCTAGAACTGGGAGGAAATAAATTTCAGATGTCTTAGTCTCACCCAGTCCCAAGGAGACTGTCTGTCTGTCTGTCTGTCTCTCTCTGTCTCTCACACACACATACACACACACACGCACACACACACACAGGAAAAAACAAGGATCTTAGTACTAGATGAAGTAAGAATCAGGGTGGAACCTTTCTTTTCTGCATCACCCACTTACTGGTAGTGATCACAACTAAGCCATTTAATCTCTGGGAGCCGTGGTTTCCTCATCTGCATTTAACAAAACAGATGATCCCTGACTTAGAACTTTGCAACTTTAGGACGGTGATAGTGTGAAAGCAATATGCATCCAGTAGACTGAGTTAATATGCAGTCAGTGCACTTCGGATTTTGATTTTTCCCCAGGTTAACCAGGTGCAGTATGATTGTCTTTTGTAATGCAGGGCAGCAGCAGTGAGCCTAGCTTCCAGTCAGCCCTGTGATCATGAGCTTAAATAGCCCATATTCCACAGTATGCTGTGTTGACAGATAACTTTGCCCAACTGTGGGCTAATGTAAGTGTTCTGAGCACATTTAGGGTAGGCGAGGCCAAACGATGATGTTTCTGTAGGTTGAGGGTATTAAATGTATTTTCAACTTAGGATATTTTCAACTTATGAAGGGTTTATTGGGATGTAACTATTGTAAGTTGAGGAACATCTGTACTTACCTTGCTGGTTTGCTTTGAGGATTACATGAGATGAAATAATGTATTTGCAAGTGCTGGGTAAACTCTCAAATGCCATACAAATGGTTCTTACTATTAACACAATTATAGTTTGCATTGAACAACTTTGTAGTTTTAAGCTATCTTGTGTTTTTTACTAATTGCTTTGTGAATTAGTCTTATCTTGCCTGTGATGTTGCCTCTTCTTTAAGGATAAAGTTCTTCTTTGCCCCCCCACCCCAACAGTGCTGATGCAGCTTTGGGCATAGGGTTAGAGATTGACCTGGCCCAGCCAATGTGCCCCACAACAGAATCTGTTAGGGTCACTGGGGACCATATGCCACAGATTAGTCAGTAGTGGCTCTGCTAGCCAGTTAACAAACGATGTTAATTTGCAATGATGATGCGGATAGTACAGTTCCTCTCTTGAGTGCCAATGATGTGCTGAGACCCTTATAAAACACTTTACAGACATTGATTCCCTTAATCCTTATGAGGAGTCTAGGAAGAAGTAGAGATGAGGGAATGCAGCTCAGAGAGGTAAGGTAACTTGTCCAAGGCCACACAGTCAGTGTGTGGTGGAGGAGGGATGTGTAGGCTGGTTACAGGATCTGTGAACCTAACCACTCGGGTAGACCACCATACATGAGGAATGCTTTGGGTCTATTGCCTCCAAGTTTCTGTCAAATCAGTGTATGGTGGTCTGAAGGCTAGATGGGAAGGTGGAGGGTAGAGGAGAGGGCCCATCATTAGGAGAAGGGCCAGATGCTCTGGGAAGGGGGTATGGAGCCAGAAGCTTTGGGAAGGACATCCCTCTGACTTAGGGTTGCACGTGGAGCTGGGCTCCTCACTGTGAGGATGGCCGGGAGCAGGTGTCTGCTCAGAGGAGGGTGTTATTGTAGGAAGAAAGTGAGAGTGGTTCTGGGAATTTCCAGCTGCTGGCAGGGAGTCCCAGCTGAGTGGGCCCTGCAGGAAGAGTGGGGGAGATGGAGTCTTTGCTGAGTTTTCTCAGCTGTGTCCCGAGAGAAACATGGGGTAAGCAATATAGTGAGAGCAGGGCCATCACCCTGCTGAAAAGAGGACAGGGTCATCTCAGTATTCAGAGCTTCCTGCCTTTGCTCAAAAGTTTTCCTTCTGAGATCTGCCCTTTCATGTCCCACCCACCAGTCCTCCACTCCACAGCTGGGGGGCCTCCCAGGGACCAGGGGCTGGGCAGATGCTGAGGGCCAGCGTGGTTACTTCCTACTCTGTGCTGGACAGTGATGGATACCAGGGGAGAGGTAAAAATGAAGAAAAGATGTGACTGGCATTGATGAAATTCCATGGCCATATCCAGGAGCTGCTCCATGGCTTGAGCAATGTGCTCTCCATTGCAGGCCCCAGGTGCCTCTTACCCTTCCACCCCTGCAGTGACCTTAGTGTTCCAGAGGCTGGTTTGGGGGTCTGCTCCCTGACTACTTACCCATTCCTCAAAGGCCACTGCCGTAAACTCAGGCCCTAGGCTCACACCTAGCCTTCACTGTGAATGTTCAACTGGAGCAGAACCAGTAGGAGGAGCTGCAGGCCCAGAAAGATGCCTGAGTTGGGGCTGTGGGAGTGTGGAGAACAGTCTGGGTCTTGAAGGGCTTGAAGTGCCCAGGGAGACTTCTAGAGTCAGGACTATTTTCTTCTCCTCAGTGGCATTGCAAAGATTTAACATAAACCAACACCCTGGAGAAGGCACAGGGCCTCCTGTTGCAGGCAGAGGTGTCTTTGAGGCTAGGGAGGGGGCTTCCTTCCCCTGAAAGGATGCTCAGGAACTGAGTAAACCAAGACCAAGCCCTGTAATAGACAAAGTTGAGAACGGAGGCAGGGCTTGGACCGTTCAGGCCAGGGTGAAACTGCGGGAACCTCCCCTTGGTTTGGTCACCAGGGAGACCATGGAGGTGACACTCTTGCCCTTTCCCTCATCTCATTCCTGGTGTGGATCATTGCTTTCTTACCCCAATTCCTTATCCAAGGCTCCCCCAAACAGGGAGAGTGCTTGCTTGTAAAATTGGCTCAATCCAGGCCATAAAGGTTTAGGTGGGTAGAGGTGAGCTCTGTGCAACGGTCCTACAACTAAAGGTCACCGTGACCCGCCACCTGCCCAAAGGGCCAAACACACCCTCCAGACTCTCCAAGCCCAAGATAAGCCCAGCAATGATTTGTGTGGCCAGAAGAGGGCAGCAGAGCACACCCAAGGTCCTCCCTCCAAAGAGGACTGACCACTTCCCTTCCTGCCCCAACCTCACCCCCAGCCCCACTCCCACACCCCATAGGCAGGCAAGTCTGACTTTGCTCTCTGGGAATTAGAGGCCCTGAAGGTTGTTTTTGGTGGTGGTGGGTTGGGGGGGGAGGTGTGGAGAGGAAATTTGGCCCCAAATAGATATATATTTTAAATTCATTGCTTTTCTAATTTTATATTGGGACACCCCTCCTTTAAAAAAAAAGTCACAGATACCTCTAATATTGTCTGAAACAGTTTTTTTCATAATAAAGCCACTTAGACATGTGCAAACATAAAATTACCCATAAATTCCTTGTACTGATAGCTCCCATACAAGGATAAGCAGAAATGAACATTCAAATTAAATATGAACAAATCTACAAACAAAATTTTAAAAATTCCAAATAATCTCATTCATAAATGCTATATCATGTGCTGCCCTCAGAACTCCAGTGCAGAGGGACTCTGGCACTTCATTCCTACAACGTGATTTTTATTGTTTATTCCATGTATTTATCTCACATTGGTGGTGGAATAATTTTGCTCTTTCATCCTTTTCCTATTCTAACCACAGGGAAATAGCCCAAGCACAGCATCCCAAGCACATCCCATGTCACATGGTCTTCACTTGGTGCCAGCTTGTCTTATGTGTCCCTTCCATCTGCTACTACTTACTGGCTTGTGACAGTTGAGATAGTATTTTTAAGGTGGCCAGACTGATAATCCAGAAAATGTCATTTTTCAGGAAAAAAAAAAAAAAAAAAATCAAGATGAAATCACCCCCCCACCCCCACCCCACAGGCACACACACGTGGTTGATAGAGAATCCTGAAACAGCAAGAATGCATGCCTGGAGCACCATATGAGAAACGTCATCCCCCCGCTCCCCAGCCCTTGCTTCTTGCAGATGAGCAAACTGAGGCTCAAAGAGGTCACACCGATAATCAAGGCAGGGCAGCTGGAGAAGTCAAGGGCCTCTCACTTTGTACAGCAATGTCTCCTGTCAACACCCTCAGGCAGCCCAAGACAGGCGGGGCTCTGGGAAGGGAGCCCTGGGGATGTTCAAAGTGATTGGCCGTCCCAGTTTGGGGTTGACTTTTGTGCAGGTCTCAAGCAGTCATCTTCCAAAGCTCAGAAAATGAAAAAAATTGCATAGAGACGGTCACTGCTGCAGATGGGAAGACTTTGTCTCGGATTTCCCTGGAAACCCTAAATCTCTTCTGGCCTCCAGGTTTGGCAAGAAGACTCAAACAAGGGCTCTCTGTGTGTGTTCTCATTTAGCGAATTTTTTTTTTTTTTTTTTTTTTTTGAGATGGTGTCACCCAGGCTGGAGTACAGTGGTGCAATTTTGGCTCACTCCGCATCCTGAGTTCAAGCGATTTTCCTGCCTCAGCCTCCCAAGTAGCTGGAATCACAGGTGCACACCACAGCATCCAGCTAATTTTTATATTTTTAGTAGAGATGGGGTTTCTCTATGTTGGCCAGGCTCGTCTCCAGCTCCTGACCTGTAACGAAAGGTTAACACTTCCTTCAAATATACATGTCGGCAGCAAACAAGTTAATCCTAGCAACACCTGTGTCTTTGTCAACAATAGAAACCACAGGCCTTTTCACATGACATTACAGAGGTTGTGGGCGCCTTGAAATACCATTAACTCTCATCATCACTACTTTGATATATTATTAGACCTGACACCATATTGTGTTTTTAATTATCAATAAAGAGCATATGTTTCTGTGTTCAAATATTTCAAAATATTTTCATAACTGTCTTTCAGTATAATTGGTTTCCTTTCTTCTACCATGTATATTTTTTTAAAATACTTTTGAAAATATTCTAGACTTTCAAAAAAGTTCATGACACAAGAGAATACTCTGGGGGAAACACATCTGTAAAGAGTTACTTTTTTTTTTTTTTTTTTTGAGAGAGGTTCTCACTCTGTCACAAGGGCTGAAGTGCAGTGGCATGATCTCAGCTCACTGCAGCCTCAACCTCCCTGCTCAAGTGATCCTCCCACCTCAGCCTCTTGAGAAGCTGGAACTACAGGCACATGCCACCATGCCCAGCTAATCTTCATATTTTTTGTAGAGATAGGTTTTTTCATGTTGCCCAGGCTTGTCTTGAACTCCTGAGCTCAAGCCATCCACCCATGCTGGCCTCCCAAAGTGCTGGGATTATAGGCATGAGCTACGATGCCCGGCCAAGAGTTACCATTTCTTGTGTATCAACTATAAATTGAGCACATCGGGGTTCTTTAGGTGTATTATCTCCAAATCTTGCAACAAAGAGGTGTACTTTTTTTTTTTTTTTTTTTTTTTTTTTGAGACAGAGTCTCAGTTTGTTGCCCAGGCTGGAGTGCAGTGGCGCAATCTGGGCTCACTGCAACCTCCACCTCCTAGGTTCTAGTGATTATCCTGCCTCAGCCTCCTGAGTAGCTGGGATTACAGGTGCACAGCACCATCCCCAGCTAATTTTTGTATTTTTAGTAGAGACAGGCTTTCACCATGTTGGTCAGGCTGGTCTCGAACTCCTGACTTTGAGATCTGCCCGCCTCAGCCTCCCAAAGTGCTGATTATGGGCGTGAGCCACCGTGCCAGGCCTAGTGGTATACATTATTATCCCCCTTTTATACATGAGGAAACTGAGGCTCAGAGAGGTGCCTAATATCACATATGCTACAAAACATAACAAATGTGTTACATATTATCATAGAAATATGAACAAAATGAAGCCAAATAAATGACTGTTTTTGTTCACTGCTACATCATCCATGCCTGGGGCTTCCTAGATGCTCAGCAGAGGTTTGTTGAATTACAGGATGAAAAGATATCTAGTAGCCCTACTAGGCATGGGATGGGAAATCCTTCAAAGGAAAGGTGAGGGTCAGGATGAGCCCTGGGATTCTGGGAGGTGCCGGGCTGGTGTAAACCAATCACGATATCCCATCCTCTATGATAGTTTCAGAAATGGCGTGTTACCTGGTTCTGGCTCATGAGATGGGGAAAACTAATTCAGGACCGTCTCTGCCTCTTGACATTGGGGTGAAAGCTAGTGCAAGTTGGAGCCCCTGCAGCCACCTTGTCCCCCATAAAGATGGCAGAGCAGAGGCGAGGGGGCAAGGGCCTTGATGATGGTGAGAACCTCTGAGCCAAGCAGCCCCGCAGCTTCTCACCTCTGCACTTTTTGTCAGGGAGATAATGAGGCTAGTTATATTTGAGCCCATTTTAGTTGAGTTTTCCGTACCTTGCAGCTAAGGCATCCTAAGCAACAGATTGCGTGTGAAGAGGGGGGCAGGGTCATCCTGAGAATGGCATTTGTGGTGTGACATGGCTGCATTTTAAAGAGATTGTGCTTTATCCCAATAGGTGATGGCTTGGGGTGGATGGTCTGGGGGACTGAATGATCAGAAAAAGGGGCCAAGGCTGGGCACGGTGACTCACGCCTGTATTCCCAGTACTTTGGGAAGCCCAGGTGGTTGGATCACCTGAGGTCCCGAGCTTGAGATGAGCCTGGCCAACATGGTGCAACACTGTCTCTACTAAAAATACAAAAATTAGCGGGTGCCTGTAATCCCAGCTCCTTGGAAGGCTGAGGCAGGAGAATCACTTGAGCCTCAGAGGCAGAGGTTGCAGTGAGCTGAGATCATGCCATTACATTCCAGCCTGGGTGACAAGAGTGAAACTACTGTCTCCAAAAAAATAAAAAGAAGAAGGAGGAGGAGAAGGAAGTGGAGGAAGAGGAGGAAGAAGAAGAAGGAGGAGGAAGAGGAAGAAGAAAAGAAGAAAGAGAAGGAGCAGGGGCTGAAATGGAGTGATTTATGATCTAGGACTTTGTAGGCAGTGTGGAGGATGGGATAGTGCAAAGTGATATGTAAATGGTTAAAAAAGGCAAAATGGTGCAAATATGTTAAATGAGCACATTGGGAATGCGCCTTATTCTGCTCTCAGCCTGATGAAAAAGAAGAATAAAACAAGTAAGCATGTTCATATTAGAGATTTATTGTAAAACTCAACTTCCAGGGAACGCGTTTGAGTTGGTTGATGCAGTCTCACGGACCTCACAGAGGACAGGCTGCTGAGGAGGAGGCTGGAATGGTGGCGTTGAGATCCTGTCAGCACCAGCAGTGACATCAGCATCTTCAAAGAAAGCATCACAGTCTCCTCAGTGCCATTTTACTGCCAGGAATCTTCCCTTCTAGTCCTTACAATTTTTTGAAAATTGATAGTTTTTCTGTGATTTAAGTGATTACTCTCAATGAAGCATCATACCTCATTTTCTCTACGCAGACATTTTCAAGCATATAACACATTGGTATGAACTGCAGTCATCATGCGGTACAGTAGATCTCTTGAACTTGTTCCTCTTTCTAATTGAAACCTCATTTTTTTCTAGATAAAAGAAAGCATGCTATGTTTTGGCATAGCTTTAGGTCAATGGTTCTAAGCACAGAGACCTGTCCTGGGGACAGAGGTGATGTTTGTGTGGACGGAGGAGTAGCCTGGAAGTCAGGAGGCCTCCCGGCTCCTGCCCCTGCTGCTATCTGGTTGGGTGCCCTCCAATACCTACCTCATCACCTGTCTGCGCTGTAGGGACCTGTCTGCAAATCTGTGGGGCTGGGCTATTCACAGCCCACGTCCTCTGCTTTTTTTCTCAGTCCCCATGCCCTTGGCCTCTCACAACCCTTCATTGGGCTGCATCTTTTGCTTGTGCTGGTCCTTCAGAGGGAGAGGATGGGATTCCTCAGAACAAAAAGTGCTGTTCTCCGTGTCAGGTCTGGTGTCAATAGACAGTTGAACATCCAGTATTTGGCAGCTTGGTAAACACAGAGATGCATCCTAAAGAAGGTAGGCCCTGGACAGAAGAGCTGTACACACACACGCACACACACACACACATTCACACACAAAATCTTACACATTCACACATGTATACTCATATGATGTGCACACAGACACACACAGAGACAGACACATGCACACACCAACAGATGGACACACACGGACATGCACACCCAGATGTACACACACAGACATGTACACATACACACCCATACACATACACAGACACAGAGACACAA
Source organism: Saimiri boliviensis (assembly GCF_048565385.1). Classification (NCBI taxonomy): domain Eukaryota; kingdom Metazoa; phylum Chordata; class Mammalia; order Primates; family Cebidae; genus Saimiri; species Saimiri boliviensis. The sequence continues at coordinate 51,293,717 of NC_133449.1, read as the reverse complement.
AGACATGCACACACATGCACACACAGACACGCACACGTGCACACACACATAAAGATGGACACACACATACACATACACACACACTCAGGCATCAAGGAGTGGGAGCACTAGGTAATTTCCTGTGATGGTTCTGAGAACTCATTGATACAGCGTTGGGCACTTAGTGAACTTCCTAGAGGGAGTGAGTCAAATACGCTACTAAAGGGTGGTAGGTTTTTGCTAAGGGAGGTCTCCAGCTGTTATAGGCTGAAGAGTGTCTCTTCCCTCTCCAAAATTCATATGTTCAAGTTCTAACCCCAGTACTTCAGAATGTGACTGTGTTTGAAGATAGGGTTATAAAGAGATGACTGTAGTAAAATGAGGTCATTTGGATGTACCCTAATCCAACATGACCCATGTCCTTATAAAGAGAAGTTTGGGCACAGACACGTGTAGAGGAAAGGCCAGGTGAAGACACAGGAAGAAGATGGCCACCAGCAAGGCAAGGAGAGAAGCCTGGACCAGATCCTTCCCTCATGACCCTCAGAAAGAACCATCCCTGCTGACACCAACACCTTGATCTTGAACTTCCAGTGTCCAGAACAGTGAAATGATCAATTCCTGTTGTTTAAGTGGCTCAGCTGTGGTACTTTGTAATGGCAGTCAAATCCTAGTTGATGAAAACACCCGCCAAGAGGCAAAGCATGCAGAAAATCACTCAGAGAGGCGGGAATGTAGTAGAGAGCAGCCTGTCTTGATGAGGGAAGGGAAAGGACGCAGCTCCTGTGTGCCGGGCAGGTGCAGGACACACAACCCATTCGAGGCGCCCCAAACACTGCTTTCAGATGAGAAACCAGAGGCTCTGAATGCCAAAGACCACACTGCTTGGTCGTGGCTTCCCTTTGCCTGTTGTTCACCTCCCTTCCCAGCTGTCATCATCATCATGATCATTGTCATTTTGACTGGACTGGTACTGCTCACTGTGGCCCACATCCAAGAAGTCTCACTTTGCTGACCTTCCCACCTGTCCACAAATGTTTACTCAGCTGTGTAATAGATGCCGTGATGCTCTGCCCAGATTCCCTTTTTGGGGTCTACACACTTATTTATCCTCCAGCTGCTTGGAATACCAGCTGCTCATAGCTTACAGCTGCATCCCTTGCTGGGCATTGCCCTGGATGGCAGGGACCTACCTCACCTAAGGCTACACCTCCTCCCAGGGGTCCAGGCTGGGATACAAAGGACAGCTCCTGGCTCCCTGCAGGACTGTCTGAGTCCTCTATTGCAGATGCTTTGTGGGTCACCTTTCTACCTGTCCTGCTATCCTCACTCCCTCGCAGGTGTATCTCCTGAGGGTACGGTCCACAAAAGTCTTGGCACACAAATTTCCATCTCCATATTTTGAGACTCCCCTTCCATCTGAGAAGCTCCAATCTGGAAAGAGCCCTGGCAGGAAGTCAGCACTCTGGGTTCCTGCACTCATTCCACTTAAGACAGCCTCATGACCAGAGGCAAGACGTCCCCTCCCTGGGCTCAGGAGCCTGATCTGTAAAAGAGCCATGGCTTTTTCAGTCTTTTCCTCCAAAGTTCAGTAGAGGAGAGAGAACATGACAACACAATCCACCTGCCCTGGTGGTGCAGCTGATTACTGGGTCTAAACAAATAAAAGTTCTCGCCACATCTAAACCATCCATGCACATTTCCATGCCATCCTTTGTTATGAGTTGAACTGTGATCCCATACAAGATGATGGAGTCCTAACCGCCAGGGTCTATGAATGTGACCTTATTTGGAAAAAGGGTCTTTGCAGATGATCAAGTTTAAGATGAAATCATTAGGAGGAGTCCTAGTCCCATATGACCAGTGTCCTTATGAAAGGGAGGGCTTTAGACATGAAGACAAACATAAAAGGAAGATGACATGAAGACAGGGAGAATGCCAGCTGCAAACCCAGGATTACCTTGGCTACCAGCAGCTGGAGACAGGTCTGGGACAGATTCTCCCCCAGAGACCTCAAGGGAAGCCAAGCCTGCTGACACTTTGATTTCAGATTCTGGCCTGCAGAACTGTGAGACAATGCATGCTTGTTGTTTACGCCACCCAGTTTATAATAGTTACCGCAGCCCCAGGAAACTAGTAACTCCTTAAAGTATCTTTCTGTCTTAGTAAATGCAAATATAAAAATGTTTTCCTTCAGGAGCACTGGCTCACACCTGTAATCTCAGCACTTTGGGAGGTCCAGGTGAGAACATCACTTGAGTCCAGGAGTTCAAGACCAGGTTGGGCAATATGGCAAAACCTTGTCTCTACAAAAAACATACAAAAATTTAACCAGGTGTGGTGGTGTGTGCCTGTAGTCCCAGTTACTTGAGAGGCCAAGGAACCCAGGAGGTGGAGACTGCACTGAGCTATGATCACACTACTGTACTCCAGCCTGGCCTACAGAGTGAAACTCTATCTCAATTTTTAAAAAAAGTTTCCCCTTCATCTCTTCAAGTAAAATTTATGTCCCTACAAGATACCCATGCTCAGTCTATGGCCTGAAGAACCCCCAGTGGCCCTACCTACCACCTATTTGGAAAGATGCGGGCTTGGATTCAGGCATTCATTCATTTATTCACTCATTCATTTAACAATTTTTTAAGGTGCATCAGCAACAAGCCAGGCACAGTCTTTGGCATACATATATAACAGACAAAGTCCACACTCCTCTGGAGCTTTCATTTTGGAGAGATCAGGAAGCAGGCAAGCGAGAAGTCAATAAATCAGCAAGTAATTCCAGACCAAGGAAAGTAGTCAAAAGGGCAAAGCTATGATGGGGACAGAGAGGCACAAGGCCAGCTTTGGAAGGGGTGGTCAGGGGAGGTCTCTGAGTTGCCAAACCAAGAATGAAGGTTAGATGGCCAATCACAGGACCACTTCAGGAGGAAGTCACAGGCCAGAGCAGGGGCTTAGGGCTGGGAAGGTCCTGGGGTGTTTGAGAATCCCAAAGAAGGTGAATGTGATTGTGGCCATGTCCCCAAGGACAATGGGATGAGAGGAGGTCCCTGAGTCTATAGGGACCCCATCAGGCAGACCCTTGTAGATTCCAAGAGGGGCTTGGATTCTATTCTAAACAGTGAGACAGAATGGTTTGATCTGCATGTTTAAAAAATGAGTCTGTACTATATGAGCCAGTAATTTCCCTTCTGGGTATATACTCAAAGAATTGAAAGCAGAGACTCAAACAGCTATTTGAACATCCATGTCCACAGCAGTTTTACCTACAATCGCCAAAAGACGGAAGCAACCCAAATGTCCTTCAACGGACGAATGAACAAACCAAATGCAGTATATACCTATGGCGGAATATTATTCAGCCTTAAAAAGGAATGACATTGTGGCATATGGATGACTCTGTGCCACAAATTCATCCATCCTTTTCATTTGTTGAAAGGACAAATATTGTGTGATTGATTCTACTTTTATGAGGGTCCTAGAGTAGTCAAATTCATAGAGGCAGAAAGGGGTCTAAGTGCTTAGATGGAGCTAGGGGGAGGGGAGAATGGGAAGTTTCATGGGTATGGAGTTTCAGTTTGGGATGATGAAAACATTTTGGAGTTGGATGGTGGTGATGATTTTATGACAGTGTAAATGTACGTAATGCCACAGAAATGTGCACTTAAAAAAGGGTTAAAATGGACCAGGTGCAGTGGCTCATGCCTTTAATCCCAGCACTTTGAGAGGCCAAGGAGGGTGGATCACGAGGTCAGGATTTCGCCTAGCCCAGCCAATATGGTGAAACTCTGTCTCTACTAAAAATACAAAAATTAGCCGGGCGTGGTGGTGAGCACCTGTGGTCCCAGCTACTCGGGAGGCTGAAGCAGGAGAATCGCTTGAACCTTGGAGGCAGAGGTTGCAGTGAGCTGAGAGTGCACCACGCCACTGCACTCCAGCCTGGGCAACAGAGCAAGACTCTTATCTCAAAAAAGGTGTGTGTGTTGGGGGGTGTTTAAAATGGTAAATGTGTATTTTACCGCAATTTTAAAAGGCAAAAAGCTCCGTTTGGTTGCACCTTGCAGAGGGGAGGGAGAAGCAAGCTAGAGAAACGTGGTCAGCCCAGGCCAGATCCCCAGTGCTCCTTGCATTATCCTGCTGGCTCCAGACCGTCGTTCATCCAGAGATCGTGCCGAGGTCCCAGCACTTTGGGTGTTGAACCTGCAGCAGAGGCCAGGACTTGGGGGGCTAGTCTCAAAGCTCCCCACATTTGAAATGACACTGCAGCCTGGCATCTAGTTGTCATCTGTGACTAAAACCGGGAGGCTGCGGGGCGGAGTCCTGGGACCACCAGCTGCTGCCCAGACCCCTTCCCACCTCCTGGAATAGAGCATCCTGATCTCCTGATCCGCATCAGAAAACTCCTGCAGGCTCTTTCCTGCACCCGGCCCCTGGCGCTGCCTGGGCAGGCCCAGCACGGGGGAATCACCGTGCCCTGAAAAAAAAAAAAAAAAAAAAAAAAAAAAAAAATTCGAGAGAGGGAGAAAACAGCACAATTAAAATCTTAGTGTATGAATAATTACATTTTAAAAATCCCCACATTTTTTTTTTACATCAAAAGGAATTCTGTAATCAGAGGTTTAATTTACAGATTTAGTGGCATTTGGCAGGTTAAAAGTAGGTGCTGTGAAGTGAGTAAGCGTGGGATTTGAGGCTGGAAGCAAAGAATGGGGGGATCTACTCGGCCAGAAATCCCAGCTTTGAGCCGCCTCTGAGCTTCGCAGCCGCACTTCCTCTGCCCAAGCCGCTCTCAGCCGAGCTGCTGCGCGGGGGCGGGGAGGGGGTCCCTCAGGAAGAGCGGCAGAGCCCAGCCTTCCAGCCCTGTGGCCTCACTTCCTTCTTCTCCTTCAAAATAGCTTTATTGTTTTTCTTCTTCTGTTATTTGCTCATGGAAAAAAAGAAATCTGAAAATATAAAAAAGCAACAAGCAAAAGAAAGAAAGAAAACGATCACCTGTAGTTCCGCTGCCTGGAAGGAGGAGGCCTTGTCCTCTTTCCTAAGATCACGTGGATGAAATCCCATTGCCAGCTGGGCTGAGCTTCACAAAAGCATCGTTGTATTACTCGACTTTTCCTTTCCCTCTTCTCTTCTGAGAATCTTCCTCTCTTTCCTTCCCCAAGGGAAAATTAAATAAAAACAAAACAGGAATTTTCACAGATTAAAGTGGGAAATGGAGGTTTTGGCCCAAGAAACTTCCCAGAGGAAATGCCTTGTGGAAGGGGTTTGGAGCAGGGCAGTCCCTGGGGGTGGGGCCAGCGGGCAACGGAGAAAGGGAGCCCCGGGTGGCCTCCCACAGGGAAGGGAAGGAAAAGAGGCAGGAGTGGGTGGTGTCCATCCCCTGGGTCAGCCCGTCGCCGCGGGCAGGCAGCCCAGGAAGGGGAATCTTGGGTCAGGTGACATTCCTTCAGGAGGCCATTTCCACGTAGGGACCAGAGTGCTGGCTGTCCACAAACAATTCCCAAGAGCTGGGGGTGTGCCCTTCAGCCCCAAGGACGGGTGTGTGTGTATGTGAGAGAGTGGGGTGAGGGTGGGGAGAGGAGGTGCATCGCACCTGGTCCATTTTAACCCTTTTTAAGAGAGAGAGAGAGGAGTAGGGGTCAGGGGGAGAGAGAAGAGAGAGGGAGAAAAGAGAGAAGAAGGGAGAGAGAAGAGACAGAGAAGAGAGAGGAGAGGGACAGAGAGAGAGAGAGAGAGGAAAGAGGACAGAGAGAGGAAGGAGGGAGAGGAGAGAAAGGGGAGAGAGAAGAGACAGAGGAGACAGGAGAAAGGAGAGAGAAGAAAGAGGCGAGAGAGAGAGAGAGAGAGAGAGAGAGAGAGAGAGAGAGAGAGAGAGACAGAGAGAGAGAGAGAAAGCTGGTGCTCACAAAGGCACACGCTTCAAAGGCTCCTGGAGACACTGCAGTTGCTGGGCTGTTTCAGGTGCCTCTGTGAAGACAGAAGGCGCCTGCAGGAAGTAGTTGGGCTGTACTGCAGCCTCCCAAAGCCATGTGTCAATCTGGTAGTTTGAGGGAACAGGACAGGCACTTTTAGGAGATATGAAGGTGGTAAACACAGTGAGACCTTCCGGAGGAAGCTGAAGCTGCTGGCCCCACAGCTGCTCCCTAAGCCCTGGTGGGTGGAATAGCTCACACAGACACTACAGATGCCTGACAGATATTAATGGTTACAATTATTTTAGCATGGCCTTCTCCACCCCCAAGAAACTGCGGTTCTGAAGTCAGAAAATGGAGATCTAGGTTGAGGAGCTTGTCCCAGGACTCACAGTTAAGAAACAGCATAAAGGGTCAAGTATTTTGGCTCCTGCCTGTGATCCCAGCACTTTGGGAGACTGAGGCAGAAGGATCCCTTGAGCCCAGGAGTTTGAGGCTGCAGTAAGCTGTGATGGCACCATTGCATCCAAGCCTGGGCAACAGAGCTTAACCCTAGGAAAGAAAGAAAGAAAGGGGAGTGGGGGAAGAGAGAGAGAAAGAGAGAGAGAGAGAGAGAGAAAGAGAGAGAGAGAGAGAGAGAGAGAAAGAAAGAGAAAGAGAGAGAGACAGAGGACTTACATCATTGTGAAATACTTTTTACAAGTACAGTGTACTGGGGGACATGAAGATGATTAAAATGTAATAATGCTATTGGATCACACTAGAGAGCAGAACATTATCTTACAGATTCTTTGCAGCAAGAAGTTATCAAAGGGAGGTTTATGGTTTTACTTTAGAATAGAATTATGAAATTACAGAAATTAAACTATTTTTATTTTGTTAATAACTAAATAGATCAAGATTTTAACAATATAGGAATATCTTTTGTATAAAGTATGATCCCTACAAATTTTTTAAATTCAAGTATTTATCTTTGCATTATTTAAAAACCATCTTTCCATTTAATATAAGGAGAAAGGTGGTTGCTTTGGATATTTGTTATCAGGGTCAATATCAAGTCTATTTTTCTACTTTATTTTTCTCACCAGTACAATGTAGCAAAGAAGAAAATATCAACTGCCTATTTTGCAATATTTGTACAGTGCTTTATTATTATTTTTAGCAATTCGTTATTTCATTTTGGACAGCTCTCTTCCCAGCTTTTTAGAAACTGAAGGGTCTCTCTTCATTTGGAGGCTGCCTGACTTTGTGATTGTCTGTCAGAACCAGTTTGGGAGCACATGATTCTGCTTTTTACATAAAAACTTCCTATATAATTACCATATGACCCAGCAATTCCACTTCAGGGTATATATCCACAGGAACAAAAATCAGTTTGCTGCAGATAGATGTCTGTATTCCCATGTTCATTGCAGCACTATTCATACTGGTGAACTTAGAGAATCAAACTAAGTGTCCATCAACAAATAAATGGGTAAAGAAAACGTGGTATATATATGCAATGGAATACTAGTCAGTCTTAAACAAGATGGAAATTCTGTCATTGGAAGCACATGGAAAAACTTAGAGAAATTTTTGTTTGTTAAGTGAAATAAGCCAGGCACAGAAAAACAAATATCACATGTTCTCACTCATATGTTAGAGTGATATGGTTTGCTCTGTGCCCCCACCTGAATCTCATCTTGAATTGTAACTCGCACAATTCCCACTGTCATGGGAGGAACCCAATGGGAGGTGATTGAATTATGGGGGCAGCTCTTTTCTGCACTGCATTGTTCTCATGATAGTGAATGAGTCTCACAATATCTGCTGGTTTTAAAAAATGGGAGTTTGCCTGCACAAGCTCTCGCTTCACCTGCTGCCATCCATGTAAGACGTGACTTGCTCCTCCTTGCCTTCTGCCATGATGTGAGGCTTCCTTAGCCACATGGAATTCTAAGTCCAATTAAATGTTTATTTTGTAAATTGTCCAGTCTCAGGTGTGTCTTTATCAGCATTGTGAAAATAGACTAATATAGGGAGCCATATCAAAACATCACATTGTGTCTCATAAATATATACAATTGTTATCTGTCAGTTAAAAATAAAATAAAATTCTTCTTCTAAAGCCATGAAAATTATGAGACAGTAGAAATGTTTAGGATGCAAGAAATACTTAATGGCACCACAGATATATTTGAAATGTATGAGTCTGAACATGCAGCATAGGCTGATAATGATCATTGAAGAATCATGTAGCACAAGGATTAATTATTATATGCCCCATGTATAGATAGAGCTGCATTGGATGCCACATGTTTATGATCAAGTAGTGCTGCCTGGCATTCTTCAATAAGGCACACTATTTTTTTTTGTTTCAATAAGTTTTTGGGAAACAGATGGTGTTTGGTTATATGAATATGTTTTTAGGTAGTGATTTCTGAGATTTTGGTGCACCCATAACCTGAGCAGTGTATACTGTACTGAATGAGTAGTCTTTAACCCCTTCCCATCCTTTTCCCTGAGGCCCCAAAGTCATATATATATATATATATAAATATATATATATATATTTTTTTTTTTTTTTTTTTGAGATAAAATTTTGTTCTTGTTGCCCAGGGTGGAGTGCGATGGCATGGTCTCAGCTCACTGCAACCTTTACCACCTGGGTTCAAGTGATTCTCCTGCCTCAGCCTCCCAAGTAACTGGGATTACAGGCACCCATCACCCCATCTGGCTAATTTTTTTTGTATTTGTAATAGAGATGGGATTTCACCATGTTGGCCAGGCTCGTCTTGAACTCCTAACCTCAGGTGATCCGTCAACCTTGGCCTCCTAAAGTGCTGGGATTAGAGGTGTGAGCCATCACGCCTGGCCCACTGTATTATTCTTACGCCTTTGCATCCTCATAGCTTAGATCTCACTTATGAGTGAGAACATATGATATTTGTTTTTCCATTCCTGAGTTACTTCATTTGGAATAATGGTCTCCAGTTCCATCCAGGTTGCTGCAAATGGCATTATTTCATTCCATTTATGGATGACTAGTATTTCATGGTATATACCACAGTTTCTTTATCCACTAACTGACTAAAAAATGTATTATCACATAATAATATCAAAGGCACCTATATAAGTGACGAGTATTTTTCTTAGTTAGAGATTTAAAAAATTTTTAGAGCAAAAAATATAGCTAATATAGCTTTGAGGGATTTTTTTTGTATGTGAAACATCTATTAACATCCCATGGGGCACAAGCTGCTCTTTAGCTCCCATGATAAATTGGTGAAATCATGCTTAATGTGAAATCATGCTAATTTCATCTGAAGTGCAAAAAAAAAAAAAAAAAAAAAAGCAAATATTCTGGATGCCATGGTAAAAGACATGTGCTCTAGAGTATAGGCGAAAGGTCATGAAAGATTTAAGGACCTGCTATGTTGATAAAGTTTTTAAGGGTCTAGTGGTCTAGAACATGGTCAGGATATTCCCTCCAAAGTAAAAGACAACCTATTGTACCTTAAAACTCCTACTGCTAAGAAAGATAAAATATTACTTAATAGATATCTTGGGGTTTTGGAAGCTGCATATTCCATACTTAGGAATACTGGTGTGACCCATTTATCAGTAGATACGGAGGCCACTAGCTTTGGGTGGGGTCCAGAGTTGAAAACAGGCCCTGTAGCAGGTTCAGACTATAGGACAAGCAGCTTTGCTGCTTGGCTCATATAACCTAGAAGATTGCATGATATCAAACATATCTGTGGCAGAGAAAGAGGGGAAGATGCCATCTGGAGCTTCCAGCAAACTCCATGAGAAAGTGGCAGCACAACACTTAGAGTTCTAGAAGAAGGTCAAGGCATTTGCAACAGAGACTTATACATCGTCAGTTCAAGAACAGCTCCTGACATGTTACTGCGCCTTTGTAGAAATTGAGTCTCTGACCATGGGAAGTCAAGTAGTCATGAGGCCATGAGCTGGATATTGTTAAAGCTACCAAGTCCCAAGGTGGCAGGAGGGAGGAAAATGGGCTGGGCAGCAGAAATCTGTCATAAATGAAAGTGGTACACTGGAGACTGAGTCTATGCAGGTTTGGGTAGGGGGTAAGTAAGCGACACGCATAGATGGTCCTGGCATCCATATCCCTTAACCACGATTGTTCAATGCATCTTCCTCAGCTCACACCTATGGTCTTGGGCAGGAGGGAGGGTGCTCTCCATGACCAACTGACAGAGGAGGAAAAAGTTAAATCTTGGTTCGTGCACAAGTCAGCTGAGTGGTAGCTGCAGGACCAAAGTGGACTGTGGATGCACTATGGCCTCTCTCAGCATGGCCCTAAAAGACAGCAGTCAGGAGACCTCCCAATGGACACCTGGTGTAATATGATGTAATATGATATATACATTAGGTCTCTGCCTCTGGTTCCTGGCACCACAACTCCTAAAAATCTTCGGAATCTCCAGAATAAGAATGTCTTTGGTATGCTAATTAGATGCCTAGTGGTCCCTAGATAGCTTCAGGATTGGGGCTGGTCACCAGAATTTCAGTCCACCCCTCAAACTCTGGAGACAGGAGAGAGGCTGAAGGTTAAATTGATCACCAGTAGCCAATGATGTGATCAATCATGCTTACATAATGAAGCCTCCATAAAGCTCCAAATGAACAGGTTTGCAGAGTTTCAATATAGCTGGACACATGCCTGGAGGGTGGTGCACCTGAGTAGGGCATGGAAGCTCTGTGTCCCTTTTCTCCTGTACCTTGCCCTATATGGCTGGTCATCTGTATCCTAGGTAATTTCACTTATAATAAACCAGTAAATGTAAATGTTTCCCTGAGCCTTTCTAGTAAATGAATTCAACCTGCAAAGTGGATGATGGGAACACTGATTTATAGCCTGTTAGAAGCACAGGTCACAACCTAGAGCTTGCAATTGGCTTCTGAAGTTGGGGAGTCTTGTGAGGCTGAGCCCTCAGCCTGTGGGCTCTAACTCCTGGTAGACAGTGTTAGAATTGAATTTAATTATAGGATACCCAGCTGGGATCTGCTGGAGAACTGCTTGGTTGATATGTGAGGAAAAATCCCCATATGCATATTGGTGACTTCTCTCCATTCCACGAACACAGGTGAAGTGTTCTGTGTTAACTGCATAGGAAAAGAAAAAAAAAAAATTTTTTTTTCCTGTATCTCTTACATCTGGCCATTTTCTTTTTGTGGACAGAGAAATTGCCTAAGGAAAGAGTAAACATAGACTTCTGGACTGTGGTGAATTGCTTGGCTGGCTTGTCAGGAATCTAAAAGAAGCAACATTGGAAGATCAGGGACAAAGAAGTTTGGAGAAAAGGTCTATAGACGGATCTACGGGAATGGGCCTAAAGTATGAGGATTTTTTTTTTTTTTTTTTTAATGGAATCTTGCTCTGTCTCCCAGGTTGGAGTACAGTGGCTCAATCTTGGCTCACTGCGAACTCCGCCTCCTGGGTTCAAGCAATTCTCGTGCTTCAGCCTCCTGAGTAGCTGGGATTACAGGCACCTGCTACCGTGCCTGGCTAATTTTCTACTTTTAGTAGAGATGGGGTTTTTCCATGTTGGCCAGGCTGGTCTTGAATGCCTGACCTCAGGTGATCTGCCTGTCTTGGCCTCCCAAAGTGCTGGGATTACAGGCATGAGCCACTGCAGCCAACCAGGTGTGAGGATCTTTATCTTGACTCCTTAATGCTCAGCAAGGAGCTTTCACTGCAGAAGAGGGGACTAAACAACTGAGCAATTAGGATCTCTCAGCCAATAGATCTCAGCCTACTTCTGTCCTCAGCCAGCTCAGTGTTTGCACAATGGCTCATGAGCATTAATCCTGGTGGCAGACATGGAAGTCATACCTGGGACCAACAGCATGGATATCATCACACCAAGGCTATTTCCTGCTTTCCATAAATATCTGTGTGACCTAAATCTGATCCTGCCTCTAGAACCAAATACTAGTTTACAGTAAATACAGAGGAGGGAGAAGAGAGAAGAACACTTAAGTCACACCAGAGGGATACAATCAGGAAAATCCAAACTATGAGTAACTCCATAGAACAAATGCCTGAATTTCTTCGACAGATAAATTGCAGGATAAGATAGAGTATAGATTAAAAGACTATTTAAAAATTTATCAACAGATTGCAATGTGTGGTCCTTACTTGGATCATGATTTTTTTTAAAAAAAGAGAAAAACTCCGAACAATTGGAAACATGAACCCCAAAGAGATATTTGATGATATTAAATAATTATATTTAATTTTGGGGGTATGATAATAGTATTGTGATTATGTTTTGAAAAGAGAGAAGAATTTTAATATTTTAAAGATACACACCAAAATATTTACAAATGAAATAAGACAATGCTGGGATTTGTTTCAAATAAAACTAGAAGGAGAACTCGACTGGAGTGTATATAAGGTACCACCGGCCAGGGGTTGATGACTGTTGTCAAGGATGAATAATAAATAATTAGGATGTATTAGTTCTTTCTTGCCCTGCTATTAAAAAATACCCGAGACTGGGTAGTTTATAAAGAAAAGAGGTTTAATTAGCTCATGTTTTCAGGCTGTGCAGGAAGAATGGCAGCATCTGTTTCCGGGGTGGCCTCGAGGAGCTTACAATCATGGCAGAAGGTAAACACTTCACAGGGCCAGAGCAGAAGAAAGAGAGAGTGAGGGGGGAGGTGCTACTCACTTTTAAACAACCAGATCTCATGAGAACTCTCACAAGAACAGCACCAAAGGGATGGTGCTAAACCATTCATGAGAACTCTGCCCACACAATCCACTTACCTCCCACCAGGCCCCACCTCCAACACTGGGGATTACAATTTGATGTGACATTTGGTGGGGACAGAGATCCAAACCATACATGTCATAGGGGTCCATCATACCCTTCTGCCTCCCACTTTTTACCTATTATCAATTCTCCACTGAAAAATGTAGTATGATCTGGACCCATTTCCTCACCTGTAAGATATAGAAAAAGGAGATACTCTTCAATCTCCCTCAGTCAATGTTATAAAAGTAGAACTAAGGTAATAGACGTGGAAGACAAATGGAAAAGCTACGATTATTAAGTAAATTTAAGTTAAATAATATCATAGATAAAACTCTAAGCAGGGCTTGATGTAAGCCAGTGTGCGTAATAATCGGAAGAACCTCCCCTCACCTCCCTCCCCGCCGTCTGTCTAGATGGAATCTCTGGGATTCTTCAAACTGGGCTCTGTGACTCTCAAAGGGTCTTGCTCCTTTTTCCCTAACAGCTCTGCTTTGGTCTGTTTGTTGTAATGGGTTCAGGGCCAAATTAAGACTTTAAAAGCCCTGAATACTGATTACTGCCAAGGTTGTGGTGCCCCCATTGCTACATACAACTTGTTTTTAATTGCTGCCACGAAGCGAATTCATTTTTAGGTACGCTGATTGAAAGACTCCAGCTGCATTTATTCGAATGGAATTTCTCTCCCTTTCCCTCCTTTGCTGAGGCTCTGAGTATGTGCTTGGTGTGCCTTTTAGGTAGTCAGAGCAGTGACTAGGGTGTCACAGAATATGGAGGTTTCTTTAGTTCAATTCATTCACTTCAGAGAACAGAAAAAAAAAAAAAGACGAAAAAATAAGAAAGAAACAGGAGGTTTCATTGCTTAAATTTTGGATCAAATCAGGTATCTATTTAATTCTCTCTCCAATAGCTCACCAAGCATTTCTCCAGCCTTGGCTTAAAAACCTCCCATACTGGAGATTTATGTTCTCCACGGAGCGACCCTGGCACATCTTCCAATATTTGTTAGAAAGTCTTACATCCAGGCCAAACACATCACCTTCAGTTCTTCCTCTGCCCTCAGGGCTCCACCGAGTAGATTTAATCCCTCTTTCACTGTCTGGTGGGCTCAGCCAGGCACACGGGCCAAGTCCTGGGAGTTAGCCTGTCCCCCCTCCATCTCTCCCACACTGACTCCTCAGTCAGTAACAGTGATAGCAGCCACAATGAACAGAACTCGCCACATGCCAAATTACCAAAGTCACACAGCTCAAGGGTTTCAGTGCAAAGTACTAGTTTCTCTGATTCTGGGGTCCATGTAACTAGCCTCTCTACATTATGATTTTAACTTCTTATCTAGTATAAAACAGCCTCAAAATGCTGCCTCCTTAAATATTCACAGAATATTTCAAAACTGTTTAAAAATTGCATTTTTTAGAAACTCAGTTTAAAAAGACTAAAATATTCTTTAAAAAGAGGCATCTAAATGTGTTCCTAATTTTGTATATGGGCTTAGGCTCTGTAACCAATAAAAAAAGCTGTTATCAAATATGAAAAAAAGAAACATTCAGAGAATAATAGAATAGAAAAAAATTTTCAGGTACTCTCTGGCCTTTGACAATGGAGCATTACCTACAACCTGAAATATGGAATCAATTAAGTCTCCATTGTGAGTTTGAAGTCCTTCTGAGTTGAGTAAACATGGTGGATCTGCTCTGCTTCTCCTTTAAGGGGGCATCTCTTGGTACAGGCAGAGCTGGGGCCACTGTGACCGTGGCAGGAGGGAGGCAGGAGTCCTTGGATCTGCTGAGTGCTCTTTGGGTGTCACTGGAGTCTGCAGTGATCCCAGTGGTATTTGTTTTGTAGAAAGTTCATGACTGAGGTATGGGATGGGAGTTACCGGCAGCTCATTAAAGTCCAGGGAGGTGGTGGTATCTGGTTGGCTACCTTCAGTCCCTGTCAGTGTTCTTGCTGCAAGGAAGGCTGGGTAAGCAATTTCTTGGCTTTCTTCTTCCTTAGTGTGAGATGGGTTCTTTTCAATAAGATTAATAAAGGGGGGTATTTCTCTAACATAGGAAGGAGGATCAAAGCTAAGAATGGCAAAGGTCTATATTCCCAAAGTCATGATACTCCCCAGACCTCTTCATTTAGCGAATCAACAAGTATTTATGGAGTCCAAGATTCCTATAAAGCATAGTGAATGGAAGGTGATTGTCACATTTAGCCCAAACCTCAGAACTACAAGAGCTCAAGGGTTTTCAGATTCTATATGCACCAAGCCACAACATAGCTCTTTATTTACAGGACCAGGGTAAGGGTTTAGGGTGGAGGAGGATTAAAGTGACTTGCCCTATCCTCACAGATTTAGAATGCCTAGCTAAAATTCCCAAACCGTCATCCTACTGCAAAACTTACATAGGGCTGTCAAGGTAGTATTTTATAACATATAAAAAATTGCATCATCTCCACAGCTTAGAAATCATGGATAAGTCTCCAGTACCAGGAGAATAATCATTCATTATTCACTCATTCATTCACTTGTTAAATGAAGCTAAACTCTGGCCCGAGAAAGCCTCTGTACTCCTATACTTGGCTCCTTACGGTTGAACCATAACCTAATTTAGTGGTAGGCAGACTGAAAACCTAATTGAGGAGTGTGCCTCAGTAACAATAGCTGAGTCTCAGCCAACCCCAGCAGTCACACTTCAACCATTCACAGGCAACCGACTGTTCAAATCATGTGCAAAGAAGACAAATGCTGAGCCACAACCACTGTGGCTATTTCTCTACCTGGTTGTTTTCTGTACACCACTTTCCTTTCTCTGTTCATAAATTTGCTCCTACCATGAGGCAACACTGGAGCCTCTCTGAACCTATTCTGGCTTGGGGGCGGCCCGATTCACTAGTTTTTTTGTTTGTTTGTTTGTTTGTTTGTTTGTTTTGCTCAGTTAAGCTCTGTTAAATTTAATTTGTCTAAGGTTTTTCTTTTAACACACTCAAAGTTTATTGGTGCCTATTATGTGCCAGTAATAGTGCCAGACACTTGAGATCTGAAGATGAAAGCAGCTGGGCATGGTGGCTCATGCCTGTACTCCCAGCACTTTGAGAGGCCAAGGAGAGGGGATTGCTTAAGCCTAGGAATTTGAGATCAGCCTAAACCACATAGTGAGAGCCCCAACCTTACCAAAAAAAAAAAAAAAAAAGAAAGAAAGAAAAAATTAGCCCATGGGACTACACCTGTAGTCCCAGCTATTTGGGAGGCTGAGATGGGAGGATCATTGCTTAAGCCCTGGAGTTTGAGTCTGCAGTGAGCTGTGATTGTGCTACTGCACTGCAGCCTGGTGACGGAGTGAGACACTATCTCAAAACATTATTTTAAATGAATAAATACAAAGAAAAAAAGATGAAAGCCATGGACTCTGCCCTTAACGAGCTCAGGGCATAGCTGAGGAGATGGTTATAAACCCAATTACATCGGGAGAGACAGGAACACTGCGTTAGAGTATGCATGGCCCCTGTTGCTGAAATGCCCTCCCCAACACAGCAAATAACCCCACCCCCATTCCCACTCCAATTCATGTATCCTGCTAAATCCTCAGCTGCTTTCACATCAATATAACTCTTCACTGGGAGACTCTCTGTGTTCCTCTGTGTCCTGATTGCTGGAATCTCCTGGAGACCTGTGTGGAGAGAGAGGAGGTGGGACCCATGGCGTTTTAATTTTTTGTCTTCTTCAGTTTCTAACAGAGTGACTCCTCTGATTTCTCTTTTAAAAAATCAATATGTATTTAGTGAAGCCTTCCAGGAAGATTAAAATACATTTTAACTTTTTCAGTACCTGAATGTGATGGGGTTGTTTCCCGGAGCCACATGGACCCTGCCTGCACCCTGTAGGCACTGAGTGACCATCTGTGGGGTTTGTTAGAAGGCTTGCCTCCCATTCCAGTCCTGCCTGCTCAGGACAGGGCTCTCCAAGCTGGGGGCTCCCGATACCAGCTCAGAGCTTAGGAAGAGCTTTGCTGCTTGGGAGATGCTCCGCCTCCATCCATTCTAAGTGAGGAATCTGGGCCCAGAAGATAAAATGGTTTTCTACCTGATGAAACTTGCTGCTTCTCATATTGGCCAGTGAGCATTGGTTTCCGGCCAAGTCCACGGTGGGCTTCCCTGCTTTGATGTGGTTTTGCAGGGAAAACATCCGCAAATGAGCAACAACCAACAGAGTCGCTTTTCTCTCTTAGTCCACCTTGAGTTTTTGAAAAGCAGTGCTAATTAGCCTCTTGAAATTGGCTGGGGCTGGGAGGCCACAGCTCCTCTAGAGGAGGGAGTGGGTGCAGGCTTCAGAGCCCAAGAATCTGAATACATTTAAGTTTAGGATTTCCGAACAGTTATCCAAACATGTGTCATTGGTGGAAAATGGGACGATGAAGAATTTAGAATTAGGAGACCTGGGTCCTGAATCATTCAGGCTCTACCTCTCAGTCAAGTTGCATAAATTTTTATGTCTGAGCTATGGTTTTCTCATCCATGAAATGAGGATGTCACAGTCCTGCCTCAATACTAATAGTCTCCAAAGAAATGATACCTGTGACAGCCCTGTAATCTGTAAAGCACTATCCATGTTAGATATTAATCAGGTAGAAATGCCAATCCAACAATAAGACAAAAGGATTGTTCTTTGATATTAGAGGCGAAGCACATTGCTCAATTATTGTTTTGCAAAAGAGTTTTCATTGTATCGGATTCACTTTATATCACAATGGCAATAACAATATTGTCTATGAATGAATTTAATATTTAAAATATTTTAATTTGTCTTCTTTTGATTGTGAAAAACTTAAAAAAAAAAGTTTAAATTTTGAAGTAAATGTAGACTCATAGGAATTTGCAAAAAAAAAAAAAAGAGAGTATATAGGGAGGTCCCACGCACGCTTCACCCAACCTCCCCCAATGTTAACATCTTGCATAACTTGTACACTGTCAAAACCAGGAAATTGACTTTGATACAATCCATATAACTTGTTCATATTTCACCAGTTTTGCAAGCACTCATTTGTGTATATGCATTCATACAGTTGTATGCAATTTTATCTTATCACATGGGTAGTTTTGTGTAACTACCTCCACAGTCAAGATACAGAATTGTTGCATCAGCTTAGGGATCCTTCATGCTATCAATGTACAGATGCACGCTTTCTCCCCCAACCCCAGCCCCCAACTTCTGGAGACCACTAATCTGTTACAATGGTTCAAGAATGTTGCATAACTGGAACCACACAGTATGTAACCTTTTAGAATAGGCTTTTTCCGCCCAACTCAGCTTAATTTATTTGAGATCCCATGTAAGTTTTTGTGCTTGTCAATAATTGGCACCTTTCCCTTGCTTAGTTGTATTGGTGGCATGGACGTGCCACGGTTTGTTTAATCATTCATCCATCAAGGGACACTGGGATTCCAATTATCCTTTATAAAAGAAAGTAAGGATTTATTGATTCATTCGGTGAACATTTATGAAGTTGCCCTAGTGTGCCAGGTGCTATAGTGCGTATTGGTGATGTGGCAGTAAGTGAGAGACGACTATCGACCCATAAACAAAGAGGATGATTGCAGGGGTTGTTAAGGGATACAAAGGACACAGACAGGCAGAGGGAAGAATGACTGAGTACATGACTCCTTCACACAAAAGGTGGATGGAGGCCCCTCTGAGGAGGCAACATTAAAATTAAGACCTGAATGATGCGGAATCAACCCTTCTAAAAGTCCCAGAAAGAGCTTTGTTTTTATTGTTTGTATACATTTATGGGGAAAAGCTCTTTATGTGTGTTTATTTGTTTGTTTGTTTTTAGAGAGGGTATCTCACTATGTTGTCCAGACTGGACTTGAACTCTTGGGCTCAAGCAATCTTCCCACCAGAGCCTCCTGAGTAGCTGGGACTACAGGCCACCGTGTTGAGCTTGGAAAGAACTTTTAGGCAGGGGGAACAGAGAATACAAACATCCCGAGGGGGGCATGAGCCTGGTTATTGAAGGAATAGAGAGGAGGCCAGGGAGGTGATGGCCAATGTGAAGGCAGGGGTAGGAGTCGGGAGAAACAGGCAGGGGCAGCTGGGGCTGCAGGACTGTGCAGCTGCAGGGCTGTAGTCTACAGGGAGGAGTTTGGATTTTATCCTAAGGATATCAAGCAGGGGGAGGCATGATGCCATTACCGTTTTTAAAAGATCACTCTAGACTTTATCATTTAGAGACAAGCTCTATTTTAAGCCCCTGGGTATAATTTCATTAAATGACTATTTATTATTCATAAACCCTTGAACAAAAATTGAGTGGAAATAGCCTCTGTTGCCACTAGCCATGTGGAACTACCTTTCCTCCCAGTCCAGTGGGAGTCCCTGGAGGAGACACCAAGTCAAACACATACCTCCCTTCCCTTCACGTCCCTTTCCTTTTTCCCTGCCCTTCTTCCCTTCCCTTCCCTTCCCTTCCCCTTTCTTTCCTTTCCTTTTTTTTTTTTTTTTTTTTTTCTGGCTCCAAAGCAAACAGCTCAGCAAGTGTTGATTCCTACAGAAGAAGAATTTGCCAAATGCTTCCTTTGTAGGCAACCCCACTGCATTTCACTTGGACTCATGGAGAACTTGCTTCCCTCCTCCCACCTCTTGCTGCGCATGAAGTCCCCACCATGTCCCAGTCAATGCCTGGGTGAGAGAAGACAAAGGGGATAAGCAGGCCGGGTGTGGTGGCTCACACCTGTTATCCCAGCATTTTGGGAGGCCCAGGTGGGTGATCACCCAAGGTCAGGAATTCCAGACCAGCCTAGCCAACATGATGAAAACCTGTCTCTACTAAAAATACAAAAAAGTAGCCATGCACGGTAGTGTGAGCCTGTAGTCCCAGCTACTCCAGAGGCTGAGGCACGATAATCACTTGAACCCGGGAGGCGGAGGTTGCAGTGAGCCAAAATCGTGCCATTACACTCACACTCTAGCCTGGGCAACAGAATGAGACTCCATCTCCAGAAAAAAAAAAGGGGGGGGTGGGGAGTAGGATGCGATTAGCAGACGGAAGAGAAGCGAGACACTCTACCAGGCCCCCAGGGAGCTGTGGGTCAGCTCAGGGGACTGGAGGTGGGTTTAGGACACACACATACACAGAATGAGAATGAAAGTGAAAACAGGGGAAGACCAGAGTGGGCTGACATGGCATAGAGGAAGACCATGCACTGGGCAGCAGGAGGCTGGGTGTCCAGTCCTCTCCTTGGCAGTGGGGAGCAGTCACTTTGCCCCTCTGGACTTGAGTGCCTCATCTGTGGCCTGTATGTTCTGATCAAAGGTCACTTCCTAACCTCAGAACAAGTCAGTTCAAGACCAATATGCTGGGCTGGGCGTGGTGGCTCATGCCTGTAATTCCAATTTTTGGAGGTTGAGGTGGGTGAATCACTTGAGGTCAGGAGTTTCAGACCAGTCCGGTCTCTACTAAAAATACAAAGATTACCTGGGCATGGTGGCAGGTACCTGTAATCCCAGCAATTCTGGAGGCTGAGGCAGGAGAATTGCTTCAACTGGGAGGTGGGGGTTGCAGTGAGTGAGATGGCGCCACTACACTCCAGCTGGGGCGACAGAACAAGACTCCATCTCAAAAAAAAAAAAAAAAAAAAAAAGACCGATAGCCTTTCTGCATGCCTAAGCTACCATATTGACAATAAGAAAGGAATTCAGGCTTAGCAAATGCAGGGATTATCTCCCTCCTTCAAAACAGAGTCACAGTGTCTCTAAATTGAACAATTCCAATGATAAGCAGTTGATCACATAGAGAGGTTGTCCCAAGGCCTTCAATTCTGGAGTAACTCACATTTTAAAAAATTTGATATGCAAAAATTTAATTTTTCTAACTGATAAATTAGGACATGGGTTGATAAACATTGGCCCATAATCTGGTCCACTGCCTTTTTTTTCTGGCTTGCAAGCTAAAAATGATTTTTACATTTTTAAATGAGAAAACACTCAAAAGAATATTTTGTGACATTATATGTCACAATATATGAAATTCACATGTTGTTGTCCATAAATAAAGTTTTACTGAAACAGACTCATTCATTTACATATTGTCTGTAGCTGCTTTTGCGTGATAAAGGCAGAGCTGAATAGTTGCAACTGTCTTATAGTAGAAACTGTCTAATGTATAAGCCTAAAATATATGTTGTCTGGCTTTTATAGAAAAAGGTGGCTGATCCCTGTAGGGACAGACTCTAAACGGCCTGCATGACTCCTGCTTCTTGGTATGCTTGTCTTTGTGGCATTCCTGTCCCTTGAGTGATGGTAGAACTTGCGACTGGCTTCTAACCCATAGAATGCAGCAAAGGGCAGCACTCCTGTGAATACATAGGATTGTGACTTTCATCTTGCTAGGAGACTCTCTCTTTTTGCAACTTTGGGAAAGTCAGCTACCATTGTGAGCTGCCCTATGGAGGCTCACGTGGCAAGAAACTGAAGGTGGTTTGAGACCACAAACAGCAAACAATTGAAGCCCTTAGTCTGACAACCTGCAAGTAACTGAATCCTGCCAACTACCACATGAGCTTGGAAGTGGACTCCTCTTCCAGTCTACACTCAGCCAAGCAGCATACCCATTCCTCCTGTGAATACACACTGAGCCACTTCATCTGTTTTGGAAGCTGTGTAGAATTCCATTAATAGCTGTTCTATCATTTTAAACCAATTCTTCATTGATGGGAAGCCAGATTACAAACAGTCAATTGCAAGCAATCATATGCAGGCAATGTTGTGATCATCCTTGTACATAAACGTGTGCCTTGTTTCATAAATATTCCTGTGGGATAGAGTCTTAGAAATGGATTCTTTTTGAACCCAGCAGTAGTTCTGATAATGAGCTGTGCTAGAAAGAGCACCAACCATGAAGTAAGGAATCTTTAATTCAAGAAGTTCCATTACTCACTTGCAGGTGACCTTGGAAAAGTCACTTGACTTCTCTGAGCCTCAGTTTTCTTATCCATGAAATGAAGATAATTGCCCCCAATTGGCTTATCTCGGGATGCTGAGATCAAACAAAATAATGCAAGAGTGCATTTAAGGAAATTAAGCACCACACAGATACGGGAATGGGTAGTGGTGGTATTATTATCTCTTTGGTATTTAAGCATGGGAGAGGTTATATAAAATTCCCTATATGAATTTAATTAACTGCTTTTTTTTTTTTTTTTTTTTTTTGAGATAGAATCTCTCTCTCTTGCCCAGGCTGGAGTGCTGGTGTGATCTTGGCTCATTGCAACCTCTGCCTCCTAGTTCAAGCGATTCTCCTGCCTCAGCCTCCCAAGTAGCTGGGATTACAGGTACATGCCACCATGCCCAGCTAATTTTTGTATTTTTGGTAGAAATGGGGTTTCACCATGTTGGTCAGCTGGTCTCAAACTCCTGACCTTAAGTGATTCGCTGGGCTCAGCCTTCCAAAGTGCTGGGATTACAGGTGTGAGCCACATTGCCCAGGCCAATTAACTTTAATTTTCAAACCAGTCCATAACATTCTAGGGGTAAGGTGGTGGGTAGTTTTGAGTGCCACGGCAATGGACTCAAAACAAACATGAGTCTTTGCTAGTGGAGACACCAATGCTTGTCTGCAAAAATCCAGAGAGCTGTTGGCCTGGACTTACCATGTGGCCTTCAAGACCAGAGTGAGACCAAAGGCATGGGGGTCCAAGGGAGGCTGGTTCTGACTTGCTCTACAAAAAGGTTTCTAACAGTCAGTGCCATCTAAACTGCAAGAGTTTAGCCTATGAGAGGTTCTCTCATTTCTGGGAGTATTCAGGAGAGGTAGATGAGCCCCTGCAGGTATAATACAGAGAATTGCCCCACAGGAAAACTTGCCACCAGGAGTACTTGCATCAACCCTTTTCTCATCTGAGAGAAAATCACTCCCAGTCTAAAGGTGGGCTGAGGGCCCTGGCTGGCACCTGTGGACTGGCACAGTCCCTAATCTTTTCATCATTTGGAATGCCTTTCTTATTTACCTTCCACTCTATGGAATCTGTTTCTCAAAGGTTTTGCCTACCAAATAAACCACTTTTATTATGAAACAATGAAGCTCCATTTCTTTTATTTATTAAATCAGGCAATCAGACCTTTCTCTCCCCACAAAATATCCAGGGTTGCCCCTTCAACTTATACAGTCACAAACCATGACACTTGCTTCAGAGAGGTGGATTGACTTGCCAGAGGACACACAGCTGAAAAGTTGCTGTGCCAAGATGGGAACCCAGGCTATCTGAACCTGCACCCTACCTGCTGAAGCAGAGACCCCTCCTCAGGGCCCTTATGCTGGCCTCCCTGTAATGCCTCTAGCATCACAGGACACCCTTAGCAGCTCCAAGCAAAGCGCAATGTAATTGTAGTTAGAAGACAGGAGTTCAGATCCTAACTCCTCTACTTTCTAGCTGTGCAAGCTTCTGGAAAACTGGGAACAATGACACCATGCTCTCAGAACAGCTCTGAGGAGCAAATGAGACCACAGAGTTTCCGGCATTGGTCACCGAACACATTGCTTAATTTTTAAAGGGAAGGTTTTCATCCTGTGATTGAATATGAGAGAAAACAGCACATGTGGGGGTTGAAACCAGTATGCATGTCCAGTGTCTGCCTCTTCCTACAGCCCAAGAATGGCTGAAAGTGAGGGGCGGCCTCTGTACAGATCAGGTGCCCATCCAGGAGGAAGTGATTAGGGACTTGATACTTCCTACTGCCTCTTAGAGGGGCAGCAGGGCAACACTGGCTGTGGCAGGAGAGCCTGAGTTTCCTCAGTTTGGAAACCCACACTGTAATAACCCTGAGATGTTACAATGGATGGAGTGCATTTGGTGTGGTTGCTCTTTTATGTTGCATGGGTCCTGAAATGAATCTCTTTTCATTCGTGCCCAGATGGCCTCACAGCCTCCTCCACCCAGAGCCCAGGGAGCCTCCTCCAAGCACGTGGATAAACTCTGAGCACATTTAGCCCCTTCTCTTTACAGGAAACCCAAGTCCAGAGAAGATGAATGATGAATTCAGAGTTACAAAGCCAGAGCCATGGGCAGCAGCCTGGGAATCCCGTGCCTTCTCTAGAATTCTGGAGGGTGCCCTACTAGCAGGGAGCAGAGCCACAGCTGGGGCGCTACGCTTCCTTCTCAGATTCTTGAGGGATCAGACCTCAGGGAGAGGCAGCCTGGGTTAGTCTTCAGAGCCTCTCGATTCTCTTGGAGCCCTGACCAGCCACAGCAGTGAAATCCACCAACTGTTGCACAGGCACTTGCTGTGACAGGCACGGCACTGGGCTCCTGGCACAGCCTCTGCTTTCCGCTGGCACTCAGTCCTTGGAGGTGGGGACACAGGATCACCTCATTTTACAGATAAGGAGCATAAGGCGCAGAGAGTATGTGACTTAGCCAAGGTCACACAGAGAATGGCAAAGTCTGGATTTCAACCCAGCATTTTTAAGAAAATCTAATTAGAAAAAAGAAGGCCATGACATGCATTATCCTTGCGGTTGGTCCGAGGGTTTGGTGAACGGGGTCTGGAAAGGTAGTTTGTGAGTGAAAGGGATCATACTACCCCAGTCAGTGGTATGGTAATAGGGTATGAGCCTATGCTTAGCCCGTTTAACCCTGGAGCCGCCACATCCTCAGCCAGGGGACCCCGAGTTCAGGCCTAGAGAGCCATAGATTTTTAGGCTAGTGGTTTGCAAACTTGAGCACATTCCAGAATCACTTGGAGCGCTTGTTGGGTTGCTGACTCAGGAGGCCTGGAGCGGCCTGAGAATCTGCATTTTCAAGGAGGTCCCAGGTGATGCTGGCACTGCTAGTTGGACCACACTTTGAGAACCACTTCACTATGTCTTGCTTCTCCCCCGCACGCCCATGCACACCCCGGCCCCATCTGGGCTAAGACAGGGGGATTTAAACAAGCAAAAGCCTCCAGGTGGAGAGGAGAAAGGACTTGCCAATCAGGCAACTGGGTTTTGATTTTCTTATTGGCTTTTTAGTCCTCTAACTTCTCTGAGCCTTAGACAATTCTCTAGAAAGTACAGATGCTATGACTGATTTCATAGAGTTGCCGAGATTATATATATACATATAAACCCACCTGGTACATAATACAAACTAAGTTCACGGCAGTGACCCTGTGACTGGACACAGTAGGAGCTCTTTGATTTCTGCTTTTCCACCGGCCTCTGGACTCCTGGACCAGGCTGCTCAAATCCTGTGTTCTTTAAAAATTAATCCTAAAAGCAGTATTGGCCTTATTTAGAGACCTGTATTCCAAAATGTGCCCCAATCCCAGAGTTTTCAGTAGGCAGCATAGCAAGGGAGAGCAGGAGGAGGTGGCAGAGGAAGCTGGAGGAGCCGGCTCCGGTGGCAGAAGCAGCAAAGCGCCTGCAGTTTAACAGCTTAGTGACCCATGGCAGCGCCCTCTAATCCCCGACAGCTGTAGGCTCTGGGCTTTGTCTTAAGGGAGGAAGCAGCTGGCTGTTGGGTCTGTACCTGCTGCAGCAGGGCTGGCTGCTTGGTGCACAGGTGCTGGGGACTGCAGGGTTTTGATCTTGCAAGGGCCTGGAATCTGCCCAGTGGCATGGGTGCATGCCTGGCTCCCTCTGCCGAAATCAAGGTGCTGTTAGGGTCATGCCCGCCTCGAGACTCTCGGTAGAATCGTTCCTTCTGTCTTCCAAGCATCTGGTAGTGACCATCCATCCCTGCTGTCCCTTGGCTTGCAGCTGTATCACTCCAACCTCTGCTTCTGTAGTCCTGCAGCCTCATTCCTGAGTGTCTCTATCTTTATATGGAGTTTTCCTGTTCTTTTAAGGATACAGTCATATTGGATTAGATCCCACCCTAATGACCTCATCTTAACTTGATCATTCCTGCAAAGACTCTGTACAAGGTCATGTGTATAGGTGCTAGGGATTAGGACTTCAGCAGATCTTTCTTGGAGGGTACAATAAAACTCATAACAGATGATGAGCCTGGCTAGGAGAGGATGTGGAAAAGACATCCAGACCAGCCAAGAGACAGGGAGACCTGTCAGGAAGCCATTGCTGAAACCCGGGTAAGAAGTGAAGACGGGGCCGGGCGCGGTGGCTCAAGCCTGTAATCCCAGCACTTTGGGAGGCCGAGGCGGGTGGATCCCAAGGTCAAGAGATCGAGACCATCCTGGTCAACATGGTGAAACCTCGTCTCTACTAAAAATACAAAAAATTAGCTGGGCATGGTGGCATGTGCCTGTAATCCCAGCTACTCAGGAGGCTGAGGCAGGAGAATTGCCTGAACCCAGGAGGCAGAGGTTGTGGTGAGCCGAGATCGTGCCATTGCACTCCAGCCTGGGTAACAAGAGCGAAACTCCGTCTCAACAAAAAAAAAAAAAAAAAAAAAAAAAAAAAGAAGTGAAGACATCCACCTTAACTAAAGCACTCAAGGTGGGGACTGGGAGGCAGGTGAAGTGGGTGTGATTATGTTGATATACAGGTGAGGAAACTGAGTCATGATGAAGCTATGTTACCCCATCTAAGGTCCCATATGTACAAGCAGGAGCTCAGGTTACTATCACATGATCACTTTTCCAAAGATTGATCAAGTAACTCTGTCCTCATAGATAGTAAATGACCCCTTGACTGAGGTCTCACCACTAGTAAAGAGATAGAGACAGAGCTGAAAGTGCTGGTCTCTTGCCTCCATGTCCAATGCAACTTAAGCACTGGGAAGTCTTACCTCTGCCCCAAACTCTTGCTGGAGCAGGAGCATAGTAGGAGCCTGTCCCATGGCTCACCCATGCCTGAGGATGCAACTGAGAAGTTGTGAAGCAAAGGCAGCTTGGAGGACAGAAGACTGAACATCTGAGTGTGCCATGGTCTGGGCTTTTCAGAGCCTCAGAATCTTTGTTAAAAAACTATGAGTCCTATTGTCTATTTCCCATGGTTGGGGATTATTAAACATTTATGCAACAATGCTAGGCCTAGTGCTTGGGCTGTATTAGAAACTTAATAAATACTGGGTTTCTCCCCTCTTAAGTCTGTGTTTTCGCATTAGACTTGTGTTTTAAGTTGAGCTCTGTGGGCATCTCAGCTGGGTGTGACTGTGGACAAATGACTTTGCTCTCTGAGCCTTAGTTTCCCTCATATATGAAGCAGTTAGAGAAAGGTGGTTAAAAACAAAAGATTGGGAGCCAGGGGGCCTGGATTCAGATCCTGGTTTCTCTGCTTGCTAGCTACGTGACTGGGAAAGTTCCATAGATTTTCTGTGCCTTGGTTTCATCATCTGTAAAGTGGGGATAATCATAGCATCTACCTCATAGGAGATTTTGAAATTAAATGAGGTAATGCACATAAAGCACTTAGCGTAATGCCCGGCACACGATGAGCATTTAATAAATATTAGTGTTGTTATTAATTGTGAAATATGAACAACAGTACTATTTGCAGGACTGTTGTGGTATTAAATGAGAAATGTTCATACATTCTAACACACTTAGGATACTGCCTAGGGTATGATCAGGTCACCTCTACTCTCTACCCTAAGCTGCCTCCCAAGTGAATGCTTTTTTTCTTCTTTTTCTTTTTCCTCCTCTGCCAGTTTTGATTAGGATACAGGCTGGGCTGGTGACTCCGGCAGCAGAAATGTGCATGTTGGCCTCAGTCATGGGTGACAGAATCAGAAGCCTTTGCTGTGCCTCTTGGAGAGAGGTGGATTACGCCTCCTTAGGGTCAGCCCAGGCATTAGCCTGCAGTCGCTTCCTGATGGGGTGGCTACTCTCTCGCAACTTGGTCCCGGGGCAAAAGCCAAATAGGAAAATGCAAGAATGGAAAGGAAACAGGAGGCACAAGGAAGCTGCTGGGAGATGGCTGGGCTACACATTTGTCATAGGCCAGCCTTTGAGAACTCCTGAGTTGGGTGATCTGAATTATAACCTTACACAATCATGGATAGGAATTGAACTGAGCTCTCCCTGTCTGAACTCTTTCCTTCGTACCGCTTCCTTATCCTAAGTGAAAAACAAGAACAAGAGAACTGAAACCACCCAAGCCCAAAGGGACCTCTCTTCATACACATTTATGTCAAAATGGGTAATAGACTGAAAGCATGTCTCCCCAACAGGTGATTCTAGGACCTGATAATGAAACTTCAGCATCAGAAAGGACCTCAATCATAAAACAGGACATGCTTTCGGATGGGACTTATACCCACTGAGGTATTGCAGCCATTGAGAAGGGGGTGTTTTTGAAGGTGCAAAAATAAATATTAATTTAGTCAAAAATTTGGGACAAAACTTTCAGCTTTTTCTTTTTCATGCATTGTTTTTTCCTTTGATGCTTTAGATTGGGTGACTTATATTGATCTGCTTTTGAATTTCTGATTCTGTAGCTGTAGTTAACTGATTTGGTAACAATTTTAGATGAGAAAAAGAGACTGCCAAGCTGGAGGCAGTGTCCTTATGAGATGACAACAGTGAAGGGGTCAGATGTGAAACACAAACATGCAGTCAAGTCACTGTTTGCCAGAAATAATGGCCAATGAGTACCCAATTTCGTTGGCTAGTCCAAAATTTACAATGAGAGATCTGTGAAAGCATACAGATTTGCAAAATGGTGGATGCTGAGGTAAATGGTGAAAAAACTTTCACCACTTCTCTTATTTTCCATATCTGAACAATAGTAGTAATAATGTCTTCTCTGCCACATTGTGAGGGTTTTTGAGAAGGACAAATCATAACTAACAATTTTTATGTGTGTGCCATGCACTGTTAAAGGCACTTTGTTCTTACATACTGGTTGGAGCACAGTTTTCTTATAGCCACAGAGGACAAGTAAAATAATCATCTAAAAAAATCAGAAGTTACTAAAATTCATTTGTCCTTTTGCATACTTTTTATTAAGGGGCTTCTATTATGCAGGGCACCAAGCTCAGAATAAACGGCATTCACCAAAATCTAGAATCATAGATTTTATCTTGGTGGAGTGTCCTGTAAGACAGTAGACCCTTTTGGTTGTTGGTGATGTTGAGCTCAGTTAAATCCTTGATGATTTTCTGTCTAGTAGTTTTATCAATGCTGAGAAAAGAGTGGTGAAGTCCATCAGGAGTTGTGGGTTTGTCTATTTCTCCTTTCAGTTCTATCAGTTTTTGCTTTATATATTTTCATGCACTGTTGTTTGGTGCATACACATTTAGGATTGCTATGTCTTCTTGGTGGAGTGATGCTTTAATCATGATGTTATGTTCCACTTTGTCTTTGGTAATTTGATTTGCTCTGAAGCCTACTTTGTTTTATAGTAATATTGTCACTCTTATTCTCTTTTCATTAATTTTTGCATGGTATATTTTTGTGTCATTTTACTCTTAACCTGTCTATATCATTATCTTTGAAGTGAGTTCCTTGCATATAGTTTAGAGTCAAGTCATACTTTTTTATCCACTATGCCAACTTCTAACTTTTAATTAGTATATTCAGACCATTTATATTTAATGCAATTATTGACATATTAACGCTTATATCTGTCATTTTATTATTTGTTTTTGTTTATTGCTTCTGTTTTCCATTTCTCTATTTCCACTTTGATGCCTTCCTGTGGATTGCTTGAACATTTTTTTAAAGTCAGTCAAATTGAGCACTGGGAGGTTGTATACCAACTTTAATGACACTAATGTTAATAAGTTCTGGTAGCCCATTATCATCAAACCAGCCTACTTGAAGATTTTTAATAGTGTTTTCAAATATATGTTTTTGCATACTTTGTGAAAAATAGTAGCTTCTGTAGGTATTACATATACATATGTAACATTACAGTCTACTGGTGAAACATTTTATTACTTCATGTGAAATGTAAAAATATTACCTCCATTGAGTTTCTGTACCCTCCTCCATTTATAGTTGTCTTATATATTTTCTCTACATTGAGAAACACATCATACAGTGTTTTAATTTTGATTCAACAATCAAACATCATTTAGAAGGCTCAAGAGGAGAAGAAACATCTATTGTACTTACTTATGTTTCAACTTTTTCCTTATTATTCTTTCTTCTTTCTTAATGGTGTAAGATTTCTTCTTTCATCCTTTTTCATCCTTGTTATCCACCTCTACCCTCTGTTGTGTTTTTGAAGTTGGATAGAATCCATGTACTGACTCTCATGCAGCATCTAATATGGTACCCAGTACATAGTTTATGTTCCATATGATGTGCCAAATACATGAATGTTGTGAAGGAAACAAAAGCTGCATCTTGTAATGTGAGCAATGGTAGAAGGACATTGAGCATATCTGGAATATGTTAGGCATTTTCATACACAATGTCTTGTTGAATTATTGCTAAAAATTATGTGACTTAGGCATTAACATCACCACTCTACAATTGAGGAAATATCACAGTGTGGCTGTTAATTGGTTATTAAGTGTTAGAACCAGACTTCTAATCCATTTCTGCCTGATACCAAAGCTACATCATACCATCTCCTAGGAATTTGCCCAATAACTAGTACGTAATGCAGGTTGTGATTTGTTTCTATAGTGATCTGGCCTCTCCTGTCCTTACTTTTATCCCGGTTGACTTCTATCAGCCTCTGGTAACAGAATAATGGGCCCCAAAGAAATCTCTGTGTTAATAATCCCCGAAACCGGTGAACATGTTAGGTTAGATGGCAAAATGCAATTAAAGTTGCAGATGGAATTAAGGTAATTGATTAGATTATTTTAAAGTAGGGAGATTGTCCTGAATTATCCAAATGGGCCCAGTCTAATCACAAAAGTCCAAGAAAGTGGAAGGGAGAACCAAAGGAAGACAGTGGGAGAAGGACTCAGCCTCAAGTTACTGAAGGAAGACAAAGAGTATGGGCAGCCTGTAGAAATAGGAAACATCCAGGAAACGGATTCTCCCCTAGAGCTTCCACCTTGGTTTTAGCCTGACACCTTGGTTTTAGCCTAGTGAGGCTTATTTCAGACATCTGATCTCCAGAACTGTAATATATTTTTATCATTTAAGTCACTAAATTTGTGATAATTTATTGTAACAGCAACAGGGAAGTAACATGTAGCCTTGGCCCTGGCCTAGCCCTACTCAATGTTCAAAATGAGCTGCTGTTTCCCTCTGTTGCCTGCCTTGCTCTCAAAGTGTAATAGCCAGCTGGGCATTGAGTGACAGGTAGCAGGAGTCTCGTTCTATCTGCTACCATTAGGCTCCTTTCTGATCCCTTTTGTCCAAAGCTCTTGGGGTTTCTGGGGTGTCATTGGCCCTCTTCAGTGGTCCTTGTTTGGTGAGTTCTGCCTGGTGCCCCAACTTTCTGGAGTTGGCTTGGTGTTTTGCTCTGTTTAACCTGTTTTCCAGTGTGTAGATCTATCCTAGCCTACCCTTGGCAATGTTCTGGTGGAATTTCTACAATGACTTGTCATGTATATCACACCCGTATCTAGTTGATGTGTCCCAGAGCTGAACTGACTGTCTCATTCTGGAGCAGAAACATTCTCTTCCCTGCAGAGCTATATAGGATGGGAGAAAGAATCTGGCATCCACTCTTAGAAGGCCTGAGCCCATGGTCTGGATTGGCATGGCCAGCCACCAATCCATTCTTTTTCCTTGGGTGTAAAATGAGATAATAATAACAATACCCATCTCACAGGGTTAACAGTTCAATTTATCTCACAAATCTTTGGAATTAATATAATAATGACTAGCAGTTATTGACTTTATGTTTTAGATATGCTAAGTATTTCGTGTGTTGTTTAATTTAATCCTCAAAACAACTAGGTTTTATAGTTGAGGAAATGAAAGAAGAATTTTTATTATGCATATACATCCTCTATCTTCATCCTTCTGATGATCTTTGCTTTAATTAAAAAACAATGCAAAGAATCAGTCTCTATACAATTAATTTACAGTGACAATTACTGTTAGGATTAACCTGTAAAAATAATAACACAGAAAGAAATTTGATACCAGCTAAAATGGTGCACAGTGAAATCTGGCAGAGAGAAAAACTGAAGAGTCATATCTTATGGGAAACATCAAAGCCGTAAAAATTTGATCTAAGAAAAATTGGGCTATGTAAAAATATTCAACGTCTAATTAAACTGTCAACAGCTAAAGCCATATATGGTAAAATTTGTTATGGATTTAAAATTGACAGAATAATTAAATTTTCTCAGCAAAATTGAGAATTACAGGATCTCACTAGGAAAATTAGATTTGGCAGACATAAAACCACAAAATAAAAATCACAACATTAGAAGACACAATAAGTATTATTGAATTTGACAAAAATAAAACCCCCCTTGATAACTGAGTCTTTCATTAGGTTTTACAGAAAAAAGAGAAGAAAACACAATTCTAATTTTTAAAATTCCATAAAATAAAATGGAAACAGGAGAGGGAGTTGTATAACTGTGTCATATAGAAAATCAATCTAAAATTATATTGGATTAATGAGATTTGCCAAAAATGTTCTCTTGCTGAAAATGTATTAATATTAGTATAATTCTATTTTTAAAATTTTCTGTTTATAAACCCAGGATTCAAATACCTTCAGGTCAGTATAATGATGTATCATCTAGATTCAGTGCAGAAAAAGAAAAAAACACTTTAGATATTTCAAAAAGAGAGTGTATTGCAGGGAATGAGGTACTTAGAGTAAAAGGGTGGAGTCGGGGCCACCACTAGACCCTTGGTCAGGCTGTTCTGGGATGTTGCAATCTAGAGGTCAGATGGTTGCAGGAACCTGCTGATGCTAGCACAGATGACAGGCAGAGCATGAGAAATATCACTGGCCACCATAAATGCATCTGCTAAAGCTGTCAAATCTCTTGCAAGTTTGGCCATTGGCAGCACCTTGACCTTGCTGGCAAGGCAGTTGGGGAAATGTAGTTCTCAGGCTTCTAGCCTCTGCAGTGCACTGGAGTGCGTAGAAGAGGGTAGAAACAAACGCAGTTCACCTTTAAGCAATATCCAACATAGGAGGATCAGAACATCTTGGGTCCAGATAAAGAGTCTCTACGAGGTTAACTTGACCAAGGTCACTGTTGGAGGCACTGGGGTTGTGGAGATTGGGGGAGAGAGTGCCTGTCCTCTCAGAGCCCACAATGGATGGAAAAAGACAGATATAGAGAGAGTCTCTGATAAAACATGACAACATTTGTAAAAAGGGTTAACCTTAGAGTAAAACAGTGAGAATGGAGCAATTCATACTTCTCGGAACAGGTGGAGTCAAGAAAAAGCTGGAAACATCAACAGTCTTTAGTTGGGTGTTGAAAGGTGGCTACATTTACATGGTGGGGAGAACTGGGGCTTGTCAAGAAGAGGAAACAGCCAGAGCAAAGGTTGGCGGTGTCTTCTGCATTGGACACACGTGTCCACCACATCCAACTCACCAACATAGGACTTGGTGAGTAAGGCTGCACTCAGTAACCAGGTTAGAGAGACCACTGTGAGCCAGGTTCCCCAGGGGCCTGGCATTGCAGGGCTGACTTCAATCCCTTCCTCCCCTGCACAAATGCAGCCCTTTATTGTAGTTAATCTACCTCCCAATACTGCTTTCTGCTTTTTTGGCTCAAATTTCCTAAACCTCCAATGAGTAAATGCTTTTTATAATCTTCCAGATCTTTCAAACCTCTCTCTCTACTTAGCAGTTCCTGGGGCATGGCTGCTCCAGCTGTTGCAGTCCTGAGAGATGGGTTGAATTTTTCCAAGCATAACTAGATTCTTACAGCTCTGAGGGGACCCTATAGGTGGCCAGCCAGCTCCTGACCCTAGCCCAACATCCCCACTGATTCCATGTGACCAGATGTTAACTACCTTGGAGAAAAACTGGCTCACTTGAAACTGAAAAATGAAAGTAAAACAAATCATTAAAAGGAATGGCTAGAGAGAACAGAACAGAGCTTACTAAGGCCATTCACATTTGATAAGTCTTTTTTTTTTTTTTTTTTTTTTTTTTTGGTGTGGGGAGAATAGCGAATGCTTTATTAGTCCAACAAAAGGCAAGGAAGGAGAAAAAATGAGAATTTTTTTTTTCTTTTTTTTTTTATTGCATTTTAGGTTTTGGGGTACATGTGATGAACATGCAAGATTGTTGCATAGGTACACACATGGCAGTGTGCTTTGCTGCCTTCTGTCCCCTCACCTGTATCTGTCATTTCTCCCCATGCTATCTCTTCCCACCTCCCCGACATTTGATAACTCTTAAGCGGGTACAATCATGCTCATTTTATAGATGAGACAACTGAGTCCTACCTAGGCAGAAAGTGGTACAGTTTACCACTTAAGTGATAAACGTAAGTCCTCTGCTTCTAAGTCTAGTGCCCTTCTAACTGAGCCACACTACAAACCCCTCACTTGATAGTCCTTGTCACCTGTCTTCTTTGATGTTCAACCCTGGAAGAATGTTCTGTTTTGATGGTGACCAATAACTGGATGAGGTATCAGGACAAAAGATGCAATCCTAACTATCCCAGTCTAACTGGGTTGTGTGGTCACCCTATTATAGTGGGTAGAATTTGACATGCAGAAGGAAAAAAAGATGCATGCACATCATCGATCTAGAAAAACAAGGGTATGAGTAGATTTGTCCTAGATACAGAGTTCAGGACATGGGTTAGTTCTAGGCATCTCTGGGAAGGGCCCACTACATGCCATCCTGCTTCCAGCAAGTGCTTCAAGATCATCCATGGAAGGCCTTTACCTGGGTACCTAGCTTCTCTGCTAGGCAGTCCCTCCGCACCCAAATCTATGCTTCTCCTTGCTGTAATCTCCATTAATATTCTGGTCTGAACTGCATCCTGTAAGGAGGCAGCAGGAAGCTGTGCCTGGATTAGCCAGGCAGAGTGAGACTCTCAGGGGACAAAAGACATCCAAATCTTGCAGGTGTGGGCTGAATCCCAAGTCTGCTTGGCAGGAGGAGAGCTCCAGAGGTTTCCAGGGATATGCACATTCTCTCTCTCTCTCTCTCTCTCTCTCTCTCTCTCTCTCTCACACACACACACACACACACACACACACACTCAAAAAGATCTTTCCTTAAGGTTTGAAAAGTCAGATTCATGAGGTTTGATGGAGTATATCAAACCTCACTGAAGAACACTTGCAGATTTCCACCTCACCCATGTGTAACCTGAGCTGCTGGATGATACGCCTGCTAAAAACCTAGATTAGGTTCTTGCTTTTGAAGCTTATAGCTCTGCGAGCCTGAGAAAGTCACTTTGGTTCTCTGAGGTTCAGCTTCACCATCGGTAAAATAAAAACAATATTTAGTTCACTGAGTTGATGAAGAATCGACTGGCCCACTTATGGGAATACATGGTGTGTTGTTAATACTGAGTGTCAACTTCGCTGGATTGAAGGATGCGTTAATCCTGGGTGTGTCTGTGAGGGTGTTGCCAAAGATATTAACATTCGAGTCAGTGGGCTGGGAAAGGCAGACTCACCCTTAATCTGGGTGGGCACTATCTAATCAGCTGCCAGTGAATATAAAGCAGGTAGAAAAATGTGAAAAGGCTAGACGGGCCTAACCTCCCGGCCTGTATCTTTCTCCCATGGTGGATGCTTCCTGCCCTTGAACACCAGACTCCAAGTTCTTCAGTTTTAGGGACACAGACTGGCTTTTTTTGCTCCTCAGCTTGCAGACAGCCTATTGAGGGATCTTGTGGTTGTATGAGTTAATACTTAATAAACTTCCCTCATATGTGTGTGTGTATATATATGTATATGTGTGTATATATATATGTATATACATATATATATCCTTTCCTATATATATACTTCCCTATATATATATATACATATATACTTCCATATATATATACATATACTTCCATATATATATATATATATTTATAGGTTGAATGGACAAAGGACTAATTTGAATTATATGTATATACTGTTAGTTCTGTCCCTCTAGAGAACCCTAATACATATTTTGGTAATGGATATTGTTCTAGAAGAACAGAATATTAGAGATTAAGTTCTTTCATTGGTTTTGGGGTTTCTAGAGTTGACTGCTTAATGTGATTAGATCCCAAAATGCTAAGGACCCTACTGATAGTATGGAGAATATTGATAGTCCTTGGCACGAACTGTTTACAGAGTTACACAAAATAAATGCATTTGACACTCCTGATTCATCACTTGTGAGTCTCCAACTCTATAGTCTTCAACTGTAGAGTTGAATGACTCTATATTGCTTTATTAAACATAATTATTAAACTCTATGCATACTACCTTTGACGATATATGGCGGACCAAAGAACACAGTGAAGCTGGTTTGTTGCTCCTAAGTTCAGTGGACAAAGTGAAGGAAAAAAACGATGAACTCAGGGATTCTAACCCTTAGCATAAGAAGCAGATACTGAGCATCAGATCTGCTAAAATTGCCCTGAGTGAGAATCTTAACTCCTGTAGAGAAAGAGCTGAAATTGTGGAAAAATAGACACAAGCTCTTATCATGTGATTGGTTGACCTGAAATGAAAGGTGCATGCACATCCTTGTCAGATGTTCACTGTTAAAGTGAGGACATTGATTGAAAAAGAATGGGACCCTGCAACTTGAAATGGATCATGTTGGAGGACCGTGATGAAGCTGGGACAAAGAGTTTGTAAACTCTGATGAAACTTTTTTTTGCCAGAAGAAACAGTTTCCCCATCCCCAGCAGTGGCAACATCCCCTCCTGACCCATACTGCCATCAGCCTTTCCATCTTTGTCTGAGGAGGTAAATCCTGCACTGCCTGAGGCAACAATGATGGTCTCCCCTGAGGTAGTCGCCAGGAAAGATAACGTTGATTCTTCTCAGGAGCCACCCCCAACACCTCTGTTTGCTTCTAGACCTATAAAGTCCCATGGACTCCTAGAGGTGAGGTTGAGAATGTTATCCATGAAGAGGTATGCTTGAGTTTTCTAATTTATATAAGCAGAAATCTGGAGAACAGGCATGGGAATGGATATGAAGGGTGTGGGATAATGGTGGGAGGAACATAGAATTGGATCAGGCTGAATTTATTGATTTAGGCCCACTAAGTAGGGACTCTGCTTTTAATGTTGCAGCTCAGAAATCTTAAAAAGGTTCTAATAGTTTATTTGCTTGGTTAGCTGAAATAGGGATTAAAAGAGGGCCCACTGTGAGTGAGCTGGAAATGCCTGATCTCCTTCGGTTTAATGTAGAAGAAGACTTAGGGAGAGTTGGAATGCTAGAGGGGATTAGTCCCTTTAGACCTACTCATCCCAGCTGGAAGGGTCCAGAATATATACCCTTGACCAATGCCTTTTGAAATAGATTTGTGACGGCAGCACCTGCATCTTTGAAGGGCCCTGTAATGGCTCTTCTCTGTATGTCAGATCTAACAGTGGGAAACACAGTCACTCAACTACAAAATTTAAATACAATGGGAATACTTGGATCCTGAGGTGGCAGGAACCAAGTGGCAGCACTCAACCATCAAAGGCAAGGTGGACATAGTTATGGTAATGGAAGGCAGAGAAAAGCAGCAATCAGAATAGCTGAACTCGTGTAGAGCTCTGGCACTGGCCAATTAATCACAGTGTTTCAGAAGTGAAATTGATAGAAAGACTACCGCATTCCTACTTAATTTATATAAGCAGAAAACTTACAGGTTGAATGGACAAAAGACTAATTTTAATTAGAAAAACAGAGAATCACATCCCTTCAATCAATTTCTAGACCTGAGCCACTTTAGAGACCCAGAAACCCTTCAACAAAGAGGAGACCGGGTCCTCTTAAGGAAGGACCCCACTACACTACTGACAATTTATGCTGTTAACCTTTCTCCTATTCTTCCTCCGGGAGACCTCCGGCCTTTTACCAGGGTAACTGCATTGGGGAAAGGGGAATGATCAGACATTTCAGGGAATACTGGACACTGGCTCTGAGCTGACATTGATTCCACCCAAAATGTCATTGTGGTCCTCCAGTTAAAGTTGGGGCTTATGAAGGTCAGGTAATTAATGGAGTTTTAGCTCAGGTCTGACTTACAGTGTCCATTGGGTCTCTGGACTTGTCCTGTGGTCATTTCCCCAGTGCCAGAATGCGTAATTGGCATAGACATACTTAGGAGCTGGCAGAATCCCCACATTGGCTTCCTGACAGGTAGGGTGAGGGCAATTACGGTGGGAAAGGACAAATGGAAGTCATTAGAGCTGCATCTACCTAGAAAGAGAGTAAATCAGAAACAAAGTTGCATCCCTGGAGGGATTGCGGAGATTAGTGCCACCATCAAGGACTCGAAAGATGCAGGGGTGGTGATTCCCACCACGTCCCCATTCAACTCTCCCATTTGGCCTGTGCAGAAAACAAATGGATCTTGGAGAATGACAGTGGATTGTTGTAGGCTTGACCAAGTGGTGACTCCAGTTACAGCTACTGTACCAGATGTGGTTTCATTGCTTGAGCATATTAACAGTCTCCTAGTACCTGGTACGCAGCCATTGACTTGGCAAATGCCTTTTTTCTCCATTCTTGTCCATAAGACCCACCAGAAGCAATTTGCCTTCAGCTAGCAAGGCCAGAAACATACATTTACTGTTCTACCTCAGGGATATATCAACTCTCTATCTTTGTGTCATGATCTCATTCTGAGAGATTTTGATCACTTTTCGCTTCTGCAAGATATCACATTGATGACATGCCCATGGTCTCTACTCCCACTCTGCCTTCTCTCCCCAAGCCTGCACTGATGGCCTCATGGGGATTTCCCTATGATTAATTCGTTGACAGAGGAAGAGAAGACTAGAGCCTGCTTCAGAGATGGTTCTGCACAATATGCAGGCACCACCTGAAAGTGGGCAGTTGCAGCACTACAGCCCCCTTCTAGGACATCCCTGAAAAACAGTAGTGAAGGGCAATCTTCCCAGTAGGCAGAACTTTGGGCAGTGCACCTGGTTGTGCACTTTGCATGGAAGGAGAAACGGCCAGATGTGTGATTACATACTGATTCATGGGCTATAGCCAATGGTTTAGCTGGACTTGGAAGAAGCATGATTGGAAAACTGCTGACAAATAAATTTGGAGAAGAGATGTGTGGATGATCCTCTCTGAGTGGTCAAAACAGTGAAGATATTTGTATCCCATTTGAATGCTCACCAATGGATGACCTCAAAAAAAAGCAGAGGAGGATTTTAATAATCACATGGATAAGATGACCCATTTTGTGGACACCACTCAGCCTCTGTCCCCAGCCACTCCTGCCATCACCCAATTGGCCCATGAAAAAAGTGGCCATTTTGCCTAAGATAGAGGTTACACATGGGCTCAGAAACATGAACATCCACTC
Source organism: Saimiri boliviensis (assembly GCF_048565385.1). Lineage (NCBI taxonomy): Eukaryota > Metazoa > Chordata > Mammalia > Primates > Cebidae > Saimiri > Saimiri boliviensis. The sequence goes on along the minus strand of NC_133449.1, from coordinate 51,254,795 downwards.
ACCAGGGCTGATCTGGCTACAGCTACTGCGGAGTGCCTAATTTTCCAACCACAGAGACCAAAGCCAAACCCTCAATATGGCACCATTCCTCAGGGTGATCAGCCAGCTATCTGGTGGCAGGTTGATTTTGATGGAATCATAATTTCCATGATGGTAGAAGAGCTTCTTCCATTATGGAAAGGGCAGAGGTTTGTCCTCACTGGAATAGACACTTACTCCACATATGGGTTTGCCTTTCCTATACGCAATGCTTCTACCAAGACTACTATCCATGGGCTCACAGAATGCCTTATCTACCATCATGGTATTCCACACAGCATTTCCTCTGACCAAGGCACTCACTTTATGGCTAAAGAAGTACAGCCAATGGGCTCATGCTCATGGAATTACCTGGTCTTACCATGTTCCCCATCATCCTGAAGCAGCTGGATTGATAGAATGGTGAAATGGCCTTCTGAAGTCACAATTACAATGCCAACTGAGTGACAATACTTTGCAGGGCCAGGGCAAAGTCCTCCAGAAGACCAGGTATGCTCTGAATCAGTGTCCAATATGTGATACTGTTTCTCCCATAGCCAAGATTCATGGGTCCAGGAATCAAGAGGCGGAAGCGGAAGTGGCGTCACTCACTATTACCCCTAGTGATCCAATAGCAAAATTTTTGCTTCCTATTCCCATAACATTACATTCTGCTGGCCTAGAGGTCTTAGTTCCAGAGGGAGGAATGCTGCCACCAGGAGACACCACTACAATTCCATTAAACTGGAAGTTAAGATTGCCACCTGGACACTTTGGGCTCCTCCTATCTTTAAGTCAACAGACTAAGGGGAGTTACAATGTTGGCTGGGGTGATTTGCCCAGACTACCAAGATTAAATCAGTCTACTACTGCATAACAGAGGTAAGAAAAAGTATGCATAGAATACAGGAGATCCATTGTTGTGTCTCTTAGTATTACCATGCCCTGTGATTCAGGTCAATGGGAAACTACAACAGCCCAATCCTATCAGGACTACAGATGGCCCAGACCCTTCAGGAGTAAAGGTTTGGGTCACTCCACCAAGACAAAAACCCACCACCTACTGAGGTGCTTGCTGAAGGAAAAGGGAATACAAAATGTGTAGTAGAAGAAGGCAGTCATTAAAATCAGTATGACCACATGACCAGGTGCAGAAACAAGGACTGCATTGTTATGAGTATTTCCTCTTTCTTTGTTAAAAACATGTTTGTGTATGTATACACTTGTACTAAGAAAATATATTTTATTTCCTTTTTTCTTTATCATATGATGTAAGATTCACATAACATTTAAATATTGTTAACTTTATGTAACAGCATTGGGTTGGGGATTGGTGCATTTCTGGTTGTAAGAAGGAAGTTGTATTATGTTAGACATAATTATGACTTTACTGTTGTCTTAAATATTATGCATGATCTCAAGAGATGTGTATGGATTCAAGTTGACAAGGGGTGATGGTTAATACTGTCAACTTGATTAGATTGAAGGATGCAAATTATTGATCCTGGGTGTGTCTGTGAGGATGCTGCCAAAGAGGATTAACATTTGAGTCAGTGGGTTGGGGAAGGCAGACCCACCCTTAACCTGTATGGGCACCATCTAATCAGCTGCCAGTGAATATAAAGCAGGCAGACAAAAGTGAAAAGGCTAGATTGGCCTAGTCTCCTAGCCTGCATCTTTCTCCTGTGCTGGATGCTTCCTGCCCTAGAACATCAGACTCCAAGTTCTTCTGTTTTTGGACTCAGACAGGCTTTTTTTGCTCTTCAGCTTGCAGATGGCCTATTGTGGGACCTTGTGGTTGTGTGAGTTACTACTTAATAAAATTCCCTTTAATATATATATATATATATCCTATTAGTTCTGTCCCTCCTGACTAAATACGCATGGTAAATTCTAGTATTAATTCAAGTGTATGGTGCGATGATGATAACAGAGAATAATGTTAGATGATGAGGACACGGATGAGGATGCTGCTGATGAAGATGATGAGGAGAAGGATGCCGGTGCTGCTGAGCAGGTTGATGCTGCTGTAGTTGTTAGTTATGATGAAGAAGAAAATGGGGATAAGGAGGAATGTGATATCAATACTAAGAGTTTGGGGGCCACTTGAATATTGTCTTCATGGCTGACAGAGGCATGGAGTAGACGTAATCAGGTCCTAGCTCCACATCAGCATAAGGGAGGAAAAAAACCTGTGTTTCTTGAGCACCTGCCATGATCCAGTGATGCTAAGAGCTTCCACAACCTTACCCTACTTCCCCTTTGCAGCAACTCCACAAAGTTTGCACATTTGTTTAAGCAAGGCAAGGTGATTTGCCCAAAGTTATATAGGCCAAAGGAAAAAAAACCTCAGAAATGAAACATTTTATGAAATAAGAATTGTATAAATTTTTAATCTTTATATTCACTATTTTCTATATAAGGAAGACTATTTACAAGCCAATAGAATGAGCATCCTCAAGGAGAGTGAGGCAAACATCACTGGAACATCCAAAGTGATATAAATATCTGCCTATGAGTTGTCACCTAGCACATTGAACCACATTACCTCCTAAGCCTGTTGACTCTATGTAATTTCAGGACACATATGCACTACTTATACCCTGTACCCCCAGGAATGGCAAATCACTTCACCTCCTTGGCAGTGTGCAATGGTGGTTAAGATCAGAGACTGGAGTCATGCCGACCTGAGTGCAGGTCCAAGCTCTACATTTTATAAACATGCAAAGGAAGGCCAGAGAGGGTGAGGGATTTCCCTGAGAATACAGTGAGTTGGGCTGCAACACCAGGTGCAAAACCTGGGTGTCCTGATTCATTGCTATTCTTCACTAGGAGACCAAGTCCTTGTTTGTGGATGCCAATATGGGCCATCCACAATGCTTCTCGGGTGGCAAGTCTGTTCTACATTTGCCCAGTTAGTGAGCTGTTGATCTCATCTGCTTCTAACAGCTTATCCTAGGCCTGACACCTTCTTCAGAAGCAACCAGGGTCCTGAGAAACTGACCACAGTGCTGGTCTGAAGGCAGAAGGTAGTCTGTGTGTTGCCATGACCATGATGGCAACTGGTCTGCCTACGTGATTTATTGACTCCTCAAGCACAGCTTGGTGAAGCAGGCAGGGCAGGCATAACTATCTCGTGTTTACAGATGAAGTAACTGAGGTTCACTGGGGTGAGGCACCAGTCACCACCCTCTGTGGGCCTTGGTTTCTTCACCTGAGCCATAAGGTGTCTTTTCCAATTCTAATAGTCTATGCCTCTATAGTTTTTCCAAGGGCACACAACAAATCAGAAGCAAAGTCAAAACTGAGGTCTTGGGGCTCCCTTACTAATGATTTTTTTTTTTTGAGATGGAATTCCACTCTTGTTGCCCAGGTTGGAGTGCAATGGCACAATCTTGGCTCACCGCAACCTCCATCTCCCAGGTTCAAGCGATTCTCCTGCCTCAGCCTCCCAAGTAGCTGGGATTACAGGCATGCACCACCATGCCTTCTTAACTTTATATTTTCAGTAGAGATGGGGTTTCTCTACGTTGGTCAGTCTGATCTCAAACTCCTGACCTCAAGTGATCCACCCACCTTGGATTCCCAAAGCGCTGGGATTACAGGTGTGAGCCACTGCGCTCAGCCAACTAATGATCTTTTTAATATTAATTACATTAGTTTTCTAGGGCTGCTGTACGTATCACAAACCTGGTGACTTAAAACAAGGGAAACTGATTCTCTGGTAGACTAGAGGCCGGAAGTCTGAAATCAGGATGTCGGCAGGGCCATGCTCCCTCTGAAACCTCTAGAGGAGGGTTCTTCCTTGCCTCTTCCAGCTTCTGATGGCTCCAGGAGTTCCTTGGCTACGGTAGCACAACTCCAATTTCTGTCTCCATCTTCATGTGACTGTCTCCTCCCTATGTCTGTGTCTTCACACGGTGTTTTCCTGTCTGTGTCCGAATTTCTGTCTTCTTATAAGGACACCAGTCAAATTGGTTTAGTGCTGACCCTAACGACCTCTGCTTAACCTAGGTACATCTGCAAAGAGCCTACTTCCAAGTAAAGTCACAGTCACAGGTCCTGGGAGTTAGGGCTTCAATGTATCTTTTTTGGGGATGCAATTCAACCCATTAAACGAATCATACCTAACCTTTAAAAAAAAGATTTTCCTGGATGCCAGGCTCTTTTACATGGGTGACCTCATTTAACAGGTACATGAAGTGAGCTCTATTATTATCTTCCTTTTACATGGGAAGAGGCTGGAGAGAGCAGCTGGGTAACTTGCCCAAGGTCGAACAGACGCTCACCCCGCCTCAGCTGACTGCTGAAGCCGCACCCTTAGCCAACCGGCAACGCTGCCTCTGTTGCGGCCCCTGAGCCTGCGGTTTCACGCGGGGGTGGCTGTGAAGAAGGCTGTGTCTGTGTGCTGAGGAGGACCAAGCATGGCTGGCCTGGTAGTTTTGTTTTGTCAGCTGAAACGCCAACACACAGTGAGTCGATATTGAGTCTGGCGTCCTCCCCGGGACTCTCCAAGTGGCTGTGGTTTCCCACAGCAGCCCGCGGCCCAGGGTGAAGTCATCAGGAGAAAGTGGGCACGATGTGAGTCCCAGGGAGGCAGGAACACTGAGAACTTCACCTCGACGTTGGGCTCGGGTAGGGTAAGAGTGCAAACGGCAGGGACCAGCTCACCTCATAAAAAGGGCCCAGTGTGGCTGGTTAGGGGCAACAAGGGCATAACCAGGGCCTGTGGACTTAGGCAGCCCTAGGATGGGGTCCCTGATCCATTGCCTGTTAGCTGCGTGACCTCGGGGAAGCTGCCTAAATTCTCTGAGCCTCAGTTTCCCTCAGCTATCCTCACTTCACAGTGCTGTTATGAAGACTCAGGGAAAAAAAAAAAAAAAAACTAAACTAAACTAAGGCCAGTGCTTCACCCAGAGGAAGGGCAGCCAACGCCCACAAATGGCTGGTGTGGCTGACTTGAGGAGGGCGCAGGAGTAGGAAGGAAAATGGAATATTGGTGACTTCAAGGAATATACAGGCAAAAAATTACACAAGAAAGTGGCCTTAGTGTATTTACAGCAAATGCAGATTGGATTAAGGGGAAGATTTGGAGCTGGCAGGGAGTAAACAGAGAGCTTCTGTGGAGGAATGGAGTCCTAAGAAGGATTGTGAAAGAGAACAGGAAGGACTGGAACGGTTGAGGCCCACCAGAGCCCAATGCCCCGGGCCCTGAGCCCTCCACCAGCAGCAGCAGGCCCCGGGGACGCTCGTTCCCCTCGGGATTGTCCCAGACATCTTCTGAAATGGCCCAGCTCCTCCTTCCGTCTTCCTTCTCCACAAGCCACACCGTGCCCCATGCCCAACACACACACACACACACACACACACACACACACACACACATCGTTTTTTGTTTGAAGAATCACCAAACCTGGGTTTTCCCTGGGAAAGGCCTGTCAGTCAAGAAGTGTGTTACCCAGAGCTAATGAGTAACTCAAGAGAGATCAAAAGATAGAAGTGATGCCTTTTATTAAGCTCACGGATTTATTATAAGTGAGCCGGCAGGACCACACAGGTCTCCCGTCCCAGTGTAGGAAAACTGACTGTGTGTGTGGTCTGGAGCAGTCAAAAGGCAGCGAGACGGCGGGTGTGAGCATAATAAAGGCTATAATTGGTATCTCTTTTCCAGCAAAACCCATCGGCCACCTTCTCCCCACTGCTAGGCTCTCTCTTTGCAGGGTGGAGTGTACACGGGGAGGCTCCACCCAGGGGAGGAGCCCAGGAATAGGCAGGGGACAGTCATCCAGACACAGCCTCCAACCCCAGCCCTCCAGCTGAAGTGGCTCCAAGTGGAAGTCTGCAGGGGAGTGGGCACTTCTTCCTGTGATACTATCCAATGGGGTGGTCAGGAGGTGTGATTTTGCAGACATGCAGGCTGGTCACAGACATCCAGTGACATGCCCCTTTCTCAGCAAACAGGACCAGGGAGACTGAGTCATTTTCATAAACTGGTTTCCGGTTCATATCAGTGTTAATATTTTATTATAATAAATATTGTAAACATCTGTTACAGTAGCAACAAAAATATTTTTAAAAGCTGGAAGAGTGAGCTTCAATTCCCACAATCCCCAAATTCCAAAAGAAAGACCGTAGTGATGTGTGTCTGTGTGTGAGACCCTCTTGCTGCCAAACACTGGTGGACAAGCAGCTGGCATTGCTTTGGGACTTTTACAAGGTGAGCTCAGCATTTGCTGGACATCTGTTCTACTTTGGCCTAAACATTGACAGTGGACCTCCCATCTCTGAGGATGACCCCTACAAAGCTAGCCCTCTCTCTTTAAAAAACATGTGTGCTTTTGGGCAGTCTGAACACCTTGGGCCTCAGTTTTTCATCTATATGAGAAGTTAGAGCCACCTTACCTTGAGCCCTTTTTCAGCTCTGACACTGAATTTGGGCCTTATAGCAAGGCTCATGTGTAACTCCAGGGCCAATTCCTGGTCCCAGTGCCCTCCACTTTCCATCACAACCACGACCCCTATTCCCCACTGTCCTTCAAGCCCTCCCTTGCATCCTCCCGCCTCCTCCCATCCTGCCTTGTTTCCAACCGTCTTCCCATCTGCACAGCTTCCCCACCCGACCCGCAGACATATTATAGCCTGGCTAATTCTGCCCTGGCAAACCCACAAGCCTGATAATTCCCCCCAACATTTCTTGGCAGCCTCCGCCTTCTTCTTGGCAGAGATTTAAGAGCCAAAAGCAGCCATTAGCTCATGTCCTCCTCTGTCTTGTTACTTCTAGAAAGCCAGCTTCATTTATTAATAGGCTATTAATTATTGCTATAAGTAATTGAATCTAAGTTGAACATTCTGAGACAGCCTAAAAAATTATCTTCCTCCTATAAGGCTTTGCTGTGAATGCTTTTTAAATTACTTGCTCTACTTTAAGATTTTACTCCTATAGCCAAAAAAAAAAAAAAAAAAAGGTAGGATTGTGATGCCACTCTCTTCGGTGGTGCTGAAAGTAAGTTTTGACAGATTGACAGGAGATTGAGAGAGTCTCAGAGATGGAAGGCATTAAGAACACTAACATTATCTGGGCACTTCACATTTGTGAGCCCATTTAAACATCAGAATGATCGACCACTAATATTTCCATTTCAGAGGTAAGGGGACCAAAGCTTCTCGAAGTGAAGTCCTGCAGCCAGTGAGAGAACTGGGTCTGGGTCGGGCGTGATGGCTCATGCCTGTAATCCCAGCACTTTGGAAGGCCAAGGTGGTAGGACAGTGATATGGTTTGGCTCTGTGTCCCCACCCAAATCTCATCTTGTAGCTCCCATAACTCCTACATGTGGGAGATAATTGAATCACAGGAGCAGTTTCCTCCATACTGTTCTTGTGGTATTAATATATCCCATGAGATCTGATGGTTTTATAAGGGGTTTCCACTTTAGCTTCTCTCTCGTTCCCTCTTGCCACTGCCATGTAAGAAGTGTCTTTCGCATTCCACCATGATTGTGAGGCCTCCCCAGCCACATGGAACTGTAAGTCCATTAAATCAATTTTTTTTTCCCAGTCTCGGGTATGTCTTTATCAGCAGCATGAAAATGAACTGATACAGTAAATTGGTACCAGTAGAGTGAGGTGCTGCTAGGAAAATGTGGAAGCAACTTTGGAACTAGGTTAACAGGCAGAGGATGGAACAGTTTGGAGGGCTCAGAAGAAGAAAGGAAAATCTGGGAAAGTTTGGAACTTCCTAGAGACTTGTTGAATCGCTTTGACCAAAATGCTGATAGTGATATGGACAATGAAATGCAGGCTAGGTGGTCTCAGATAGAGATGAGGAATTTTTTGGGAACTGAAGTAAAGGTGACTCTTGCTATGTTTTAGTAAAGACACTGGTGGCATTTTGTCCCTGCCTTAGAGATCTGTGGAACTTTGAACTTGAGAGAGATGATTTAGGGTATTTGGCAAAAGAAATTTCTAAGCAGCAAAACATTTAAGAAATGACTTGGGTGCTGTTTAAAGCATTCAGTTTTAAAAGGGAAAAAACATAAAAGTTTGGAAAATTTGCAGGCTGATGATGCAATACAAAAGAAAACCCATTTTCTGAGGAGAAATTCAAGGCAGCTGCAAAAATTTGCTTAAGGAATGAGGAGTCAAATGTTAGTTGCCAAGGCAATGGGGAAAATGTCTCTAGGGCATGTAAGAGACCTTTGAGGCAACCCGTCCCATTACAGGCCTGGAGGCCTATGTGGAAAAAAGAGGTTTTATGGACTGGGCCCAGGGTCCCACTGCTGTGTGGAGCCTAGGGACTTGGTGCCTTGCATCCCAGCCACTCTAGCCATGGCTAAAAGGGGCCAATGTACAGCTTGGGCTGTGGCTTCCGAGGATGCAAGTGCCAAACCTTGGCAGCTTCCAGGTGGTATTGAGCCTGCAGGTACACAGAAGTCAAGAATTGAAGTTTGGGAATCTCTGCCTAAATTTCAGAGCATGCATGAAAATACCTGGATGTCCAGACAGAAGTTTGCTGTGGGGAGAGGTGCTCATGGAAACCTCTGCTAGGCAGTATGGGAGGGAAATGTGGCGTCAGAGCCCCACAAAGAATCCCCACTGGGGTACTGCCTAGTGGAGCTTTGAGAAGAGGGTTACCGTCCTCCAAACCCCAGAATGGTAGATTCAATGACAGCTTGCACCATGCATCTGAAAAAGCTGCAGACACTCAACACCAGCCTGTGAAAGAGCCAGGAGGGAGGCTGTACCCTGCAAAGCCACAGGGGCAGAGCTGTCCAAGACAATGGGAACCAATCTCTTGCATCAGTGTGACTTGGATGTGAGACACAGAGTGAAAGGCGATCATTTTGGAGCTTTAAGATTTGACTGCCCTGCTGGATTTTGAACTTGCATGGGGCCTGTGGCCCCCATGTTTTGGCCAATTTCTCCCATTTGGAATGGTTATATTTACCCAAAGCCTTTACCCCAATTGTATCTAGGAAGTAACTAACTTATTTTTTATTTAACAGGCTCACAGGCAGAAGGGACTTGCCTTGTCTCATATGAGACTTTGGACTATGGACTTTTGAGTTAATGCTGAAATGAGTTAAAATTTGGGGGAACTGTTGGAAAGGCATGATTGGTTTTGAAATGTGAAGACATGAGATATGGGAGGGGCCAGGGACAGAATGATATGGTTTGGCTCTGTGTCCCCAACCAAATCTCATCTTGTAGCTCCCATAATTCCCATGTATTGTGGGAGGGAGCCGGTGGGAGATAATTGAATCACAGGGATGGTTTCCCCCACACTGTTCTCGTGTCAGTAATCCATATCATAAGATCTGATGGTTTTATAAGAGGTTTCCATTTTTGCTTCTCTCTCTCTCTTGCCACCTCCATGTAAGAAGTGCCTTTCACCTTCTGCCATGATTGAGAGGCCTCCCCAGCCACATGGAACTGTAAATCTATTAAACCTATTTTCCTTCCCAATCTCAGGTATGTCCTTATCAGCAGTGTGGAAACTGATTAATTCAGGTGGCTTGAGGCCAGGAGTTCAAGACTAGCCTGGGTAACACAGCAAAACCCTGTCTACAAAAATTGCTTTTAATTAGTTGGGCAGGGTGGCCTGTGCCGGTAGTTCCAGCTACTCTGGAGGCTGAGGCAGGAGGATCACCAGGAGTTTGAGGCTGTAGTGAGCTATGATTATGCCACTGCACTCCAGTCGGGGTGGCAGAGTGAAATTCTACCTCAAAAATAATAAATAAATAAATAAATAAATAAATAAACAAACTGGGTTTGGACTCAGGCCTGTTTGACCCCAAACATGATGCCCACTGCCTTTATTTAATCAGGCTGAAGTTTCTGCAAATATAGTAAATTCAAATTCATTAGCCCACAGTAAGTATGTGCAGTGAGGCCTTTCCTTTATTGTGAGTTACAGTATCTGACATTTGTTTCATCTAAAAGTGAGATGAATGAAAATTTTCAGATCTTAGAGATCATTTAACATTTTGAGGATGTAAGAAAAATAAAATACAAGCACTACAGTTAGCAAGAAATTATTTTTCACTTCACAGTATAGCAACAGAAAGACAATTTGAGTGAACCTAAAATTTATACAGCTGAATTTTTTTCCATTCTTAAAAATTGTGTTAGGTCAGGTACCCCAGTGGCTCACTCCTGTAATCCCAGCACTTTGGGAGGCAGAGGCAGGAGGATCACCTGAGGTCAGCAGTTTGAGACCAGCCTGGCCAACATGGTGAAACCCCACTTGTCCTAAAAATAAAAAAATTAGCCAGGCATAGTTGCATCTGTACTCCTAGCTACTCAGGAGGCCGAAGCAGGAGAATCCCTTGAATCCAGGAGGCAGAGTCTGTAATGAGCCAAGATCTCAGCACTGCACTCCAGCCTTGGCAGAGTGAGATTCCATCTTAAAAAAAAAAAAGAAAGAAAAAGAAGTCTTAAAATAGACACTAGAGTTGAATTTTAAAAGTCACTCTTCCCTGACAGCTCTTACCATCTCCATCTATCCTGTTTCTTAAGGATCTTACTTTGTAGAAAGTTCTGGCTCTTTCTTAATCCATCTGCTACAAATGGAATGTGTGGTTAAGGACCAATTCTTGAATGCTAACACAAATATAAGTATTTGTGAAAAGAAAGGCAAGGTAGGAGCTAAGAGGGAATGTAAGAATATTTGTTACAGGATAAAATTTACATATCATGGGGTGAAAGGTGGGGCAGGGGAGAGAAGGAAGCAAGAGGGAAGGGAGGCTTAGAAACTTTTGATAGTTTTCACTCCTCTCCTTACTTTACATCAGGAGTCAGCAAACTTTAGCCCATGGGCCAAATCTGCCCCTGTTTTTGTATAGTTTGTGAACCAAGAATGCTTTCTGCATTTTTTAATAGTTGAAAAAATCAAAAGAAGCCTTTGTGACATGTGAAAATTATACAAATTTCAATATTCATCAATACAGTGTTATTGAAACACAGCTGCGCTCATGTTTCCATATTGTCTGTCTGTTTTTGCTACAGCAGAGTTGAGTGGTTGTGATGGAGACTGACGTGATTTGGATTTGTGTTCTGTCTAAATCTCGTGGCAATTTATAATCACCAATGTTGGAGGCAGGGCCTGGTGGAAGGGGATTGGATCATGGGGGTGGATTTTCCCCTTTGGTGCTGTTCTTGCGATAGAGTTCTCAAGCGATCTGGTTGTTTAAAAGTGTGTGGCACTGCCCCTTTTGTTCCCTCTTCTTCCTTCTCTGGCCAAATAAAACATGCCTCCTTCACCTTCGCTTCCTGCCGTGACTGGAAGTCTCCTGAGGCCTCCGCAGCAGCTGTCATATTTCCTGTACAGCCTGTGGAACCATGAGTTCATTAAACCTCTTTTCTTTATAAATTACTCAGTCTTGGGTACTTCTTTATAGCGGTGTGAGAACGGACTAACACAGAGACTTCACAGAAAAAGTTCACTGACCCCTACTCTAGATAATCCCCTGTCCCAACCACGCTTTTCCCACTCCTCCACCATCCGCCTTACCTTTCGAGGAAGGAAAGAAGGAAAGCGGTTGTGTGGAGTTGTAGGTTGCAGCCAGAGTGAGTGACGTGTGTGTTCAATTTGATAGTGCTTAATTTCTTTCTTTCTTTTTTTTTCTTTATTTTTTGGGCTCAGTGAGCACATTTCAGTCATTTGGGAATTTAGCTTTCTGTCTCATACACTTACTTTGATAGACACGGTGTTAATAAGGCCCACATTGATCTCTCATTCAATATTGTCAGATAGGATTTCAGGCTCAGCTAGACAGGTGAGTTAGAGGCTGAAGAAAAAGTATGGAGGAAAACAGTTATCAGGATAATCTAAGTCCATGCCTCAGCTCTTTTAAAGAAAAGAGAAGGTGGAGAGAGATCCAAGATGGCTGATCACTAGCAGCTCGGGATTGTAGCTCCCAGTGAAAGCGCAAAGAACGAGAGGACGCCACACCTTCACATGAATTCTTGTTGCTCACGCACCAGGAGATTCCCAGCGGAGGAGCCCCACGGGTCGCCAGCGCGACTCTTGTGACCGGCGAGGCGGTTTTGCCGGTGCCTCGGAGCATCGGTTCTTGGTGCAGAGTCAGAAAAGCACCATCAATCTTAACACCGCTGATTTAGTCAGCGCAGTGGGTTGCTCAGATTACGGCGCTGAGAATCAATAAGTTGGACGTCCACTCAGAAGCCCAATTACAAAAACGGTAATTATAAAGACCACAGATGGACAAATCTACAAGGAAGGGAAGAAAACAGTCAAAAAAGGCTGAGAATACCCAAGATCAGAACGCCTCTCCCTTAGCAGGGGATCCCAGTTCCTCATCAGCAACGAAACAAGGCTTGATGGAGAACGAGTGTGTTCCAATTACAGAAGCAGGTTTCAAAATGTGGATAATAAGAAACTTCGGTGAATTAAAAGAACTTGTTCTAACACAATCTAAAGAAACTAAGAACTTTGAAAAAAGGTTTGACGAAATGTCAACAAGAATACAAAATTTAGAGAGGAAAATAAGTGAATTGATGGAGCTGAAAAACACAATACGAGAACTGCGTGAAGTGTGCACGAGTTTTAACAGCCGAATTGATCAAGCAGAAGAAAGGATATCAGAGGTTGAAGACCAACTCAATGAAATAAAACTAGAAGACAAGATTAGAGAAAAAAGGATAAAAAGGAACAAGCAAAGTCTCCAAGAAATATGGGACTATGTGAAAAGACCTAATCTACGCTTGATAGGTGTACCTGAATGTGACGAAGAGAATGAATCCAAGCTGGAAAATACGCTTCAGGATATTATTCAGGAAAATTTTCCCAACTTAGTAAGGCAGGATAATATTCAACTCCAGGTAATAGAGAGAATACCACAAAGATATTCCTCAAGAAGAGCAACTCCAAGGCACATAATCGTCAGATTCACCAGGGTTGAGATGAAGGAGAAAATACTAAGGGCAGCCAGAGAGAAAGGTCAGGTTACCCACAAAGGGAAGCCTATCAGACTTACAGCAGATCTCTCAGCAGAAACCCTACAAGCCAGAAGAGAGTGGGGACCAATATTCAACGTCCTTAAAGAAAAGAACTTTCAACCCAGAATTTCACATCCAGCCAAACTAAGCTTCATAAGTGAAGGAAAAATAAAGTTTTTTGTGAACAAGCAAGCACTCAGAGAATTCATCACCACCAGGCCTGCTTTACAAGAGCTTCTGAAAGAACCACTACACATAGAAAGGAACAAACAGTATCAGCCTTTCTAAAGAAATACCAAAAAGTAAAGAACATCAATATAATGAAGAGTTTACATCAACTAATGGGTAAAATAGCCAGCTAATATTAAATGGCAGTATTGAACTCACATATATCATTATTGGTTCTAAATTTGAATTGACTAAATTCCCCAATTCAAGGACAGACAGGCAATTTGGACAAAAAACTAAAACCCATCGGTATGCTGCATCCAGACCCATCTCACATTCAAGGATACACAAAGACTCAAAACAAGGGATGGAGAGAGATTTACCAACTAACCAGAGAGCAGAAATAAATAAATAAGAGGCAGGGGTTACAATTTTTGCCTCTGATAAGGTGGTCTTTGAAGCGACAAAGGTCGAAAGAAGCAAAGAAGGACATTATATAATGATAGAAGAATCAACGCAACAACAAGAAGAGTTGAAGATCCTGAATATATACGCACCCAATGCAGGAATACCCAGACATACAAGACTAATGAAGAGACTTAGACTCCCAAACAATAATAGTGGGAGACTTCAACATTAACATTAGACAGATCAATGAGAAAGAAAATTAACAGCGATATCCAGGACTTGAACTCAGATCTGAAACAAGTGGACGTAATTAACATTATAGAACTTTCCACTTTAAATACACAAAATATGCACTCTTATCAGTACCACATCATATCAACTTAGAAGTTTAAACGAAATGTTGGTTGGCTCCTTGTTTGTTATTTTCTTCCCCTCATTTTCTTTCATGTCTCCATTATTAAGGACAATTATAGGCATACCCATATTTAGACTGCATTCTAGCCTGGGCAATAAAGCAATACGCTCATTCTCTCTCCCTCTTCCTCTTTCTCTTTCTTCCTCTTCTTTATTCCTTTTCTTATTATTCTTTTTTTCTTTCTAAAAAAAAAAAAGAAAAGAAAAGAGAAGGCGGAGCCTGCACTCTCCACGTCGACGGCACTCCCTGGGTATCTGGGCCATCCTCTCAGGACTCTTCTGTAGTCGGTGCAGCCTTCTCTGGTTGGTAGTGAGGGTGCTGCAATTAGATCCACATTGGGAGAAAACCCCCTTTCTTGTTACAAAGTGCTGTCATTGGCATTGTCTTCAAAGGGTTACACTTCTGCTTTTGGCCTCATCTCCATGCTGCCTGGGTAATAAGGGGCACAGGAGGTGGGTAATGGGGGGGCGGTGACTCATCCTGGCCTAGTCACTTCATGAGGAAGAGTAGCTCACATGCCCTTCTCAGGCCCCACGCTGTGAGTTGCTGTTCTGCAGCCTGGCTTGGTGGGTACACTTCCTGCTTGACACCCTGAGAGCCACATCTTTTCATGCACACCACTTGTCACTTCTCAAGCACTTGGAGTTCCTTCTGGAGGCCAAATGACCTTGACATTTTAGGCTTTCTTGCTCATCACCTGTGAACCCCCTCTGCTGGGTTCTCTTTCTCCCCAACCTCCGCAGATTGGATGCTCAAGTTTCAACCTCACTGTCACATATTTTTCCTGGGAGAGTTCACACACTCCCAGGATGAAATCAAATATGCCTTTTATTCTGCTGACTCCAAAATCTACTTAGTTCTGGCCCTTCTCTAGAACAACCAATGTGTATTTCCAATGCATTTGTTCATTTTCTCACTAATTATTCACTGAGATCTTGTCCTGCTCCAGCATGTGTTCAGCACTGTAGATATGACACAGGGCAGGTGAAAACTGGGCTTAGCCTGAGAGGGTTCTTTGCTTTGCCAGGTAAGAATTCAAGGGTGAGCTGGTGGTTGAATAAAACAGTTTTGTTGAAGTGGCCGTGTTATGGCTTCAGTGGTGTTACAGCTTCAGCAGTGTTTTGGCCCTTGTGACTGCTGCTGCAGAGCAGGGTTATCCCACAGGCAGACAGCAGCTGCTCAGGACAGTTCTGTAGTCATATTTATACCTAGCGGTAATTACTTGCAGATTACAGGGTAGTTTATGCAGAAATTTCTAGAAAAATGGTAGTTACTTCTGGGTCAACAGGTCATTGCCACAGAAAGGGGTGGTAACACCCAGGTATTGCCATGGCAATGGTAAACTGACTTGGCACACTGGTGGGTGTGCCTTATGGAAAGCTGCTTCTGCCTTGACCCTGTTTTAGCTAGTCCTCAATTTGGTTCCATGTCCAAGCCGCTCTTCTGGAGTTGAGTCCCGCCTTCTACTTCAAATACAGTAGTGCCCAGGAAGATAAGAGTCCCGTCCTCAAAAAAGAAAGACTGAAATAATCAAATGATTACATAACATAAAGCTAATTCTCCACTGTGTTTAATGCCCCAGAGAAAGGTACAAGTGCTATGAAAAGCACATCACAAAGGGACTTGATGTAATTCAGAGAGAGGTTTTCTAAGAGGAAAAGTATTCAAATGCTGCTGGAGAGGCAGGCTACAGACAAATAACGTGCAGCCTTATTTTGCATCAGTGAATGTGCTTTTGGCTGCAAGTAACAGAAACCCAACTTAAGTTGGCTTAAGAAATAAGATAATGTATTGTCTCATATGACTGGAAATCCTAAGCAAAAGCAATCTACACAACTGACTTAATCTAATGTCTCCATATTAGTTATCTATTGCTGCATAGCAAATTACCCCCAACCTTAGCAGCTGAAAAAAAAATATTTTTTCTCACAGTTTCTCTGAGTCAAGAATCTTAAGAATGGCTTAACTGGATGCCTCTAGCTCAAGATCTTTCAAGAGGTTGCAGCCAAATTATCAATCAGGGCTGTGGTCATCCCAAGACCTGACAAGCTGAAGGATCTGCTTCCAAGATCTGTTGCACGGTTGCTGAAAGGCTTTAGTTCCTCATGTCCCATCACTTTGAGAACCTGTTTTTCACCATTTGGGCGACTCCATAAGGAAGCTTGCAACATGGAAACTTGCTTCCACAATTGCAAGTGAGGAGAGAGAGAGGGAGGGATAGACAGAGAAAGAAAGAACGAGAGAGAGAGTGAGAACCCAACACAGAAGGTAAAATCTTTCTATAACTTAGTATCAGAAGTAATATGTCATCACTTCCACCCTACTCTATGCATTAGAAGAGAGTTCTTAGGTCCTGTTCACACTGAAGGAAGGAGATTACACATGGCATGAAAACCAGGAGGCATGGATCACGGGACCATCTCAGAGGCTGCTGGCCACAGGCTCCATCTGTACATCTCTGATGTCTCTGGCTCTGCCCTGCTTCTGTGCATTCTTATATATCAGGCTGGAAGCAAGATGGCTACAGGATTTAAAAGCTTTACCTCCATGCAAGACTACACCCTAAGGAACTGTTCAAGATTGCATCCAAATTGCTATCCTAGAAAAATACAGGAAAAACTTTCCTAGAAGTCTCCCCAGGCCTCCCTTCATGTCTCATCAGCTCACTTGTGAGTCACTGGCAGAGGGATGAAATTGCCATTCGGTGACTTGGACCTGCCGTAAGAGCAGGGGACCAGGCCAGCTGCCCTGAAAACATGGCTGGTAGGAGGGAGTGTGGAGATCTATGGCAAATTCTGCCACTGTCTCAACTGCTAATTCCATCTTGCAACCCCCTACACCTTCTTTTCTGCTAACAGAACCACCAATTCTGCTAGGGTAGAGGACAGAGAAGATGGGCCCTTCCCTCTGTCCCAGGGAATCAATCGTGGTTAGATTAAGTCAGTGGTGGTAATACCATTTCCCTTTGCCATATTTTTACATTCCCAGGTGCTTTAGTAGTTGCAAGGTGCTATGTGGCACGGTCCTGCCCATGAGATTAAAGAAGACTGCTGGGGAACTTCTAGGAATATTTCTTTTGCTTGTGAAAGGACACTACACTTGAGGCAATGCCCCTTCACCACCCAGTGCCTTCTCCAGGCTTCTTATCTTGAAATGCAGTTGTGACATTTGGTGCTGCACTCACCTTCTCGCACCCAGGATGTGACAGATATGAGGACCGATGGTCAACATGCTGGAGATGACAGTAAGGGGACTGGGCCTTTGACAGCATTGTCAAGCAGTGACACGAACCTGAAACAGATGAGATGATTAAAAGTGTTTATTGCTTACACTGCTGTGAGTCAGGTACCCTGTTGCTTGCATCTGAACACACCCTAACTGATAACATTTCTCAAAGGAAGGAGGAAGAGGGTCACGCTTGCTGCTGGCCAGCCAAGAATATCCTTTAGAGTCATGTTAAGAATTTGGGTTTTTATTCTAAGAACAATCAGGTTTGTGTTTTAAAAGGATCACTGTAGGTACAATATGGAAAATAGATTGGAGAGGAGCAACTGTGCATGAGCAGGAAAAGAGTAGGAGGTGGTTATGATATTCAGGGAAGAGATAATAGATGGCGACTTGTCTGGGGTTGGGGCAGTTGAAGGCAAGGACCTGAGACATAGGAGGTGGGAAGGGAGGAGGTAAACAATTGCAGTGAGGGGCAGTGGGGAGTGGTGAAGCAATGAAATGGGAACTATGCATTTAGGAAAACACTCCTAACCTCATGATAACGATTCAGTGTCTTTCTCTTTCCTGAAAATTTTTGAGTTGGGTGGAAACATGTGTGATCAAATCCTTTGTTTTTGAGTTCTGTTGAGAAAGTTTCAAAGAGTTTGTCTTATTTTGTTTCTGGCAAAGTATATAAGTGTCTTCAAGTGGTTTTCCCATGAATGTGTAAGGGAATTAATTGAAAAGGTAAAATTTGGGGTGAATTCTTCCTTATTGTTTGATTTCTAAGAATGTTGTCATCTTTACATAACAAATTATAACTTAAAAATAAAACACACAAAATGTCTTAAAAGATACTGTTGATTTTTTTTTTGAGATGGAGTTTCCCTCTTGTTGCCCAGGGTGGAGTGCAATAGCATGATCTCAGCTCACTGCAACCTCCGCCTCCCAGGTTCAAGCAATTCTCCTGCCTCAGCATCCCTAGTAGCTGGGGTTACAGGAACACGCCACCATGCCCAGCTGATTTTTGTATTTTTAGTAGAGACGGGGTTTCACCATGTTGGCCAGGCTGGTCTCGAACTCCTGATACTGCAGGTGATCCACCTGCCTTGGCCTCCCAAAGTGCTGGAATTATAGATGTGAGCCACCGCGTCTGGCCTACCGTTGGTTTTAAAAGTACTTGTCTCAAGCCTGTAATCCCAGCACTTTGGGAGGCCAAGACGGGTGGATCACGAGGTTGAGAGATCAAGACCATCCTGGTCAACATGGTGAAACCCCGTCTCTACTAAAAACACAAGAAAGTAGCTGGGCATGGTGGTGCGTGCCTGTAATCCCAGCTACTCAGGAGGCTGAGGCAGGAGAATTGCCTGAACCCAGGAGGCGGAGGTTGTGGTGAGCCGAGATCGCGCCATTGCACTCCAGCCTGGGTAACAAGAGCGAAACTCCGTCTCAAAAAAAAAAAAAAAAAAAAAAAAAAAAAAAGTACTTGTATGGCCTTAGGTGCTTACCCCTAAATGGAATGATGGTTTTGTAAATATCTCTGAATTGCCTCCAAAGATTTCTAAGTCTTGCATAATTGCTTAAATTTGAGGAGAAAGCAACTGAACTACAGAGGACGCAAGTTATCAAATTTGCCTTCTCTAAACCAGTACTGTAAGAACTGCATTTGCCTGCCTGGTTAATCTTTGACGTGTTAAGTTGAAGCTGGACAGCTCAGTGATAGAGGCTTCGGGTTTTGGAGTCAGCCAGTTCTGGCTTCCAAGTCTGACTAATACCAATTTAGTTGCGTGACTTTGAGCCAGTTATTTAATGCCGCTGGACCTCAGAGAAGTTTCCTCACTATAACTTGGGCGGTGGTGGTATATGTGTGTGTATCAGGGTGGGGGGTCCTGACAGGGATTTCAGGGAAAAGAGTGTGTGGCAACGTGCCTGGAGCCTGGTGGCTGATACAATACCAGGCGCTCTATGAGTGGTAGCCGATTATTAAAGTTCTTAATAAAATCACCATGGGAACGTCCCCTTATTAAATCTCATATGCTCCAGGCTAAACATGTTAAACATTTCATGTGGATAATTCAAAGAGTCCACTGTGTTTATACTAGGTTTTCCTTGACTTCAGAGCAGAAGTGAGTTTGGCAGTTCTTCCCTCTACTCCTGGGAGACATAGCACCCTTCCATGCCCAAGGAAGTGTGTGGGCACAAGGCTTGCCCAGGGTTCCCTCTGGCTGAGGTGGGCAGACCACAGGTGTATCTGGGACTTTACCACCAACCACACTGCTTGCTCCCCCAGCAAGCACCACTGGGGGTCCCATGGCCCATGGCAGGGCCTTCAGAAGGGCTGGAGCTGAAGCTGGAGAGGGGCGGAGGAGGAGCAGGGGATTGCGTCGGCAGGACCATCCCGGGACCCCTCCCCAGCAGCCCTGGGTGTCTCCCTTTGCTCTTTCAAGCAGGCCCCGCCCTCTGTCCTCCCCTTCGCCTCTGTCACCTGTTGCTTTTGACACGTTTTCTTCTCTCCTTGTGTGTTACTGCAAAGCAAATGCCAGGGAGCATTAAAGGATGGCCCGAGCATGGTGCTCTGAAGCAAAACCCCAGTCCTCTAAGAGCTTCTAAGGCTTGTTGTGGCCAGTTACAAAAATGATACTTCTGTGGGTGACAAACCCCAGCCTTCTCATTTCTTTCCTTCCTTCCTTCCTTCCTTCCTTTCTTCCTCTGCCCCTCCCTCCCTCTGTCTTTCTTTTTTCTCTTTTCACCTAATCCCTGTGGGGAAAGGCAGGCATTAATGATGGTGACGATGAAACTATGGGTGATTCTCTCGGTTTTGTTTGTTTGTTTGTTTGTTTGTTTTTTGTTTTTGTTTTTTTAAAGAAGAAAGAGAAAGAAAAAGAAAGAATAAAAAAAAAGAATGAAGGAGAGGAAGAAAGAGGAAGAGGAAGAGGGAGAGAGAACAGCAATCCCATTACTGGGTATATATCCAAAGGACTATAAATCATTCTACTACAAGGACACATGCACACGAATGTTCATTGCAGCACTGTTTACAATAGCAAAGACCTGGAACCAACCCAAATGCCCAACGATGATAGACTGGATAGGGAAAATGTGGTACATATACACCATGGAATATTATGCAGCCATCAAAAACGATGAGTTCACGTCCTTTGTAGGGACATGGATGAACCTGGAAACCATTATTCTCAGCAAACTGACACAAGAGCAGAAAATCAAACACCGTATATTCTCGCTCATAGGCGGGTGTTGAACAATGAGAACACATGGACACAGGGAGGGGAGCACTACACACTGGGGTCCGTTGGGGGGAAATGGGGGAGGGGCGGGGGGTGGGGAGGTGGGAAGAGATAGCATGGGGAGAAATGACAGATACAGGTGAGGGGACGGAAGGAAGCAAACCACACTGCCATGTGTGTACCTATGCAACAATCTTGCATGTTCATCACATGTACCCCAAAACCTAAAATGCAATAAAAAAAAAAAATAAATAAATAAAAGAATGAAGGAGAGGAAGAAAGAGGAAGAGGAAGAGGGAGAGAGAACGGGGGTGTTGCTTTATTGCCCGGGCTAGAATGCAGTCTAAGAATGGGTATGCCTATAACTGTGCTTAATAATAGAGACATAAAAAAAAATCTTGGGTGATTCTCTTGAGGGGAAAAGCAGGTATAGTATGTCCCACAAGATGTTTAGCCCAAGAGCTGGGAAGGGGACTTGGGGATGAGGAAAGGATGAGTCTTTCCACAGATGGCGGACAAGAAGGGGGTGCGGGCATGTCTGTAGGGCCCCTTGGCAGTAAGTGGCTCCAAGAGAAAACGGGAGAAGTGACCCTGAAGATGACCTTTCCTCCTCTTTCTCCCTTCCAGTCACCTTGACAGACTCACAGCCTCCAGACTAGCACAGGGCCAGTGAGAACCTGGGGGAAGAGGCGGAAGCTGTCCTCACTGCAGGGACAGGAAGGCAATGGCCAAGCTGCAGTCGGGGAGGACAGGAGTTTGGTGTTCCCGGCCAGCCGGTGTATGGCCGTGGGATCTAGGTGCATCTCTATCAGGAGATCCAAATCGATCCTACCAAAACACCCGTGCATGCATGTACATTTGCCTATATGGAGATATGTACACTGCACACGAAAACTGTGCCTATACACAGGGTGGATGCGCGTGTTTAGATGTTGGCAGCTGCCAGGTTGCTGTTGGCACCAATAAAATCCACCCCACTACAAGCTTCCACTTAAATGTCACCTTACCAATGAGTTCTTCCCCAATAAACCTTTTTAAAATGTCACCCTTGCTCACCTTGACTCCTTGCCTATTCTTTGGCTTCCCTCTGTGATTGTTTTCCCATGGTCTTTGTCAAGACATATTTTGTGGTGGTGTCTCTCTCCCCAGATTTAATTTAAGCCTCTTGAAGATAAGAGCATTGTTTTATTCACTCTTACACTCCCAGCTCTAGAAATATGTCTGGCTTATAATAGATGCTCAATAAATATTTTTTAAAGAAAGAAGAAAGAAAGATGAGAAAAAGGAAGAGATGAAGGGAGCAGAGAAGGTAAAAGGGAGGAAGAGAGGGAGGGAGGAAAGGAAAGAAGGAAGGAGGGAGGGAGGGAGGGAGGGAGGGAGGGAGGGAGGGAAAGAAGTAAAGAGTCTGGATCAAGCCCAGTAGGTGTCTGACTAGTCCCTGGCTATCGTTTGTGATTCCCAGACCAGAATTCTACAATGAGAACAGCTCAAATTGTCCTTCAACAGAGGCATGAAGGACTCTGGGGGCCAAGAAAGCCTCTCGTGCGGCAGGTCCTGGGCTGACAAGGAGCTCCCTGGAGGCAGCCCCTGGAATTAGGCTCTTTTGTTGGTGCTGCCTGATGAAGCCTCCACAGTGGGCAAAGGGGACAGGCTCACCAGCCCCTTTGGTCTTGCTGGCAGCTAGCATTTCCTCAGCAAAAGTGGCAAGTGCAGTGCTAAATTTAAGCCTGCTGGCGTTGCTATGAGATGCGTGCTATTAATATCCTGCTGTTCCTGAAAATTAAGGTCCATAGAGGTCAGGTGACTCACTTGCCCATTGTCACAGAGATGGTCAGGGGAGGTGTCAAGCCCTGACCCAGATTCAGTGGACCCCAAGGCTTCCCTCCTCTTGCCACTCCTGGCCCTGCCAGTGCCCTAACTTGGCTTTCCCAGGAGCAGCCCATCCTGTGGACCTGTGCAAATCTAAAACGCCCCAGCCTGTGGATCCTGAAAAATTCATTCCCACAGAGGTGCTAGTTGATGACAAAGGCTGAGTTGTTAATCCTTCAAAAACTGAATGAGACACCCCCCTGTAAAGCTCAAGTCACCTGCTCCACACGCAAAATAGACAGAAGCTAATAATCACAGCACACTGCATGGCATGCAGTAGGAGAGCCATCAACGTTTGTGGCTGCTGTTAGCATTTGTGAGGTGGGTGAGAAACCAGGAGCCCACTTTCCTTACCGCTTTTCTCCTCTCTCCAGCTATTTTCATTGCAGCTGAACACTGAATAGTCTTCCACAGTTGAAAAAGTTCTCTCACACATGATTTCTTCTGGGCTTGTCAACAAGCCCATTTTTCAGATGAAGAAACTAAGGATCCCAGGCCAGTGTTGTTTTTACCATTCATCCCAGCCCCATTTTCCTTTTTTTTTTTTTTTTTTTTTTTTTGAGATGGAGTTTCACTTTTGTTGCCCAGGCTGGAGTGTGGTGGTGCCATCTCAGCTCACTGCAACCTCTGCCTCCCGGGTTCAAGTGATTCTCCTGCCTCAGCCTCCTAGTAGCTGGGATTACAGGCATGCACCACCATGCCTGGCAAATTTTGTATTTTTTTAGTAGAGACGGGGTTTCTCCATGTTGGGCAGGCTGGTCTCAAACTCCTGATCTCAGGTGATTCGCCTGCCTCGGCCTCCCAAAGTGCTGGGATTACAGGTGCGAGCCACCACACCCCACCCCCAGCCCGACTTCCTATTTCCTCTCCCATTTCCCCAGTCCAGCAAGAGCCACTGGACATTGGTGGGGCTGCAGAGAAGAGGAACAATGACAGTTGTCTTCGGTCATCTCTGTTTTCTTCTGTGATTCTGGGGTGTAGTTTCCATGTCTGGTGGGACAGAAATCACGTTGCTTCGACAAAACAGGAAAATATTCAGCTAGCCTGATGAATTTCTAGCTTTCACTTTTCACATCAGAAGATGTAACAGTTCTGATGTGTTGTGTTTGGGGACTTGCTTGTAGGCCCATTTCTTCCAGGAAGCCCTTCCATGTGCGGGAGTTGGGATGGGAGCAGAGGGGCAGAGACGGGTGTTAGGATGACTTAGGGCTGTCCTCATGACTTCTGTATTGCTTGAATCTCGACACACTTTGTATATTTTGATGAGACTGGTCATAAATCATGATGCACATCTGATATTTATGGGTGGATTTGTGGACTGCAAAGCTAGCAGCAAAGAAGGCACGTGATGCCGTTAGTCACCATTACTGTCTGTGGTAACTGAAAGTTGAACTGTGTTGTTGGGGAAATGGTGTTAAGAACCATACCTTGTAACTGAAATTTACATATGGCAGGACCAGGCAAAGCAAGAACTGCCTGTGTTCAGTTGGCTGCTAGGCATCGCCACCTGGAAATCCAACGAGCACCTCAAATTTGCCACTGCTTCCTTTAAATCTTCTCTCCTTTCTGATTCCCCAGTGCACCCACCATGTAGGAAGTCAGGCTAGGAATATGGAAATCCCTTCATCTCCTGATCCCATTCACTCTACACCCAGTTTCCAGTCCCTATCATTCCACATAGTAAATATTCCACAAATCCATCCTAACCTCCCACTACCACCCTACTTCAGGTCGCCATCCTGCTTGTGGGTGTACCATGATGCTGACTCACTATTTCTGCAGTTGCCCATTCAACCAGTCCTTCACACAATGCTGTTAACTAAAAGACAGATCTGATACTATTAGGATGCCCTTGCTCAAAGCCTTTCAGTGTTACCCTATCACCTAGAGAATAAACTCTAACTCTATACCACGGTAGAAAGGACCATACAAATTGGTCCGGTATAGATCAACCGTGCAACTCCAGACTTTCTATTCAGTTACGTGACAACATTCATTGAACACCTACAATAGGCCATCACTTGGATTGTGCAGATGAATCAGACACAGTCTGCAGGGACTAGCTTATGGAAGGCCTTTTCTACCACTGGCTCTGTTCTTTTAGCACTCCTTGTCAATATTTGAGTCCGTAGAACTACAGAACTGTATCGTAGCTAGTTTACATTCTTATGTTCAGAGTACTTTTTATCAGGAATGTCCTCTCCTGCATGCTTCCATAGCTCTCGTCTGTGGCTCTGTCATTGCTCTCACTTCATAGCTTTATAACCAACTGTTTCCATGTCTGTACCGGAGGACAGGGGCTGTATCTTAATCTGTGCAATCCAAGTCCGTGGCATATTGTAGGTATTCAGTGAATGTTGTCACGTAACTGAATACGAAGTCCACTGTGTTGGCCAGGCTGGTCTCGAACTCCTGACCTTAGGTGATCCACCTGCCTCGGCCTCCCAAAGTGCTGAGATTTCAGGCGTGAGCCACCGTGCCTGGCCCCAAATGATGTATTTCCCTTCATTTTATTGAATGGCAGTGAATGAGCAGGTCATACCGTGTCTGCTCCAGACTAAATGTGTTTCCCCAAATTCATAGATTCAAACCCACAATGTGATAGTATTAGGAGGTGAGGTCTTTGAGAGGTGATTAGGTCATGAAGGTGGAAACTTCATGAATGGAATTAGTGTCCTTATTATTATTTTTTTTAATCCCCCAAAGACCTCTCTTGCCCCTTTCCTCTATGTGAGGACACAGTGAGAAGTTGGCCATCTGCAACCTAGAAGAGGCTCCTCCAGAACTCAACCATGCTGGCACCCTGACCTCAGGCTTCCAGCTCCCAGAACTATGAGAAATAAATGCTTATTCGATAAGCCACCCAGGCTATGGTAATTTGTTACAGCATCCCAGACTGACTAATGCCATGCACATTTTACAGATGAGGAAACTGAGGTTCATGGAAACTAAGTGGTTTATTCAAAATCACACATCTTTCAATTGTCAGAGCTCTCTCAAGCCCAGATCTTCTGACCTGAAGTCCAGAGCTTTCTCTCTGGCTGATTTCAATTCTAATCTTTCTGTTAGCTAAGTATTGGGGTGCACGTCACGGAAAGCAGGTGTTTGCTCATCTTGTCAACTGCCCTTCCCAGTGTCTAGAATCCATGGTAATCCTCATATTTGTTGGATTAATTAATTCGCAAGTCAGCGAGTGTCACATGGGGTCAAGTTTTGCTGGTTGGGATGGAAAAACCAGGCAATTGGGAACTCAATAAGGGATCTGAGAAAGGGATAAAAAAAAATCTTCCTCAGTTCTAGTGTCAGCAGGTAGGAAGACGGCCACTGTCTCTCCTATGCCCAGATGATAGGATGTCTGAAACGTCCCTCAGGGCTGAAGCTCCCCAGACACTTCAGTCTTCCTGAACAGGTGAAAGAAACCTTAGCGGACAGACGGCTCCTACCACCCCAGGAGTGGGGTTCTTGGAAAGGTATTATCATTCCCATCCGTCAGGATGGGGCTGGAGCACATCGCCTTCCAAGAATGTGACTGACGGCAAATCTGAGTTCAAAAGAAGATTAGATTTCAAGGCAACTGAAAGCTATTCAGTCGAAGCCAAGTTTTATAGGGAGAGTTTCCTCCGTCTCCCTCCAGGGCAGCCCAGGGCTTGTTGGGACCTGAAAAAGAACTGACAGTGCCTGACTGTTCCCCTAATTGAGGAAAGGAGAGATGAAAAACCAGGCTCTGGACTTGTTCACAGCCCCAGGAGGAACCAAGGATCACATCTCCCTGGGTGCCCTGGGGAGACTGAGGCAGCTGCTGGGAGTAGTCCCACACAGTGGTGGGGGGTGCCTGGACACAGCCTGAGCCCCCACAGCCAGCACTCAGCAGCCTCCCTCAAGAGGAGAAGTCTTCACCATGCTCTCCAATGACGATGATAAAAGAAGAGGTCAGTAACAACAGATGGAAGGAAGCTTTATGTTTGTACAGAACTTTCTAATTTAGAAAGCCCTCTTGCCATTTTCATCACAACACCACAGTGAAGCAGGTGGGTGGGTGCTGCCAACCCTGTGCAGATAAGAAGTCTGGGGCTGACCGGTCACAGTGGCTCATGCCTGCAACCCCAGCACTTTAGGGGGCTGAGGCAGGAGGTTTGCTTAATCTCAGGAGTTCAAGACCAGCCTGAGAAACATAGCAAGACCTTTTCTCTACAGAACATTTTAAAATTAGCTGGGCATGGTGGCACATGTCTGTAGGCCCAGCTGTTCCAGAGGCTGAGATGGGAGGATCATTTGAGCTAGGAGGTTGAGGCGTTAATAGTAGAGCCAGAATTTAGAACAAGAGTCCGATCGATACTTAACCACTACTTGATTCTAAATTTCTAAGATCAGAGGAAAATCTCATCCACAGTGTTTTGAAGGAGAGTCCCCAGGTTTGAGCTTTCTTTGAAAATATGGTCACAGCCACACCCTTCTAATCCCCGCTGAAGCCTCGCCAAGCCAGCCGTCACATTTGGCCATGACAGACTGAGGGCACTGGGGAGGAGCCCAGACCAAAAGGTACCAAGCACACAAATGCGAGAACCAGCGCACTGAAGGTTGGAGGGCAGGTGGACAGAGAGAAATCAAAAGAATACAGGAGGGCAAAACAAGGATATTCAAAGTCCACATGGTTGGTCAGCAGCCAGAATGTCTGAAGGAAGAGACAAAAGAAAGGGACAGTCTAAGGGAAGCACATCTTCCATCATCATGTTTATTTTGTGCACTGTCCTGCCATACGATCTTATTTAAATCTCATCAATGCTGTGAAGAAACTGAGTTCTGAGAGGTTGAGTTACCACCCATTAATTTTATTAAAGTGTTGGCAAAAACCTACCCTCAACATAAAATGATCTAAATTCTAAACTATCATGATAAATTCCCAAGTCTCCTCCCATCTTGGCCTCCACAGGCCAATCAGTCAAAACCCCTTAAGCTATTTAGCATTCAAGACCCTTTGCAGGGAGTCCAAGGAAGTTCGCACTTGGCACCGTCCCCGCCTACCAGGAGCTGGCAAATTCACTGGGAGAAGATTCCTCCCAGGTTCGTCTTTCCTTCTGCAATCAACCGGAGATGAACTGGTGCTTTGTTTGAACAGCAGAGTCGAGTGTTTTCAGCATGGAAAACTGCAGACATAAAGCACTGAAAACAAAACACAACACAACAAACAAACAAACAAATGGAAATAGCTTTTCATTCCCTCATTAGTATTAACCTTAAAACATCTATTAATAGTAATAAAACAAGCTTACTTAAAATAAACCCCTCATTATGCTGTTCAAAAGCTCTTGTGCAGAGGAGTGGTGTCATGCCTTTGAATAAAAGGGATACAATCCTCTAACTACTCACTTAATTAAACCTAATTTCATTTGTGGATGTCTCCTGGCCTTTCCCTTGCTTTGGTTCTCTTCCCATTTAAGCTCTTCTAGTTCTTTCAGATCCAACTGCTGGTCACTTTTTCTCCTCTCTAGTAGTGCCTTTGGATCTTATAGAGAAAACTTTCTCCCATTCTTCTCAAGCCCAGCCTAAGGGAAAACCAGACAAACAAGCTGAAAAACCTAGCTTGCTTTGCACGGACACCCACGAGAAGCTAAAACAAGAATTCACCTCTTAAATGCTATGTGTGGTTAGTGAATGTTCTAGACCAGAAGTTTTCAAACTTTCTGCAGTCATGGAAACTTAGTGTCTCTGTAATTTTCTCATGGTGCCCAAGGCCAAAAGAAATGCCAACACTTCTATTTATTAAGTAATTAAGTAATTAGGTCCAAATGACTTAATAAGTATTTATGGCTTAAAAATTTAGTAGCCATTTGAAAATTAATTCACAAAAAGTAGAAAGAAAAAAGTTTGTATTCCATTAAATAATTACAATGACTTATTTATGGGCACTGCACAGCTTCTCAGACCTTGGAATCAGACTGTACAGAGCCACCCTCGTCGTCTTTTCCACACTGATTTTCACATGGAACGTATGTATTTGAATCACAGCAATTACAAAAAATATTCCTTCAAAAGGAATGTGGTGCAACCTAATGTTGAAACGGGACTACCTTGAGTTGGGAGTTTGTGTGGTGTCTGACAGATGTCTTATTGGAGAGAATGGAAAATATTCCATGGCATCCTGGGAACTCAATGCAGCACCCTAAGCATGTCAGCACACAGTTCGGGAACCACAGGTCTAAGCAAAAAATGCAGTGAGCACTCAAAGGGGGAAGAAAAACTTTCCGCTAAGATGGTTCACAGCAGATTTCGTGGAGGAGGAGAAATTGAAGCTGGGCTTGCTGGCTTGGCTGGGTAAAGAGGAAGGGATGGGAGCAGGCCAGAAGGGAAGGGGCTGTCTGCAGAGGGTCATAAGCAAAGTGCAATGGAAGCCAGTAGAAGACTGGACTAGCTGGAGAAAAACATTGAGAGAAAGCAGACAGGTCTTAGCCAACAGCCTGAGGGCTGGGCCTTGGTTCACCTTCCCCTGGGGTCCATTCTTTGTCCTCCTTCACTTTCTGAATTTTTTTGTCTTCAATTAAGCTGAAAGCTCTGAGAGGAGGGTCTATCTGTATACCTTTGTGTCTTCCATACCCAGTAGCACAGAGCTTTCTGCAGAGTGTTCAATAAACATTGACCCTATTGACACCAACACCTACTGAAGGCTCCTGAATGTTAGTATCTGGGCCTGTGCAGACCAATGGCACAACCGAAGGGGTAAGAGGGAGTGGTGGAGATCACAGTCCCTGGACAGGCTACTGGATGCGCTCTCTGATTCCTGCTTCCCAGTCTCCTGTGGCTAATTTTTGGAGAAATGGTAGGTAAGAAACTCAGCCCCCATGTTGTTTTCAGAGAGCGAGGAATGTGTGTTTCCAGATCTCTTATCTGTTGCATCTCCCAGGTTTTATGGGGAGGGCAGATCTTAGCACTCCCAGCCAGCCCAGCCTCCCTAACCCACCTCCGTTCCCACGAGGCAGCCCAGATGTGACAGTAGCTCATCAGAGAGCTGTTTGTGTCTTTCTTATTTACAGTATAAACAGCATTTAGACTGCAGCTTTGGAAGGCCTCCCTCATATTTGTTCAGGTAAATCCGCAGCCCTGGATGTGGTTTCCCTGAGAGATCTCAGACCGGCAGCTCCTGGATTGCTCCTCTTTGCTGGCCATCACAGGAAGAAGAAATCCTCTGGTCTTCATTGCCTTTGCATGTATTCTGTTGAGTAACATTGTTCCTAGCAGAAATTCTCTCAGGAGAAAAGATGGGGCTTGCTTTTCTGTACCTCCGTCCCTTCCTTCTCACACACAGCACTGCTTTAAATAACAAATCCCTTGGGAACGTAGCTTTCTAACAAAGTTCATTGGATTAAAAGCAAAGTCAACAATAACAAAAGAAATTTTCATAACCAAAGACTGTAGAGCAGCCTGCCTCTGCAGCTATGCAACCAAAAACTCTCTGTCTCTGATCAATAGATGTGCTGTTGGAATTTCCTGGCTTTGTTACAAATACAGGTACATTTATAACTGGTATCTTTTACTTTACAGAAGAGCTGAATTCTAGCAAAGCTAACTCATCATAGAATCTGTTTTCAAGGGAAGCCAATTGTTTTTTTCTTAATTTCCTTTGTAAAATTGAAAATGCTTTTTCTGCTTCTCACAGTCTTTTTAAAGTCAGAGTTTCCAAAGCCGCAATCAAGAAGCATTTCAGTTCCTCCTAGGCATTTTGTCTTCAGTTAGCATAATTATCACCATTTGGATAGTAATGCTTCATGATTCCACCACCCAAGCTTCTCATAGGGTCCTTGCCCCAAATAAAAAGGAACACAATTTTTTAGATGAACCTTTGGAAGGTAAAAGCCATAACATTGGTTATGACCTCTAAGCAAGAATGCCGAAGAAAATGAGAAGAAAAACAAATCTAGGTAAAAGTTTGAAACTTTTCCACAAATTCTTTTTTATTATGAATCAATGCTTAAGATAGTTCTGACTTTGGTTTTCCTCCAGGGTGAAAGAAGAGTCTCTTTTAACTCACCCTGATGTGAACACTTCCTCAAGTCAAAAGCCTTTCCTGGGGCTGCTACTGCTGGTGATTTCAATCTTCATCTGAGCCGGTCATTCAAAACAGAAACAAACAAAATTCTGGCTTTTGTTCTGTTCTTCAGTTATTTGCCTTCTCTGAACTCCCCGCACCAGAACTCCAGCTCCACGAAGGCAGGCCTTTCTTCTTTGTCGGGTCGCTGGTTTATCTCCAGCCCTCTGGAAGTGGGCCTGGCACGTAGTCAGTGCTTAGAAAATACTTCTGCAGAAAGGAATGAACGAAATAGCAAATGGAGGAGAGTGCTGTGAGGCTGACCCGTGGGGGACTTGAGTCACAGCAGCCCTCGGTCAGTGTCAGTCTTTCCCTGTCTTCTCTGACAGCCTCTGAAATATGTCAAAATCTGAGTTCTATTCTCCTTAGTCAGAACATTCATTTAGTTACCTTCCTCGCGATGCTTATTGATTTATTTACACCTCTGCATAAATAGGATAGTGGGTATATTAGTTTCCCAGGGATGCCACTGACAAACCTGGTGGCTTAGAACAGCAGAAATTTATTCTCTTACAGCTCTGGAGGCCAGAAGTCCAAAATCAAGGTGTTGGAAGAGCCTCGCGCCCTCCCAAGGCTCAATGGGCAGATCACTTGTTGTCACTTCCAGCTTCTGGTGGCTCCTAGCAATCCTTGGATTTCCTTGTCTTCTGCCAACATCACTGCAAACCCTGTCTCCATCTTCATCCATCCCCCTCCTCCCTTCTTACAGGAACACCTGCCATTGGCTTTAGGACCCACCTTGAACCCCAAATGATCTCACTTAGCTTTACCCACCTTAATTACCCCTGCAAAGACCCTTCTGCCAAATACAGTCACATCTGCAGATTCCAGATGAATGTGTCTTTTGAGGGACCACAATTCAACCCTCTACAGTGAGAATCAAGGAGAATCCTCCAATGAGGTCTTACTTGTGCTGAATACAATGAGTCCATTACTTGTGATCATTGGATAACTTCATGCGTGCTAACAGTTTTAAATGTTTCTGTTGCCAGGAACAATCCTGATTCAAATTAACTTTGCTGTCAAGTGAACACTGATTTTTATAAGAAAGCTGCTAAGCCAGAGCTCCCCAACTACATTTTTGTCCTCTCTTATTAGGCCAAAAGAGGTCATCTTTTTTTCTTCTTTTTAATCTTTGTTTTTTTTAAAGACAGGGTCTTACTCTGTCACCCAAGCAGTGGTGTAAGCATAGCTCACTGAAGCCTTGAACTCTCGGGTGCAAGAAATCCTCCTGCCTCAGCCTCCCAACTAGCTGGAACTAGAAATGTGTGCATTTGTAGTCCAACCTGTTAATTTTTTCACTTTTTTGTAAAGACAAAGTTTCGCTTTATTTCCCAGGCTGGTTTCAAACTTCTGGCCTCAAGGGATCTTCCCACTTCCAAAAGTGCTGGGATTACAGGTGTGAGCCACCACACCCAGCCTATCTTCTTATTCCTCATTGATTTCATGTAGAGAACATTTAGATCCTTGATCTCATCATCCATCATTGCTTTCTAAGCTATCAGTGAACATATCCAACACAATGGGAACTGAGCAGAGAGTAGCCAGGGGGCCTTCAACTAGAATTTTATCCCTCTGGAGCAGGAGTCCCCAAACTATGGCCCGGCCTGCGGGCCGCATGCGGCCCCCTGAGGCCATTTATCCGGCCCCACACCACACTTCAGGAAGGGGCACGTCTTTCATTGGTGGTCAGTGAGAGGAGCACAGTATGTGGCAGCCCTCCAACGGTCTGAGGGACAGTGAACTGGCCCCCTGTGTAAAAAGTTTGGGGACACCTGCTCTGGAGCGTTCATTTAATGAATCTTTATGGTATGTTCACGCTGACTAAGGGGCTGCACTGGGCATCTCAGGCCTCTAAGTTAAGACACCATTAAGAATTCCGAACATTAGAGAAAGCTCAAAGAGATGTCAATTCATTTTTTTTTAAACGATTTAGTTGAGGAATTCAACTAAAAGCAAGTACCCTTATTATATTCACAGCAGTCTCATTACATAGAAACAACTTGCTGAATGCGTTGCTAATTGTCGAGATGTAGTATATCTTCCAATTTGTCAATTCAGTAACCAATCATATTAGAAAGAGGCCTTTATTTAACAGGGCTTATTCTCAGTGAACCTGTATTAGTTCCTGGTGGTCACTGTTGATAGAATGATTCTACAAGTTGGCATTTATAGAGAGTAAATTTTCTAGTCTGTACTTACTAGGATGAAAGTTTTTTTTTTTTTTTTTTTTTTTTTTAATGACATTGGTTTATATCCTGCTAACTGACACTTATTTAACTTCATAAATTCTAAGATTACTGACCTCTCACTTGTGTGAAATCAAAAGTCATAAGTTTTGTGTACAACCAAGTTCTCTCTCTCTCTCTCTCTCTCTCTCTCTCTCTCTGTGTGTGTGTGTGTGTGTGTGTGTGTGTGTGTGTGTGACTACTTTTATTTACTTAATGCTCACAGCAAACTTATGGACAGGAACTGCTGCTAAGCCCACTTTCCAGATGAGAAAGTTGAAGCAAAACTGAAAGACAAGAAATGTTCTTTCATGAAAACTGGTCATTTAAAGAAAGTATTCTTTTTGTGAAGATAAAGTTGCTGGTGCCAGAGAATGTCCCTCAGTCTGGCCGCCTACACAAACAGGTTCCAGCTGTGCTTGCTTTGTGCTGTGTTCATGGTGACATCTGAATGGGGATGAGGCACAGATGAATGAGTCTCCTTCTGTTTTGTTGAGGGTCATACATGTTTAAATCAGGATATGATGTCAGTTTACATTCATATCAGCTTGGAACAATTTCTTCTTATTTAACCCTCTGAAATAAGAACTGAAAATGTTTTTAAACAATTAATCTAGATCAATGGTTCATATTAGAGTCATCAGAGAGAACTTTAAAAAAACAATTAACAGGAGCACTGAAAAAATGATATCTAGGCTCTTCTCTGGATGATTTCAGTGGTTCTCTAGGAATAAGGCAGAGAACCAGCATTAAAAAAAAAAAAAAAAAGGTTGGCCAGGCACAGTGGCATATGCCTATAATCCCAGAACTTTGGGACTTTGGGACTTTGGGAGGCCAAGGCAGGTGGATCACTTGAGGTCAGGAGTTTGAGACCAGCCTGGCCAACATGGTGAAACCCCACTAAAAATACAAAATTAGCTGGGCTTGACGGTGCATGCCCATAATCCCAGGTACTCGGGAGGCTGAGGCAGGAGATTCACTTGAATGTGAGAGGCAGAGGTTGCAATGAGCCGAGATCATGCCATTGCACTCCAGCCTGGGCAACAAGAGCATAACTCTGCCTCAAATAAATAAATAAAATTATAAAACAAATCAAAAAGCTTCCCACATGATTCTAATGTGCAGTCAGGATTTTTTAACTACTGATTTGAGAGTATCTCATGTAAAATGGTAGGATCAGAGCTGCCCAAACTTACCCATGCATAAGAATTGCCTGGGAGCATATTAAAGCTACAGATGCTCAGGTGCTGGCCCTAAAGAGGTCTTTAGGACCTGACTCAGTAGGTCTGGAGTGGGGTCCGGGATCTGCATTGCTAACCAGCAACTCAGGTGATTCTAATGCATGTGGTTCCTGGACCACACTTCGAGAAACACCTCATAAGATGCTCTTTTTGAGCCTAGACTGGCTAAAATTATTTCTCGTTGTCTTCTGTGTTTTTGTTTCCAAACTGGAGACCATCCTTCCTTCCGAAAAATAAGAACAAGAGCCATATTCGTCAGGTTAGTCTCCACTGGTGTAACAAACAAACCCCTACATCTCAGAGGCTTTACACATTATCATAAACTGAATTGTATCCTTCCAAAATTCATGTATTGAAGTTCTAATCCCCAGTAACCTCTGAATGTGACTGTATTTGGAAACAGGTCCTTTAAAAAGGTAATTAAGTTAACATGAGGTTGTTAGAGTGGGCCCCAATTTAATCTGACTGGTGTACTTATAAGAAAAAGAGATTAGGCTGAGTGCAGTGGCTCATGCCAGCACTTTGGGAGGCCAAGGTAAACAAATCACCTGAGGTCAGGAGTTCAAGACCAGCCTCATCATGGTGAAACCCTGTCTCTACTAAAATACAAAAATTAGCTGGGAGTGTTGGCACATGCCTATAATCCCAGCTACTCAGGAGGCTGAGGCAGGAGAATTGCTTGAACCCAGGAGATGGAGGCTGCAGTGAGCCGAGATTGCATCACTGCACTCCAGCCTGGGTGACAGAGCAAGACTCTGTCTCAAAAAATAAGAAGAAGAAGGAAAGATTAGGACAGAGAGAAAAACACCGGGGACATGCACATACACACACAAAAAGACCATGTGAGGGCACAGCAAGCAGGTGGTGAGCCAAGGAGAAAGGGCTCAGAAGGGATCACACCTGCTAGCATCTTTGTCTAGGACTTCCAGCCTCCAAACTCTGAGAAATATTCTATCATTCAAGCCACACAGCCCGTGGTATTTTGTTATGGCAGCCCTCGCAAACAAATAGACATTTCAAAGTTTACTTCTGGAGACACCCCATGGCTTTCACCTTGCAGTCTCTGCTCTACATGTCCAAGTGGAGACCCGGCTGATGGAGCCACCGTCATGCTGCCGTAACAGGATGAGTGGCCAAGGATAGAGAAGGGTGCGAAAATGTACAATAGCTTGCAGTTCATCACTTCATCCTTGAAGTGATGCTTGGCCCTGCTACTCATAGTCCGCTGGCCAGACTAATCAGATGAGCCGCAAGAGGAAGATCAGAGAAGAAAGGGAGCTCAGGCAACAATTCTAAGCATAACTGCCTCTTACATGGAATTTGAACAGTTGTGCCTTATCTCTGACTTCTTTTGATCTATTGACAATGTATTATCTTTCTCAATCAAGCAGGTATTTATTAAGTCCAACTTTGTGATCAGCACTGTGCCAGGAATGAAGGGAAGACAAGCTCCAAAAGAAATAAAGATAGGCTGCCTAGTGGTAGAGATTCTTTAGGCAGATAACGCTTACAGATGAGTTATCAAACAACAGACAATATTGCATGGTGGAGGGCCAAATGATGTAGGTGGCTCTGCAGGAGGTAGATGCTCAGAAAAGGTGCAATTAAGGGGCCTGAGATGATCAGGGAAAGTTTGATCATGCAGAAAATCAGACAACAGATTGAGAGTTTAACTTAGGTGAAAATGCTTCTGCAAGCTGGGAAGAGGGTCCCAAGTAATCCCCTGTGTCACATCCTCAGCATCTTCTGCTTCTTCCCTCCTACCCCCAAGTATTGCAAAACCAATCAGTGGAAAAGTGCCCCTTTCCAGTAATATTAATCTTATCTCACAGATGAACTTCTAGTTTTTAGTTAAGGCTAGACATGAAAGCTGGACTAGGACTTGAAGGAGATCTAGGTAACAGCTTAGAGAGAAAGCATGGAAGAATGGTGTATAAATCCTCAGAGAGTATCCAGATATTAGGTGTCTGGGGAGCCTGGAGTGGTACATTTGCTACTCCTGAGTTTATTTATTTTTATTTTCTTGGAGGCAAGGTCTTGCTCTGTCACTCAGGCTGGAGTATCATAGCTCACTGCAGCCTTGACCTCTGGGCTCAAGCAATCCTCCCACCTCAGCCTCCTGAGTAGCTGGGACTACAAGTGTGTACCACCACATCCAGCAAATTAAAAAATATATTTTTTAGAGAGGGGGTCTCATTATGTTGCCTAGGCTGGTCTTAACTCCTGAGTTCAAGTGATCTTTATGCCTCGGCCGCACTCGGCCTCACAAAGTGCTAGGATTACAGGCGTAAGCCACCATGCTCAACTGTGAATTTATTTTGGTTTCTGTTAAATGCTCATAACTAGCTGAACTCAGATGTCAGTGAAGATCAGTTGTTGACAAAATGCAAACTCTAAATAGTGTCTTCTACGTGAACTAACTTATACCTTTCCTTATTAAGGAGAAGAAATACTTTAATACAGTTTTTCAAACCATAAGAACTGGCAGAATTTGCCTGGGGCAGCCTCTTTAACGTCTTCCAAATAGTAATTCCCTCGCTGAGGACCACAGGTAGAGTGTCCCCCAAAGGGACCTGAGAGCTTGGGGTTTGCACTGTCACATGCAATGTAAGACCATCTCTTAGGACTCAAAAACCTCTGGCCCTGCCATGCTGCTGCCATCGCCACCATCTTTCAGGTTTCAAGAACAGCGATGTCAGGAGCTCCAGAAGCTTTCTCACCAGGGGTGAGGCTCTGCCAGCCCAATAAATCAGCAAGAAAATAATAAATAGATGCTCTCACTGCCCCTCCAGAGGATACTTGTGCAATTACCCCCACCCATGCTGCTGTGCTGCTCCTGCCTGGGACTAGGGGAACTTGAAAGTGTGAGGGGTGCCTCCATCCCTCAAGACAATGAGCCAAGTCTCTAAGAGGGGTGAGCAAGGTGCTGGAGGCAGTGCTCACGGGTGGGGTGGGCCCCGAAGATTGAGATCTGCTTGGCTGTGTTGAAACTGAGTCTCGTGCTGGGCCTGGAGGCACAGAGCCATCTGCAGATAAGCAAGCTGGGCTGGAAGTCTGGGTCAAGATGGGGCTCACCTCTTGAAAACAGCCTGCTTGGCGGGGCTGTGAGATCCAAGGTTTGGACATGCCTACTTGCTTGTGGCTTTGGCCTACACAGCAAGGCAGCGGGGAGTGACGGGGGAGAAAAAGTGTTGAAATGTCAACAGGAAGGCTGAGGTAGTTCTCATGGGTGGCTGCGTCAGGGTGGCAACTGGGCTAGGAAGGGAAGACTTGGACTCGGGGTCTGGGAGGAGCTTCTCATCGGGGATTGCTGAGGGGGTGGTCCTTGTATCGCCTCCAGGAGATTCTAAATTACGTCCAGGTTAAAACATCTCTTCCAACTCCTATGCCTTAAAAATGTACATAGTAAGGCCCAGAGAGGGAAGCTGATAGACCCGAAATTGCACAGCTCATGGGGACTGAGTCAGAACTGCTTAGTTCTCCTGGCTGATAGACCAAGCCCCTTTTCATCATGCTACTGATCAGGGTGAAATACATACATTCATACATACATACACACATATATAGAAAATCAGACAACAGGTTGAGAGTTTAACTTGGGTGGAAAATGCTTCTGCAGGCTGGGAAGAGGGCCCCAAGAATCCCCTGAATCATCTCCTCAGCATCTGCTGCTTACTCACTGTCCTCTGTGTTGCACAACCAATCCATGGGAAAGGGCCTTTTTCTAGCAATAGATCTTTAACCTTGTGTTACAGATGAGCTTCTAGTTTTTAGTTAAGGTTCCATTTGGTCATTCAAGAGGTAGCCCATTGACATAGCTTTGATGAAACCACAAAGAAAGAAATATTTCATACAGTTCAACTACCTATAGAACCCCTTGACCCTACAGTGGAGTCTTTGTGGAATTTCTTTTTAAACTAATGGATGATTCATCAATAAAAAATAATAATTAGTTAATTTTTTGGTGATGGCTGGGAGGTGATGAAGCAGGGAGAAGAATTCTGCTCACTGAGTCAACATCATCCAAAATGGACACACACTGTCATTTTATGACTCTTTAAAAAAGTTATATATGGGCAATCACTCACTTGAAAAAGTTGAGAGGTTGGTGGGGAATATGCCCTAGGGGAAAAAGCCCAAGGGCAGGAGAGAAGGCCAAGGGCAGGCTGGGACAAGGAGAAGCCCGAAGCCCATGCCATAGTCAGCCGTCAAGAACAGGCAACAAAGGTGGCCTCAGTGGGTGCCTCTTCCATGTTTGAGCTTCTCCAGGAAAATGCCATATTGCTTTCATGCCTCACTGTATCCATGCCAAAGGCTTTTCTTCATACACTGAATGGAAAGGAAATGTTTCCTACTGGTTAGAAATGGAACCCAATTGCCAGGTGGGGTTCTCAGCTCCACCACTCAGCTATGAAATCCTGAGCAAGTTAGTTGACCTTTATGCTTCTGTCTTCTCATCTATAAAATGGGAATGATAATAGTACAGCAGTTTCCCTTGTCCACAGGGGATATGTTTCAAGATCCCAGCAGATGCCTGAAACGGCAGATAGTACTGAACCCTAGACATATTAGGTTTTTCTTCTCTTTTTTTCCCCCGAAATGAGAAAGTGAGACATACTAGGTTTTTCCATCTGGTCGTTGAGATAGCTGCCAATGGGAAGGTGGCGTATACCTTGGACAAAAGGATGCCCGGGTCCTGGGCGGGTGGGATTGAGCAGGACAGTGTGAAGTTGCTTTTCTTTCCCTTCTTTTTTTATTGGCAGGGGGTTGGGGGGGGCGGAGTCTCAGTCTGTTGCCCAGGCAACAGTGGTGTGATCTTGGCTCACTGTAACCTCTGCCTCCCGGGTTTAAGTGATTCTCATGCCTCAGCCTCCTGAGTAGCTGGGACTACAGGTGTGCACCATCACGCCCAGCAAATTTTCTTATATTTAGTAGAGACAGGGTTTCACCATTTTGGCCAGGCGGGTCTTAAACTCCTGACCTCAAGTGATCCAACTGCTTTGTACTCTCCAACTGCTGCATTTCAGGTGGGAGCCACTGTGCCAGCTGACAGTGCAAAATTTCATCATGCTAATCAGAAATGTGCACCATTTAAAACTTATAAATTGTTTATTTCTGAAATATTTAATATTTTCAGATCGAGGACAGCTGAAGCCTCGGGAAGCCAAGTCACGGATAAGTGGGGGCTGCTCTGCTACATCACAGGGTTTTACCGAGGATGACTTCATTATGTGAAGTACCTAAAATAACTCCCAGCACAAAGTGTCACTTTATTATAACTGATATTCTCTCTTCTAGACATAAATCTTATTTTCTCTGTTTTGTGAAATGTGGCCAGTATGAGAGTGCTCCGTAAATTAATAAAAGCTTTTCCACCTTCTCATTCATTCATTTAACATGTACCATAGTTGTATTTTTTTCTTTCTTTTTTTTTTCAAATAAAAAAGCCATAGATGAGACACAACGACCTGAATATAGCTTCAGGCACAGCTTAGTTAACTCTTGTTTCTCCTGAATCTCCAGCTGTTCTCCACAAACCTGTAATTGTCCCAGCTGCTTGCTGGAAACGTCGGCCCAGTGCCTCTCCCAGGTGAATGACTGGCAGCAGCCTGGCACGCTTGGGTCCCACCTGGGCACCCGGCAGGAGCATTTGCATGTTCTCTAGGTTTGCCTTTTGAAATTCCACACCAATAATTAAGGATTTCTAATTCTCTGGTAATTGAGTACCATTTGGGACTGATTAAGCAGATACGATCTAAATAATTATCTATTACAGCTTTGCTTTCCTTTGTGTGGGCTATGAATGGCTTGTCAAAAGTGAACATCAAGTATTTCTCCCACCTGGCTCTTATTGTGTCTGATACAGCCTCTCTCCTCCTCCCAACTGCTTCTCTCCTTTCTACCCTTTCTCTGCTCCTGTCTCTCCTCTCTTTCTCATTCTCCTTCTTCTGCCACACTTTGCCAAAGTCCCACACTGTGATAAAATCAACAATTCGTGTTTCTCCGGAATTCCAAACCAAATAAACGGCAGGAAAATTTTGTTTTTAACTCAGTGCTAGAATTGACTGGGTGGTTAGCTGACCCTCTTTATAACCGTCTATATTTCACCACTTAGCACTTTCCCTGTTTAGAGAAAAGCCAGTGCTCATTGAATTTTACATAGACATGTTTTTGAGGCTGAAGAAAATCTGACTGATTTTCAACGTGAAAATAAAGTATAAGAACTGCTCTTGGAGTTATTTCTAAACAGAGCTAACATCAGAATCCTATGAATCATCACAATTGTCTATTTTGGAAAAATCAGATCCATTAAAAGAATCTGCAGCCAACAAATGTTTGAGAATGATGCTAACATCATGTGTAGGAATGTCATGTTTTCTAAGATTCGACATTTTTGGCGATGGAGAATTACTGTATTTTGTAAATGGAAATGCTACTACTAAAAACAGAATGCTATAAATAGAATGATGGCTTTGGTTTCCAAAGTCAATGTACTAGATTGACGAGAAAATAATAAAGTGAGATATTTCACAGCAAAGTTATCTTGGAGTAAATGCTCCAGCCGCAAGCCTGGCCGGTGAGTATTCTCAGAGCAAATTTAAAAAGGGTTAAGAAATGGAAGCAGAGGAAGTTTAAGTAATTTGCCAAACATCACACAGCTACTAAATGACTGAACATGGACAATACGTTCATACACATCATGGATGTGTATCAAAAGCAGACCCTTTTTTCATTCAAAGTAATCCTGGGGTTCCCAGGGACCCCTCCCCCAGAGGCCTAAAGTTCTTTTCATTCAACCCTCTTATCACTGCAGTGGAAGCCCCTATGTATCCAAAGTCCAAATGCTGGGGATCCATGGTCTCTCACTTCGAGTAACAGCTTCTTGCTCCCTGTGGGCCAGGACCGCATTCTACTGGTCTTCATCCACTTCTTCAGCACTCAGTTCAGTGTTCAACGCATGGTAGGTCCTCTCATTTTGTGAATGAATTAAAGAGTTTTGTGAATGCATGGAAGAGTTCCCAGGGCTTCTAAATGCAGGCTGGCCCTCACTGATTTGGGCACTAATGAGGGGGACATGCATACCTTAACTGTTCTATCTCTGTCTTGTCTCTAATAAGATTGCTCATGTTCCTTGTCATACACTAGTGTGCCTATAAGTGTTGGGGACATAGTGGATGTGCAAAAGGTTCTTGACAGATTAGATTGCTAATAGATGGCGTCTCTAGGGCAGGTGTTCTTTTGTTTTTTGAGGTGAAGTTTCACTCTTGTTGTCCAAACTGGAGTTCAGTGGCGTATCTCAGCTCACTGCAACCTCCACCTCCCAGTTTCAAGCGATTCTTGTGCCTCAGCCTCCTGAGTAGACTACAGGCGCCTGCCACCACACCTGGCTAATTTTTTGTATTTTAGTAGAAATAGGGTTTCACCATGTTGGCTAGGCTAGTCTCAAACTCCTGACCTCAGGTGATCCACCCATCTCAGCACCCCCAAAGCACTGGGATCACAGGTGTGAGCCACAGGGCCCAGCCTAGGGCAGGTTTTTAAAGGAAAAGAAACATGCTTGTCTAGCCTTTCAACTGAAGGTTGTAAAGGATACCTAGCTCCCCCGCCCCACTGCCCATCTGTCGGTCTCACCTGTCAGCATAGATTGTTGGTGGTAGAGTCATAGTTTCTTCAGGGTACCCACAGTCAATTAAATGGTTGACAGCCCACTTATCTCACATTTTAGAGTCTCCAGGAATTCCTAGGCTGTGGGCAGTTGATTTGACCTGACCATTCACTAATTAATTTCTAATTGGTAAAAACATCCCAGGAGCAGGAGTGAAAATTCACCAAATAGCTTTTGTTTTAGATCGGTGTGTCCGATTTTTTGGCCGCATTCAAAGCTGTCCTGGGCCACATGCAGGCCACAGGCTGCGGGTTGGACAAACTTGTTTTACATCAAACCTAGCTTGGAACTGTAGTATTTTTCCATTTAAAATATCTTATGTGCATATGTCTGGGCTTCAGAGGCCAAACTCGC
This sequence comes from Saimiri boliviensis, assembly GCF_048565385.1. Taxonomy (NCBI): domain Eukaryota; kingdom Metazoa; phylum Chordata; class Mammalia; order Primates; family Cebidae; genus Saimiri; species Saimiri boliviensis. Next base: position 51,212,939 of record NC_133449.1, on the reverse strand, counting down.
AGATAGGTTCCCTTCAGGCACTCTCTACAATGTGGGAGGGTTGCTTCATTCATCTCTTGAAGGCTTATTTTTCCTCATTAGTAAAATAAGCATTTTTCCCTGAGGTCTTATCCACAAATCTAACCTTTTAAGATTCTATGATGGTGGAAGTAGGACAAGAATGAGTCGTGAGAGTATAATACAGTAATAACTCATTTTTTTTTTTTTTTGAGACAGAGTTTTGCTCTTGTTACCCAGGCTGGAGTGCAATGGCGCGATCTCGGCTCACCGCAACCTCCGCCTCCTGGGTTCAAGCAATTCTCCTGCCTCAGCCTCCTGAGTAGCTGGGATTACAGGCACACACCACCATGCCCAGCTAATTTTTGTATTTTCAGTAGAGGCGGGGTTTCACCTTGTTGACCAGGATGGTTTCAATCTCTTGACCTCGTGATCTACCTGCCTCGGCCTCCCAAAATTCTGGGATTATAGGCGTGAGCCACTGCGCCCAGCCCAATAACTCATTTTTTAAAAAATGTGTTTTATTTTAAGTTCTGGGATACATGTGCAGAACGTGCAGGTTCGTTACTTGGGTAAATGTGTGCCATGGTGATTCGCTACACTTATCAACCCATCACCTAGGTATTAAGCCCTACATGCATTAGCTATTTATCCTGATGCTCTCCCTCCCCTCAACCCCTCACTACAGGCCCTGGTGTGTGTTGTTTCCCTCCCTGTGTCCATGTGTTCCCACTGTTCAGCTCCCACTTATGAGTGAGAACATGTCGTGTTAGGTTTTCTGTTTCTGTGTTAGTTTGCTGAGGATGTTGGCTTCCACCTTCATCCATGACCCGCAAAGGCCACAATCTAATTCCTTTTTATGGCTGTATAGTATTCCATGGTGTATATGTACCACATTTTCTTTATCCAGTCTATCCTTGATGGGTATTTGGGTTGATTCCATGAATATCTCATTTTATTGTGCTTTGCTTTACTGTATGTCACAGATAATTGCATCTTTTACAAATTGAAGGTTTGGCTGGGGTGGTGGCTCATACCTGTAATCCCAGCACTTTGAGAGGTCAAGACAGGTGGGTCGCTTGAGTCCAGGAGTTTAAGACTAGCCTGGGCAGCATGGTAAAACCTTGTCTCTACAAAAAAACCTAACAAACAAAAAAACAAACTGAAGGTTTGTGGCAAACCTGCATTTATCGAGTCTATCAGCACAATTTTTCTATCTGCTCATTTCATGTCTCTGTGTCACCTTTTGGTCTTGCTCTTTTGCCCAGACTGGAGTGCAGTGGCACAGTCTTGGCTCACTGCAACTTCCACCTCCCAGGCTCAAGTGATCCTCATAATATTTCAAACACTTTTATTATTATTGTATCTGTCATGGTGATCTGTGATTATAACCCTTGGTATTACTACTGTAAACATTTTTTGGGTGCCATGAACCATGCCCGCATGAGACGGTGAACTTAATCCATCGTGTTTTGTTTTGTTTTGTTTTATGCCAGGCTGAAGTGCAGTGGCACAATCTTGGCTCACTGCAACTTCCACCTCTCAGGCTCAAGTGATCCTCCTACCTCAGTCTTCCAAGTAGCTGGGACTACAGGCATGAGTCACCATGCCTGGCTAATTTTTGCATTTGGTGTAAAGACAGGGTTTTCCCTTGTTGCCCAGATTGGTCTCAAACTTCTGAGCTCAAGCAATTCATCTGCCTTGGCCTCTCACAGTGCTGGTATTATAGGTGTGAGTCACTATGCCCCACCAGGAAAAGTGCTTAAAGGAAATTAAAAGTGCTACTTCAGTGAACACATAAATGATAAGAAAGGGAAACAGTCTTATTGCTGATAAGGAGAGAGTTCAAGTGGTCTGGATAGAAGATCAAACCAGCCACAACATTCCCTTAAGCCAAAGCCTAATCCAAAGAAAGGTGCTAACTCTCTTCAATACTATGAAGGCTGAGAAAGGTGAGGAAGCTGCCGAAGGAAAGTGTGAAGCTGCCAGAAGTTGGTTAATGAGGTTCAAAGAAAGTACCTGCTCCATAATATAGAAATGCCAGATGAAGCAGCAATTACTAATGTAGAAACTGCAGCAGGTTATCCAGAACATCTAGCTAAGATCATGAATGAAGGTGGCAATGCTAAACAACAGATTTTCCATGTAGAAAAAATAGCCTTCTATTGGAAAAAGATGCCATACAAAACTTTCTTTACTAAAGAGGAGTAGCCAATGCCTGGCTTCAGAGCTTCAAAGGACAGGTTGACTCTATTGTTAGGGGCTAACACAGCTCGTGACTTTAAGGTGAAGCCAATACTCATTTACCATTCCAAAAATCCTAGGCTCTTAAAAATAATGACTCTGCCTGTGCTCTATAAATTGGACAACAATTCCTGGATGACAGCACATTGGTTTACAGCATGATTTACTGAATATTTTAAGTCCCCTGTTGAGACCTACTGCTCAGAAAAAGATTCGTTTCAAAATACTTCTGCTCATTTACAGTGCACCTAGTCACTCAAGAGCTTTGCCCAAGATGTACAGGGAGATTAACGTTGTTTTCATATCTGCTAACACAACATCCATTCTGTAGCCCATAGATCAAGGAGTTATTTAGTTATTTTGACTTTCAAGCCTTATTATTTAAGAAATATGTTTCATAAGGCTATAGCTGTCACAGTGATTTCTCTGATTGATCCAGGCAAAGTACATTGAAAACCTTCTGGAAAGAATTTACCCTATTCTAGATGCCATTAAAAATATTCATGATTCACGAGAGTAAGTAAAAACATTAACATTAATATGAGTTTGGAAGAAGTTAATTCCAACTCTCATGGATGACTTTGAGGGATTCATGATTTGGGTAGAGGAAGTAACTGCAGATGGTTGGAAATAGCAAGATAACTAGAATTAAAAGGGGAGCCTAAAGATCGACTGAATTGCTGCAATCTCATTATAAAGATTCACTGAATTGCTGAGGAGTTGCTTCTTATGGATGAACAAAGAAAGTGTTTCATTTTTGTTTTTTTTTTTTTTTTTGAGATGGAAGCTATTCCTGGTAAAGATGCTGTGAACATTGCTGAACTGACAACAAAGGATTTGGAATGCTACATAAACTTAGTTGATGAAGCAGTGGCAGAGTTTGAAAGGATTGACTCCAACTGTGAAAGTTCTACTGTGGGTAAATTGCTGTCAAACAGTACTGCATGTTACAGAGAAATCTTCCGTGAAAGGAAGAGTAAGTCAGTTAATGCAGCAAACCATATTGTCTTATTTTGAAAAATTGCTACAGCCACCCCAACCTACAGCAATCACCGCCCTGGCCAGTCAACAGCCATCAACATAGAGGCAAGACCCTCCACCAACAAAAAGATTACAACCTGCTGAAGTCTCAGATGATCTTTAGCATTTTCACAATAAAGAATTTTTTACTATTATTGTAGAGATTATTATTATTATTGTAGAGATGGGGGGAGTCTTACATTGTTGCTCAGGCTGGTCACGATCTCCTGGGCTCAAGCAATTCTCCTTTCTTGGTCTCTCATAATGCTGGGATTACAGACCCGAACCACCTTGCCCGACCCACGATAGAGTATTTTTAACTAAGGCATGCACATTGTTACTTTAGACATGGTGCTATTGCACACTTAATAGACTATGCTATAGTGTAAACATAATTTTTATATGCACTGGGAAACCAAAAAAACATATGCTGCTCACTTTATAGTGATAGTCACTTTATTGTGGTGGTCTGAAATCAACCTTGGAATATCTCCGAGGTATGCCTGTATAACGACTGGCCAAACATTTGACTACATAGGAGCCAATTCATAAGCGATAAAGGCTGGGGAGGATTCAGCTACATGGTGGGATGAATAAATAAGAGTGAATGGGCCTGGTGCAGTGGCTCACATCTGTAATCCCAGCACTCTGGAAGGCAAAGGAGGGCAGATCACCTGAGGTCAGGAGTTCGAGACCAACCTGGCCACACGACGAAACCCTGTCTCTGCTAAAAATACAAAAATTATCCAGGCCTGGTGGCAGATGCCTATAATCCCAGCTACTCAGGAGGCTGAGGCAGAGAGTATGACTTGAACCCAAGAGGCGGAGGTTGCAGTGAGCCGAGATCACACCACTGCACTCCAGCCTGGACGAAAGAGCTAGACTACGTCTCAAAAAAAAAAATAAAAATAAAAAATAAAAAAAATAGCATCCCAAATCACTTTCTTTTAAGAGGCTGAAAAACAGACTCTGGAGCCAGAATACCTGAGCTTGTAACTCATCTAAAGTTGCCAATTTAGCAGATAAAAGTACAGGATACCCAGTACAATCTCAGTGCTGTATTTTATCTGGCAGCCCTGATCCCAGCTCCGGCACTTATTAGCCATGTAACGCGATGCACTGCTGAACATCTCTCTACCTCAGCTTCCTCCTCTGTAAAGTGGGGATAACAGTGCCCACCTCATAACATTGCTGTGAGGGTTATGAGTTAAGCATGTTCAGTGCTTAGGACAGTGCCTTAAGTGCTGGATAAATGTTAGATTCTACCATTATTTGATGGTGTCCCTCCAATGTTTCTATCAATACACCAGGTTAGGGGCAGGCTGTTAGAGTTCTTAAAGTTACAATGATATTATTTCTTTTACCACAAAATATAGTGATCCAGGGCTTACTTCCTTTATGGGCCAATGGGATACACAGAATAGGGATATACATGGTCAAAAGCTGCATCATGAATTCTGATTGGAAGTCTCTCCAGTACCTCCTTTTAGCCACAAGGTGAAGTGACTAGTCAGGCTGTGACTAGTTTACAGCACCCCACCCAACTGGTAGAGATTAGCCATTGCCGTAAAATATTTCGCAGATAGTGAGTAGTGACTACTCAGGCATCAGAAACAAACAAAAAGTAGAATGTAAATAGTCAAAGCCTTTAGGGTTATCTAATTCAATCACAAGCATAAAACTTTTGCCATCACAGATGTTACACATCTGTACCATCCAATATAACATTCACCAGCCACATGGGGCTACTTAGCACAGGGAATGTAACTAGAACAACCAAGATACTGAATTTTTAATTTAGCTACATGTGGCGAGTGGCTACCATTTTGGACAACACAGGAAAGGAAGCATCTGGAATCCAGAAAGGTAAAATAAGTTTCCCCAGGCCTCACGGTCAATTTTTTTATAAGGCTGGGTCCGGACTCATGTCTTGTGACTCCTTTTTCAGTGCTCTTTCCATCTGGAGCACTTAAGAACAAGTGCCACACAGTAGAGAGAGCTCTCTTACCTAGAAAGCCTTGTAACATTAAACTAGATTACCGGGCAGTCTTAGCTCTAAAGCCCGGAGAACACTATCAGGAACACGAAGGATAAGATGCAGAAATGCAGCCTGCAGAGTCACAGACATTTCTTAAGGCTCTAATCCTCAAATAAACAGCTCTGCTCTTTCATCTTCTCTGGATGACACCTCCTTTGTTAAAGCTGTCAAACTCTGTGACACCTTAAGCCCCACTGGCTACATTAGAGGGCCTGTTGCAGAGGGGCTGACCTGGATGGGTCACAGCTCCACGTGCTCTGGGCCTGCTCTGCTCCACAGCACAGGCCCCTTACACCCCTCTGAGCTGCCACATTCCTAGGGACGCCATCTGGGTGGGATAGAATGAAGCTTCTCATTGAGAGCAGGCGATATGATAAAGTGATGTGCTCTGAAGATAGCAGGGCTGCCTGGGTTCGAGTCCCAGCTCTGCCACTTACTGCAATGCAAGCTGGGTAACCTTGGGTAAGTAACTTAACTTGTCTGGGCTTTTGTTTCATCATCTGTAAAACAGGAGACAATAACTATGCTCGTTGCATCAGGCTGTTGTAGGATTAAAATAATAATACATGTAGAGCACATAGAACTATGTCTGGCCCACAGAAAAAGCACTTGATAAACACTAGCTGTTTTTAGAGTGGGCCTTGACAAGGAAGTTGTGGTTGGAGAGAAGGCAGAACACAGGCTGGATCTGGCAGGTGACTTCGAACAAGTTGCTTAATGTTTCTGTGGGTCAGCATTTTTTAGGTTTAAGTTATAATGAGAACACTGGAACTCCCATATTAAGAAGATAATAGAGAACAGCAAAGAGGGAATTAAGGGAACGATAATATTTTTGTGTGACTATGAGGTGTTTTTTGTTTTTGTTTTTGTTTTTGTTTTTTGAGATGGATTCTCACTCTGTCACCCAGGCTGCAATGCAGTAGCATGATCTCGGCTCACTGTGACCTCTACCTCCTGGGTTCACATGATTAGCTATGAGATGTTTTAAAAACGTTATCTCCTAACAGTATTTTCAGGGAAGCCCTACTCTTCCAAGTCATGGCAGCAGCTACATTGTATGCCAGGATCACAGACTCTTTTCAAATCTACTGAGATCCCAGAGTCTAAAGAACGTGAATAGGGACCCACAGGGCAAATCCAGGCTGCAGGTGTGTTTTGCTTGGCCTGTAGTGAGGACCCAAACAGTATTTTTAAAATGTTTAATTAGTTGCCAACATTTGAAAAAACAGGAGATTTCACATTTTAAAAATCCAGGTTTCCAGTTTCTCTCACAAAATCAGATAACATGGTAGCATCAGCCCAAACTCAAGCCCGGCAACAACGGCTGGCACAATGTGCATGCCCTCAGGGATGTGGCATTACCTACCTGGCTGTCCTCATTCTGTGTGTTCTGCCTGTGTGTCCCCACCCTTCCAGAGGACCCCGTTTCCCAGCCCTCAGGCCAGCGCCCCTTCCTTTACACCCATGGTTCTCAAACTTGAGACAGCATCAGAATGGCCTGGAGGACTTGATGCAACACACATTGCTGGGCTCACTCCCAGAGTTTCTGATTCAGTGGGTTTGCATTTCTAACAAGCTCCAAGCTGATGCTAATGCTGCTGGTCCAGGGCTGTACCTTCAGAGCTACTGGTTTGTATCAAACCACTTTTTTATTTTATTTTATTTTATTTTATTTTATTTTATTTATTTATTTTTTTGAGATGGAGTTTCTCTCGTTTCCCAGGCTGGAATGCAATGGCACCATCTCAGCTCACTGCAACCTACACCTCCCTAGTTGGACAGATTCTCTTGCCTCTCCTGTCTCAGTCTCCTGGGTAGCTGAGATTACAGGAGCCCACCATCACGCCAGCTAATTTTTGTATTTTAGTAGAGACCAGGTTTCACCGTATTGGCCAGCCTAGTCTCGAACTCCTGACCTCAAATGATCCACCTTCCTCAGCCTCCCAAAGTGCTGGGATGACAGGCGTGAGCCCCCGTGCCTGGCCTAAACTACCTTCGATTTGAGAATTTTGGCTTTGTCCTCCTTGGTTCTGGCCCTCTTTCCCTATTGTCTTTGGTTTGCTTGCTGTTTTCTTCACCTTCATTTCTTCTCAGCCATTCTTTTATTCCCACCCTCGCTTTTCGAGGTTGCCTATTTTTCAGAAGTCGGCTGCGGGGGTGTTTTGAGTCTCCACCCCCATAACCTGCCTTAGCAGTCCCTCAGTACCCCTTGCTGCCACCCAGCCTCTCCCCCAGCCTCCTAGGGAGAAGCGTGCCCCGGAGCCCGGCTGCTCCCTCCTGCTGGATCCTGCAGACTCCGATGCTCCTGGAGCAAATGCGCATCCCTCTGTCCACCCCAGAACCACAGGGCCGGGACCGAGGGCCTCAGCCCTCCCCCGGGGAAGCCTGGCGCCTGCCTGGTCCGCTGCGGGGTTCAGGCGGCAGCATCTTCGCGGAGGTTGGCATCTCCGTAGTCACAGCGGTCATGTCTCCGTCCCGCAACCCCTTCTGTCGGCAGGTGCCCAGCCTGCAGCCCAGACGCCCGGCAGCCACCCCAAGCCTCCGGAAATGCAGGACTGCGGCTCTCGGGGAAGACGAAGGCGACCTCTATCTTTCTAGAGGAGTTGTCTTTGATCCTCAAGGGAACCAGAAACGGGCAGGTCGGCCGAGCTCCGGGCCCTGCGTTCCCCAGGACCCAGCGCCCCGACCCCCAAGTGCCCCTGGCTTCCGGCCTTTGATGTGGCCCCCAGCGGCCCGCAGCCCAGCCACGTTTGGGCGGGATCCGGCTGCTCGCGGGCCGGCCGCCCTGCCTGCCAATCCGCAGCTGCCGCCTGCCCCTAGGCAGACCCGATTACTGGTTTTGCACCTGGAAGTGGCCCCAACCCGGCTTTGGTGAGACTATCTCCCAGGTGGTGCAGGAGCGGCTGGGGTGTCTGGGGCAAGGGGAAGCCCCAAGTAAAGTCTAATAACAGAAGGAGGCAGCAGCGAGGAGGAACTTTCTTAGAGGCAGGGAGAAGAGGAGGCAGAGGAGGGCAGGGGAGATGAGCGCTGTTGCTGGGGACTTGGCGCTTTCTCACGTGGCTTCCCGGGTCACCATCAATAGCAGGGGCAAGGCATGCATCTTGCCGCTCCACCTATACCGAGCTTGGTCAAGTCACTGGCAGAGCTAGGCTTTGAATGTTCTCCATTCTCCCCTGTGCCAGAAGGAAGGCTCCCACTGCGTCTGGGGTTTTCACTTTGGCTCCTGCCTGCCAACCAAAGGTGAAAGGGGAAGATTTTGGAGTCAGAAGGCCGGGAGTCCCTGGTTGCCGCCAGTTTCTTAAGCAGCTCTTCCACTCTGTCTGCTGCTGAGAGCACAAGACCAAGGGCACACTGACCTTCAGGAGAGCAAGGAAGCATGAATCCTACAAAAAGGAGCATGGGGAGAAGAGCAGATGGCAGACTGGGGCCTGGGGGTTTCCTGCCGCAGAATTTACGAAATCCACCCAGATTTCATATAATAATAATTGCTCGTGTTTGAGTGCTCACTATTCCCGCAGACACCATGTAAAGGGCATGACTTGGTTTCTCTCCTTGAATCCTAGCAGTCCTATAAGATCCCCATTGTACAGATGAGGAAACTAAGGCTTAGAAAGAGTTAAGTACTTACCTATAGTAGATAAGGGTGGGAGGAAATTCAAACTCAAGCTAGTTGACCCTGGAGTCCAAAGTTGAACCTTCTATTGTCTGTCTTTCTAAAGAGTGTCCTGGACTCTATGGACAGGTGGAATCAAGAGTCCAGGTTTCCAGGAGGGAGGAAGCTGTATGAGCTTCACTGGCCCTGAATAAAATAATATTTTTTTTCTTTTTCAGGAATATAATAAGAGCACACTTAATAGCCAAATGTTCCAACACTTCCAGGCCCATCAGAGTTTGTCCTGGTATGCTCATTAGTCATGAAAATACCTTGGACAAATTGATTTCTGGGGTTTTTGGGGCCCAAATTGCCACTCAGACTCCTCACAGTTGGAAACAACAGGAAACTTATCTGTTGGTCTGTGAGTACCATCTTTTGACATAAAAATGGCAGTTTTCTGTCTCATAGGGGCTCTCCCTCTGCCAACAAAAGGTGGAGAAAGAACTGGTCCCATTGTCCTTTCATCGTAACTCAGAGGAATTTTTTATGATGATAAATTGAGGTTCCCTAAAAGCCAACAGCTTTTCTTTGTTTCCTTTTGGTGGTCTTGGTTTTCCTGCAGTGATTTGCAAAAACATCCTGAGAATTAAAAGAAAACTTACAGATTATATCATCCAATTCCTAATTTTATGGGTAAAGACAATGAAGCCAAGACAGAAAATGGCTGGCCCAAATTTGCACAGTTAGACACTGGTCAAGGTAGAGCTAGAGCCCAAGGGGTGGGGGCAGGGTATCTCAGTCTTGGGGTCTCTACACTGGGTAAAATGCAAAAGGTCCTTGTTATTGTTTCATGGGAAAAAATGGGGTGAGACTGTGAGGTGGTGGGTGTGTCAATCTGAGAAACCCTAGTGGGTAGGGAAGGCTGTGGCAACTAGAGAAAGGAGAGGAACCCTGGGAGAAGGAAGGGAAGCAAAAGAAACTCACTGGGCCACAGAAGCCACCAGCAGCCACCTGTGTCACCAGCAGGTACAAACAGCAATCACTCGGGACTCTCACAAGAATAGTCTCTATTGCACAGGGAGCCTGGCTCAGGTACGAGGCACTCCCTGTCACCCCCACTCTAATCTGAAGATCCCTCCATTCTCAAAACCTTCACCCCAGGTTATGTCCTTCCCACCCCCAGGCCTCCTTTCACCCTCCTGTTTCAATGATGAAGCTGCCTGCAGCATCCCGTTTGGACACTGGATGAGAGAAATTTCCTTTTTTTTTTTCCCCCCTTTTACTTTTAGCTGGCATGTAATCATTGTACATATTTATGGACTACAGAGTGATATTTCGATGCATGTATACAACGTGTGATGAACAAATTAGGGTACTCAGCATATCCATTACCTCAAATATTTATCACTTCTGTGTGCTGGGAGCAGTTAAAATCTTCTCTTCTAGCTTTCTGAAATTAAAAAATAAATTATCGATAACCATATTAATCCTGCAGTGCCATAGAGCACTAGAACTTATCCCTCCTGTCTAGCTGTAATTTTGTATCCATTAACCAACATCTCTCTCTCCCTCTTCCTCCCGAGAGCCTCTAACAATCACAATTTTAACACTCTACTTTTATGAACTTTTTTTAAAAAGCTCCCACATATGAGAGAGAACATGCAGTATTTATCTTTCTGTGCCTTACCTGAATAAATATATTTTCTAAACTTTTATTTTAGGTTCACAGGTGCACGTGCAGGCTTGTTATATAGGTGAATATTGCATGTCACAGGAGTTTAGTGTACAGATTAAGAAATACATTTCTGGGAGGATCCAAGATAGCCGAATAGGAACAGCTCCAGAGTGCAGTTCCTAGCAAGAACAACACAGAGGGTAAGTGCTCACTGCATTTCCAAACAAGTTTTCACTGCTCACAGACCAGGAGATTTCCGGACCCAAAAGCACCACGAGTTTTCAGCACCGCTGGTGCCGTGAGTTGGCTCACAGAAACTCACACAAATCTGGGCGGCTGTTACAACTGGTGCCTGGAACGCCTGGGAGACAGAGCCGCCCATTCAACTGAAAGGGAGGGGGCTGAGACAGGGAGCCAGGTGATCTGGCTTGGTGGGTACCACCCCCACAAAGCAAACAATCTGAAACGCCCTGGATTGTGAGTTTTGCAGCAGAGGACTCACGATGGTCCAGCTTAATGGGGGGAAGGGTGTCCGCCGCTGCTAAGGCAGTCCGCCAATACCGAGGCAGTTCACACAGCAGCTGGGCAGAGCCTGCGGCAGCTCAGCAACACCTCTGATGGCAGACTGTGACTAGACTACTCCATGCAGGCCAGGGCGTCTCTGAAAAAAGACAGCAGGACGTCAGGAACTTATAAATAAAGTTGACTTTCCTAGCTAGGTCAGAGCACCAGGGAAACGAAGTGGTTATGAGTTCCACTGCAGCAGACTTAAAGGTACCTGCCTAGCACCTCTGCACAGAACAATGGAGCTCCCAGCTCAGCACTTGAGCTCCTATAAGGTACAGACTGTCTCCTCAAGCAGCTCCCTGACCCCCATATACCCAAAGAGACACCTCATAAAGGAGAGCTCAGGCCAACATCTGGCAGGTACCCTTCTGGGATGAAGATAACAGAAGAAGAAACTGGCAGCAACCCTTACTGTTCTGCAACCCCCATGGGTGATCCCTAGGCAAGCAGGGTCTGGAATGGACCTCCAGCAGTCCTGCAGCAGAGAGGACTGACTGTTAGAAGGAAAACTAAGAAACAAAAAGAAATAGTTTCAACATCAACAAAAAGGATGTCCACTCAGAGACCCCATCTGAAAGTCACCAACTACTAAGACCACAGGTAGATAAAGCCACTAAGATGGGAAGAAACCAGCACACACAAAAAATGAAAACACCAAAAACCAGAAGGCCTTTCCTCCTCCAAGGGATCACAACTCCTCACCAGCTAAGGATCAATGATGGATGGAGAATGAATCTGATGAACTGACAGAAACAGGCTTCAGAAGGTGGGTAATAACAAACTTCTCAGAGCTAAAAAACCATGGGCTAACCCAATGCAAAGAAACTAAGAACCTAGAAAAAAGGTTGGATGAGATGCTAACTAGAATAAACAGCTTAGAGAAGAGAATAAACGACTAGATGGAGTTGAAAAACATAGCACGAGAACTTCATGAAGCATATACAAGTTTCAATAGCTAAATGGACCAACAGGAGAAAGGATATCAGAAATTGAAGATCAGCTCAATGAAATAAAACAAGAAGGCAAGATTAGAGAAAAAAGAGTGAAAGGAAATGAACAAAGCCTTCAAGAAATATGGTTATGTGAAAAGACCTAATCTGCGTTTGATAGGTGTATCTGAATGTGACGGAGATAATGAATACAAACTGGAAAACACTCATCAAGATATTATGCAGGAGAACTTCCCCAATCTAGCAAGTCAGACCACCATACAAGTCCAGAAATACAGAGAACACCACAAAGATATTTCTCAAGAATAGCAACCTTAAGGTACGTAATTGTCAGATTCACCAGGGTAGAAATGAAGGAAAAAATGCTAAGGGCAGCCAGAGAGAAAGATCGGGTTACCCACAAAGGGAAGCCCATCAGACTCACAGCAGATCTCTCTGCAGAAATCCTACAAGTGAAAAGAGAGTGGGGACCAATATTCAACATCCTTACAGAAAAGAATTTTCAACCCAGAGTTTCATATGCAGCCAAAGTAAGCTACATAAGTGAAGAGAAATAAAATCCATTACAGACAAGAAATTGCTGAGAGATTTTGTCACCATCAGGCCTGCCTTACAAGACCTTCTGAAAGAAGCACTAAACAAAGAAAGGAACAACCAGTACCAGCCACTCCAAAAACGTACCAAATGGTAAAGACCATCGACATAATGAAGAAAATGCATCACCTAATTGGCAAAACGTCCAGATAGCATCAAAATGGCAGAATCAAATTCACACATAACAATAATAACCTTAAATGTAAATGGGCTAAATACCTGAATCAAAAGACACAGACTGGCAAATTGGATAAAAAGTCAAGACCCATTGGTGTGCTGTAATCAGGAAACCCATCTCATGTGGAAGGACAGACATAGGCTAAAAATAGAGGGATGGAGGAAGATTTATCAAGCAAATCAGGAGCAAAAAAAAAAAAAAAAAAGCAGGAGGGGCAATCCTAGTCTCTGATAAAATGGACTTTAAACCAACAAAGATCAAAAGAGACAAAGAGGGGCATTACATAATCATTAAGGATCAATGCAACAAGAAGAGCTAACATTCCTAAATATATACGCACCCAATACAGGAGTGCCCAGGTACATAAAGCAAATTCTTAACGACCTGCAAAGAGACAAAGACTCTCATACAACAATAGTGGGAGACTGTAACTCTCCACTGTCAATATTAGACAGATCAACGAGACAGAAAATTAACAAGGATATCCAGGACTTGAACTCAGAACTGGACCAAGCAGACCTAATAGACATCTACAGAAATCTCCACTCCAAATCCTAAGAATATACATTCTTCTCAGCATCGCATTGCTCCTACTCTAAAACTGACCACATCATTGGAAGCAAATCACTCCACAGCAAATGCAAAAGAACGGAAATCATAACAAACAGCCTCTCAGTCCACAGTGCAATCAAATCAGAACTCAGGATTAAGAAACTAACTCAGAACTGCACAACTTCATGGAAACTGAACGACCTGCTCTTGAATGTTGACTGGATAAACAATGAGAGGAAGGTAGAAATAAAGATACTCTTTGAAACCAGCAAGAATGAAGATACAAAGTACCAGAATCTCTGGGACACATTTAAAGCAGTGTCTAGAGGAAAATTTATAGCAATAAATGACCACATGAGAAGCAAGGGAAGATCTAAAATCAACACCATATCATCAAAATTGAAAGAGCTAGAGGAGCAAGATCAAGAAAACTCAAAAGCAAGCAGAAGACAAGAAATAACTAAGATCAGAGCAGAACTGAAGGAGATAGAGATACAAAAAAACCCTTCAAAAAAATCAATAAATCCAGGAGCTGGTTTTTTGAAAAGATCAACAAAATAGACAGACCGTTAGCCAGATTAATAAAAAAGAAAACAGAGAAGACTCAAATAGATGCAATAAAAAGTGAAAAAGGGGATATCACCACCGATTCCACAGAAATACAAACTACCATCAGAGATTACTACAAAGAACTCTATGCATATAAACCAGTAAACCTGGAAGAAATAGACAAATTCCTGGACACTTGCATCCTCCCAAGCCTAAATCAGAAAGAAGCTGAAATGTTGAACAGACCAATAACAAGGGCTGAAGTTGAGGCAGCAATTAATAGCCTACCAACCAAAAAAAGCCCAGGTCCAGATGGGTTCACAGCTGAATTCTACCAGATGTACAAAGAGGAGCTGGTACCACTTCTTCTGAAACTACTCCAAACAATCCAGAAAGAGGGAATCCTTCCCAAATCATTTTATGAGACCAACATCATCCTGATACCAAAACCCCTCAGAGACTCAACAAAAAAAGAAAACTGCAGACCAATATCCATGATGAACATTGATGCAAAATCTTCAATAAAATACTGACAATCTGAATCTAACAACACATCAAAAAGTTTATCCATCACGATCAAGTAGGCTTCATCTGGGGATGCAAGTCTGGTTCAACGTATCCAAGTCTGTAAATGTAATCCACCACATAAACAGAACCAAAGACAAAAACCACGTGATTATCTCAATAGATATAGAGAATGCCTTTGACAAAATTCAACAGCACTTTATGCTAAAAACTCTCATTAAACTAGGTATCAAAGGAACATATCTCAAAATAATAAAAACTATTTATGACAAACCTACAGCCAATATCATACTACATGGGCAAAAACTAGAAGCATTTCTTTTGAAATCTGGCACTAGACAAGGATGCCCTCTCTCACCACTCCTATTCAATATAGTACTGGAAGTTCTAGCCAGAGCAATTAGGCAAGGAAAAAAAAAGGGGGGGGGGAGTATTCGATTAGGAAAGCAGGAAGTCAAATTGTCTCTATTTGCAGTTGACATGATTGTGTATTTAGAAGATCCTATCATCTCTGCCCAAAATCTCCTGAAACTGATAAGCAACTTTGGCAAAGTCTCAGGATACAAAAGCAATGTGCAGAAATCACAAGCATTTCTATACACCAATAACAGACTAACAGAGAGCCAAATCATGAGTAAACTCCCATTCACAATTGCTACAAAAAGAATAAAATACCTAGGAATACAACTAACAAAGGATGTAAAGGACCTCTTCAAGGATAACTACAAATCACTGCTCAAGGAAATTAGGACACAAACAGATGGAAAAATATTCCACGCTCATGGTTAGGAAGAATCGATATCATGAAAATGGCCATACTGCCCAAAGTAATGTATAGATTCAACGCTATCCCCATCAAGCTACCAATGAGAATACTTGGAAGGGAACAACACTCACAGGGTTAGGTGGGGAGGTGGAGGCAGGGGGAGGGACAGGAAGGGGAGCAAGGATGGGGAGGGATAACACTGGGAGAAATGCCTGATGTAGGTGACGAGGGGATGGGGGATGGAGACAGCAAACCACCATGGCATGTATGTACCTATGCAACAATCCTGCAGGATGCAGGATGTGCACATGTACCCCAGAGCCCAAATACAATTAAAAAACAAAACAAAACAAAACAATAAATAGACTAAAGTTACCAACTTAAATCTAGAGATTGTCAGAATGGATAAAAAAGCAGTCTCAACTATATGCAGTCTAAAAATAGCACACTTAAAATGTAAAAACACAGATAGGTTTTGAGTAGAAGAATGAGGAATATACACCATATATTCAGTAAGCATATAAAAACTGGTATGATTATGTTAGTACTAAAAAATTAGACTTCATGACAAAACTTAATATTAGCAAGAATAAAGGTCATTTAATGATGATAAAGGGTTCAATTCATCAAGAAGACAAAACAACCTTAAATGTATGTGGATCTAATAATAGAGTTAATAATGAAGTAAAAACTGATAGAACTAAAAGGAAAAATCAAATTTATAATCAGAGGTCAAGATTTTAACACAAACTCTCAGCTATCAGTAGAATAACTAGGCAATAAATCAGTAAAGATATAGATTTGAACACCATTATCAATTAACTTGTCTTAATTGTCATTTATATAACACTCTATCCAACTAAAACAGAATGCACATGATTTTCAAGTGCACATTGAATTCACCAATATAGAACATGTACTAGGCCATTAAATAAGTCTTCATAATTTTTTTTAAATTGAAATATTACAGAATATATCTGTGACGACATGGAATTAAATTAGAAATCAATAATAATAAAACACAGAAAAACCCTAAATATGTAGAATTTAATCAATACATTTTCATTTATTTATTTAATTATCTTAACAATTTTTATTTTATTTTCAATTCGGGGGTACGTGCATATGTTGGCTGAATGAGTATATTGTATACTGGTGGGGACTGGGCTTCTAGTGTACCCATTACCTAAATAGTGAACATTGTACTGGATATGTAATTTTTCAACCCTGTCTTCCCGCCTAGCCTCCCCTCTCTTAAAGTTCCCAGTATCTATTATTTCCATAAACAATACATTTTAAAAACAATCCATGAATTAAGGAAGAAATCACAAAAGAATCTAGAAAATATTATAAAGCAAGTGAAAATATAATCACAAAATATCAAAATTTCTTGGATTTACCTAAAAGAGTGCAATTTAAAAACAATGATCTAAGTTTGTACTTTAAGAAACCAGATAAAGAAGAGAAATTAATCCCAAAGTAAGTAGAAAGAAATGTTTTAAAACAGAAATAATTGAAATAAAAAACAGACAATAAAGAAAATGAACAAAGCTGAAGGTTAGTTCTTTAAAAAATTAATAAAATTGATAAATCCTACTAGATTTGATAGACAAAAGGATACATACCACAAATTAGCAATAGGAATAAAATATCATCATGACTCTTAAGACAATAAAATGATAATATTATGAACAATTCTACACTAATAAATTTAACAACTTTAACAAAAATTCTGAAACTCACTTAAGAAATAGACACTCTAAATACCACTTTATCTATTGGAAAATGGAATTTATTTCAAAAATATCTTTCCACAAAGGAAAATTCAGGCTGAAATGTTTTCACAGGTGAATTATTTTTCTTTGTTTTGTTTTGTTTATTTTGAGATAGGGTCTCACTCTGTCACCCAGGCTGGAGTGCAGTGGTGTGATCTCAGCTCACTGCAGCCTCAGTCTTCTGGGTTCAAGTGATCCTCCCACAGCAGCCTCCCCAGTAGCTGGGACTATGAGCTCCTGCCACCACACTTGGCTAATTTTTGTATTTTTCATAGAGACAGAATCTCACTGTGTTGCACAGCCTGGTCTCCCAATTCCTGGGCTCAAGCAATCCACCCACCTTGGCCTCCCAAAGTCCTGGGGAGTACATGTGTGAGCTACCACACCCAGTTGGTGTTCACAGGTGAGTTGTATCAGTCATCCACAGAAGAAATATTACCAATCTGGCACAAAATCTTTCAGAAAATAGCATATCATGTGGATTCAATATGGCTACAAGTTCTGTGTCACTACTCTCTTCAACAAGTGAAATCTATTTCCTGTCTCTATAAAACCAGGATGGACGTAGGCCTTGCTTTGACCACTATATTATGCCGGAAATGACACTGTGCCAGTTCCAGACCTAGTGTTTTAGAAGCCCGATAACTTCCACTTTGATTCTGAGAAACCAATCACTGTGCTAGAAATTAGCTCAGGCTAAATTACTGCGTTATGAAAGATTTCATGGAGAGATAGAAAGGATCTATGCAGAGGTGTCCCAAGGAACAAGACGTGATTGAAGCCTTCTTGGACTTCTTATCCAAGCCCACCTTCTAGTAGAATACAGCCAAGTGAGAGACCCAAGTCAATGCCAACATGTGGAGTAGAAGAAACATTCATTTGAGTGTTGCCTAAATTCCTGACAATAATAAATCATTGCTGTTTTTAGCCACTATGTTTTGGGATGGTTTGCTATACAAAAATAGATCATTGAGCAATAGCAGACAAGGGACTACTTCCCAAGTCATTTCATGAGACCAGCATGAGCCTGATACCAAAACCTGAAAAAGATATTACATGAAAACAAAGTTACAAATAAATATCTCTCATGAATTTACACAAAGAAGTCCTTTAAAAATATTATGAAATCTGACACAGGAATATAAAAAATTTTGTGTGTATATGTGTGTGTACCTACACACACATATGTATATGTCATATATATCACCACCAGGTAGAATTTATCTTGGGGATGTGAGATTAACATTCACGAAAATCAACTTACCAGAAAAGGAGTCTTAGTGGGGCAACAGATGACATTTGAATAAGATCTGCAGGTAAGCGAACAATATTTTATTAATGTTAATTTCCTGGTTTTGATCATTGTACAACTTTTCTATTAAATGATAATGTTTAAAGAAGCTAGATGAAAGATATATGGGAATTCAATATTCTATTTTGCAACTCTTTGTAAGTCTAAATTTTTTTTCAAAATAAAAAGTGAAAAAAAGAAATTGAGGAAGAATAAATGAGAAATTAATAAAACTAATTATTGGCAGGAAGTGAGTAGGAATGAGATGGAAGGCATAGAAGTATGCATCTTGCATAGTTTTGACATTTGTAACTAAATTGTTTTACATATTTAAAATAATTAAAATGTTAAATGAAATATTTTTGGATATTAAATTTACATCAATAAGGACAAGAATAAATCTTAAAATTGAATACAGAGAGAAACAAATGAACCAAAAGCATCTATAAATACTGGATGAATTTATGAAGACTTAATTCCTTAAATAATTTAAATTTTACTTACAGTATTAAAAGTTTTAAGAAGTAAAAGTTACTGAATATGTGCCGAGGTAAAGAACTTATAAGGAGAAGAGCAAGATGCTTGAAAAGTAATTAAATAAAAGCACTTAATATTAATGATCAAGAAGATATATTTCACAGCTGTCAGTGCTGCATTATGAAATAACAAAGTCAGTAGATAATCACATTTATTAAATATTTTATGATTAACTCTTAGTTACTAATTATATCACTGACAATGTTAGTAGAGTTACCTTTTTCTAATATTTCAAAATTTGGCCAAGCACGATGGCTCATGCCTGTAATCCCAGCACTTTGGCAGGCTGAGGTGGGTGGATCGCCTGAGGTCAGGCGTTTGAAACCAGCCTGACCAACAGGCAAAACCCCATCTCTACTAAAAATACAAAAATTAGCTGGGTATGGTGGTAGGTGCCTGTAATCCCAAGTACTTGGGAGGCTGAGGCAGGAGAATCGCTTGAATCTAGGAGGTGGAGGTTGCAGTGAGCCAAGATTACGCCATTGCACTCCAGCCTGGGCAACAGAGTGAGACTGTCTCAAAAAAAAAAAAAAAAAAAAAAAAAAAAATAGTTAAGTAGCCAGTGAGTGCTATGGTCTTCTCTAGTATTTGGATCTTCTTTCTTTTTCTTTCTTTTTCTTTCTCTCTTTCTCTCTCTCTCTCTCTCTCTCTCTCTCTCTCTCTCTCTTTCTTTCTTTCTTGAGTTGGAGTCTGGCTAGGCTGGAGTGCCTTGGCTCACTGCAACCTCCACCTCCCAGGTTCCAATGATTCTCCTGCCTCAGCCTCCAAAGTACCTGGAAGTACAGGCATCCACCACCATGCCTGGCTAATTTTTGTATTTCTAGTATAAATAGAACAAGACTCTGTCTCAAAAAAATAAAAACAAAAACGAAAAGAAAGAAAAGAAAAAGAAAAGGGACTTGGCACTGGAAAGGAATTTGGTTATTGGAGACTAAGGGAGGAGAGGTGTCTAGGTGGAGGGAAGGGGTGAATGGGATTATGGAGGTAGTAAAAGGGCTATCTTCCAGCTAAAACAGCAAATACTCCACTCTCAGTGGAGCAGAGGCCCAAAGCAGGAAGTCCTGGAAGCTTCCAAAGGAAGTGCAGACTATTTCCTATGCAGGTAAAATATATCCTGAACTAGACCTACTCTTCTAGGTCTTTTGCTTCTTTCTAGCTTCACCTCCCCGGGAGTCCTATACGTACCCAGAATATGAGCAAATTGAATTGGTACATTTTGGCTTTGACCATGCCTTTGTAATCAGCACTTCCTCCTCTTTGCTCTCCAGGTTTGTGCTCATTTTCCCCTGGCTGCTCAGGGTCTGTGCAAGAACATGCCTTGGTGATCACGGTGTCATCTCTACAGGCTATGTATGTATTATTGTTACTCACACGTGGGAATTTTGCTGCATATATTCTCCATGGAAAAGGGAGCTCCCACTTGGGAGAGGAGGCTGGAGCAGGGTGCGGCTGAGAACTGGGGCTGAGACACATTTGTGCACTCATTGGAATCTGGCGATGTCAATAGTCTCTGCTATGCAAATAAGCAAAAAAAAAAAAAAAAAAAAAAAAAAAAAAAAAAACGAAAAAAAACCTGTCTTGCCTAGACCAGAAACTGGAACTCAGTGGGAGGTCGCTGAAGGGTGTGGTACAGCTGGAAACAGAAATATTCATTTCATTTGGCCTTAATCAGAACAGGATATTCATCAGACTATCTTTGGGAGGCAGACAACAGCACAGAGCCCAGGGGCCAAAAAGTTGCTGAGAGAGAGTCCAAGACCAAGGGCTGTTCACAGCCTCTGTCAGGCAAATGAGGGCTGGGAACCAGAGATCGAGCATCAGGAGGAAACATGGACTTCGCACATCCATTTTTAGTGATGCTCTCTGTTCATTTATTTCCTTTTGGAAATAGTTGAATCTTAATTGGCTTGGGAATCAGACTGTTCTTTCCTAGCCCATTCAGCTCCCCACTCTCAGAGAGGACTTTTCTACATCTTGTCTCTCTGCAAACCTCCTTGCTCTACCTTAATCTTCCTGCTGAGGAAGCTGGGGCAAACAGAAGAGAAGGTCCACAGACTCCCACCATAGCCACCACTCCCAGCAGCAGCCTCCACGTCCTCTGCTCGCCCACTTGCTGCCATTCTTTTTCCTGTCAAAAACCAATTCTTGGGGGTGGTGGCATGCACCTGTAGCCCCAACAACTTGGGAGGCTGAAGCAGGAGGATCACTTGAGCCCAGGGGTTGGAGGTCGCAATGGGCAATAACCTATCTCTTTAAATAAATAAATAAATAAATGGGAAAAAAGAAGAAAGCAAAAAGGCGATTCTAATTGCATACTAGACCCTGTCCCGTGACTCAAAGACATCCTTAGCTGGCCTCCACTCATTCTAAACACCACTATCTCACATGCTCTGTGTCACTCCCATCAGCTTACAGGTTATTTCTCCCATTTAAAAAATGTTTTGTATTTGCTAACTGAAAGTGTTATATAATATTTCTCCCATTTTGAGAAACAATAACAACAAATCTCTCTTAACAGTCATCACAGTTCTTTGCACCTCTTTTCAGAAAAGTCTTCAAAAGAATTACCCCCAACCTTCTTCCTAAGTGCAGTGGCCAGGTCCCTGGTCCCTGTCCTCATCCTAATTGACCTGCATAACAGATGACCCTGGCCCTAACTACCTCCTCTTTTGCTTCCAGGATCCACATTCACTTCATTTTCCTCTCTCTCTCTCTCTCTCCTTTAAAAGAGAGAGAGAGGCTGGGCGCGGTGGCTCACGCCTGTAATCCCAGCACTTTGGGAGGCCAAGGCGGGTGGATCACGAGGTCAAGAGATCGAGACCATCCTGGTCAACATGGTGAAACCCCGTCTCTACTAAAAATACAAAAAATTAGCTGGGCATGGTGGCACGTGCCTGTAATCCCAGCTACTCAGGAAGCTGAGGCAGGAGAACTGCCTGAACCCAGGAGGCAGAGGTGGCGGTGAGCCGAGATCACGCCATTGCACTCCAGCCTGGGTAACAAGAGTGAAACTCCATCTCAAAAAAAACAAAAAACAAAAAAAAGAGAGAGAGAGAGAGAGTCTTTCTTTGTTGCTCAGCCTGGAATGCAGTGGTACAGTCACAACTCATTACAGCTTGAAACTCCTGGCTCAAGAGATCCTTCCACCTTGGCCTCGCCAAGCACTGGGATTATAGGCATGAGACACTGTGCCAGGCTTCCTTTTCCCCCTTTGTCACTGGCTGCCTCTCACTCCCCTGGGCTGCTCCCCCTTCTCTACCCTTCAGTAAAGGAAGCCATATTCATTTTCTGTTGCTGCTGTATGGGTTGCCACAAACTTGGTGTCTTAAACAATACAAATTTATTATCTTACACTTCTAGAGGTCAAAAGTCCAATATGGGTCTCCCTGGGCTAAAAAGACGTCTTCGGGGCGGTGATCCCTCCTGGAGGCTCTGGGGGAGAACCTATTTGTTTGTCATTTCCAGCTCCTGGAAGCTGCCTGCATTCCTTGGCTCTTGGTCCCCTTCCTCCATCTTCCAAGCCAGTAATGTTACATCTCTGACTCTTCTTCCACTGTTACAGATTTCTCTGACCATACCAGGGAAAGAGGCTCCACTTTTAAGAACTCACATAATTTGATTGGATCCATCTGGAAAATCCAGGATAGTCTCCCTATCCAAAAGTTCTTAACTTTCATCACATCTGCAAAGTCTCTTTTGCCATTTACGATAACATAGTAACAAGTTCGGGGCTTGCATGTCTTTGGAGGCTGTTACTCTGCCTACCGCAGAAGACCACAGGCATTGGTCTTCCTTCTTCTGTCTAATTTCACTGTCTGATGATCTAATCCAGGCTGATAGATAACACTAGTCAGTGACTCACAAATCTCTTCAAGCCCTTCTCTCCCAATCTAAATTTCTTTA
Source organism: Saimiri boliviensis (assembly GCF_048565385.1). NCBI lineage: Eukaryota > Metazoa > Chordata > Mammalia > Primates > Cebidae > Saimiri > Saimiri boliviensis. Next base: position 51,190,183 of record NC_133449.1, on the reverse strand, counting down.
CTCCACTGATTATGAGATATTTCCAATCAGCTGCCTAATAAGTCACAAACTCAATCTGTCCAAAACCAAATGCCTGATCTTCCCCCAAGATCTGCATCTCCCCACGACCCGAGACATTGCCATCTCTGTTGATGGTAGACTTTCAGTTGCCCAGGCCAACAATCTTGAAACTATCTTTGACTCTCTTTTTCTCGCCCATGCAAGTTATTCCATGTATCAGAAAATCGGAAAAACATACCTGATTGCTTTAAAATAATTCAGCATTTGTTGGGGTGTGGAGAAGACAAGGGGAGAGGGCATTTAAATGAAACAGAATTGTTCATGTTCTGGTAATGGTGGAAGTAGGGTGATGGGTACATGGAGGCTCCTTGCATCATAGGATTATCTCTACTTTGTGCATGTCTGAAATTTTCCATAATACAATGTTTTTAGTTGCCTGTGCCATTGAACCCAGCAATTCCATTCCTTTAGAATCTATCCCGTATTAGTAAAAGCAGTAGTGCGTACTAATACATATACATTGGCTGGGCATGGTGGCCCACGCCTGTAATCCTAACACTTTGGAAGGCTGAGGTGGGAGCATGGCTTGCACTCAGGAGTTCAAAGCCAGCCTGGTCAACATAGTGAAACCTTGTCTCTTAAAAAAAAAACCAATAAATAACGAAATTAAAAATACCTATGCATGGATGTTTACTTTAGCATTGTTTTCAAAGGCACAAACATTGAAAACGAAGTGAAGAGACAACAACATGAATATACAGGGATACCTCCTTTTATTGCACTTTGTACCTCACAGATATTGCATTTTTTTTTTTTTTTTTTTTTTTTTTTGAGACGGAGTCTCGCTCTGTCAACAGGCTGGAGTGCGATGGAACGATCTTGGCTCACAGCAACCTCCGCCTCCCTGGTTCAAGCGATTCTCCTTCCTCAGCCTCCTGAATAGCTAGAATTACAGGCATCTGTCACCAAGCCCAGCTAATTTTTGCATTTTTAGTAGAGACGGGGTTTTACCATGTTGGCCAGGATGGTGTCGATCACCTGACCTTGTAATCTACCCACCTTGGCCTACCAAAGTGCTGGGATTATAGGCGTGGTCTGCCGCACCCGGCCGATACTGCATCTTTTACAAATAATTGAAGGTGGTGGCAACCCTGCGATGAATAAGTCTATTGGCACCATTTTTCCGACAGCGTGTGCTCACTTTGTGTCTTTGTGTCACATTTTGATAATTCTCACAATATTTCAAATTTATTATTATTATTATTATATCTGTTCTTGTGATTTGTGATCAGTGCTCTCTGATATTACTGTTGCAATCATTTTGGACACCACAATCACACCCATATAAGACAGTGAACTTACTCAATACATGGTTTCTGACTGCTCCGCTGACCAGTCATTCCCTTGTCTCTCTCCCTCGCCTTGGACCTTCCTATTCCCTGACACATAAGAATATTGAAATTAGGTGAATTAATAGCCTACAATGGTCTCTAAACATTCAAGTGAAAGAAAAAGTCACAAGTCTGTCACTTTAAACCAAAAGCTAGAAATGATTAAGTTTAGCGAGGAAAGCATACCTAAAGCTGAGAGAGGCTGAAAGCTAGTCAAGTTGCGGATGCAAAGAAATAGTTCTTGAAGGAAATTAAAAGTGCTACTTCAATGAACACGCTAATTATAAGAAAGTGAAACAGCCTTATTGCTGATATGGAGAGAGTTTGAGTGGTCTGGATAAATGATCAAACCAGCCACAACATTCCCTTAAGCCAAAGCCTAATACAGAGCAAGGCCCTAACAGTCTTCAATTCTGTGAAGGCTGAGAGAGGTGAGGAAGCCGTGGAAAAAAAGTGAGAAACTGCTTGAGGTTGGTAAATGAGGTTTAAAGAAAGAAACCCCTCCCCATAACATAAAAATGCAAGGTGAAGCAGCAAGTGCTGACAGAGAAACTGCAGCAAGTTATCAAAAAACCTAGCTAAGATCATTGGTGAAGGCGGCTACACTAAACCACAGATTTTCAGTGTCGACAGAACAGCCTTCTATTTGGAAAAAACACCACCTAGGACTGTCATAGCTAGAGAGGAGAAGCTACTATCTGTCTTCAAAGCTCAAAAGACAGACTTACTCTTGTTAGGGGCTAGTGCAGCTGATGACTTTAAGTTGAAGCCAATGCTCACCTGCCATTCCAAAAATCCTAGGGCTAAATCTACTCTGCCTGTGCTCTATAAATGAAGCAACAATGCCTGGATGACAGCATTGTCTGTTTACAGCATGATTTACTGGATATTTTAAGCCCACTGTTAAAAACTACTGCTCAGGGAAAAAAAAAAAAAGATTTCTCTCAAAATATAATTGCTCATTGACAATGCACCTAAACACCTAAGAGCTCTGATGGAGATGTAAAAGGAAATTAACATTGTTTTCTGTCTGCTGACAAAACATCCATTCTGTAGTTCATGAAGCAAGGAGTAATTTTGACTTCCAAGTCTTATTTTTTAAGAAATACGTTTCATAAAGTTATTGTTGCTATAAGTAGTGATTTCTGGGCGAAGTAAATTGAAACCTTCTTGAAAGGATTCACCATTCTAAATGCCATTAAGAATATTTGTGATTCGGGCCAGGCCCAGTGGCTCACGCCTGTAATCCCAGCACTTTGGGAGGCCGAGGCGGGTGGATCACGAGGTCAAGAGATTGAGACCATCCTGGTCAACATAGTGAAACCCCGTCTCTACTAAAAATACAAAAGATTAGCTGGGCACGGTGGCACGTGACTGTAATTCCAGCTACTCAGGAGGCTGAGGCAGGTGAATTGCCTGAACCCAGGAGGTGGAGGTTGCAGTGAGCCGAGATCGTGCCATTGCACTCCAGCCTGGGTAAGAAGAGCGAAACTCCGTCTCAAAAAAAAAAAAAAAAAAAAAAAGAATATTTGTGATTCATCGGAGGAGGTCAAAATATCAACATACATAAGAGAGTTGATTCCAATTCTCATGAATGACTTTGAAGGTTTTAAAACTTTGTTGGAGGAAGTAACCGCAGATGTGGTGGAAACAGCAAGAGAGCTAGAATTAGAATTGGAGCCTGAGGATGTGACTGAACTGCTGCAATCTCATGACCAAACTTGAACAGTCAAGGATTTGCTTCTTATGGATGAGCAAAGAACATGGTTTCTTGAGACGGGACATACTCCTGGTGAAGATGCTGTGAACATTGTTGAAATGGCAACAACAGATTTAAGATAGCACATAAACTTAATTGATAAATCCCAGGCAGAGTTTGAGAGGACTGACTCCAATTTTGAAAGAAGTTCTACTGTGGGTAAAATGTTATCAAATAGCATTGTATGCTGCAGAGAAATCTTTCGTGAAAGAAAGACCCAATGGATGCAGCAAACTTCATTGTGGTCTTATTTTAAGAAACTGCAGGCCACACACAGTGGCTCATGCCTACAATCCTAGCACTTTGGGAGTCCAAGGCAGGCAGATTGCTTGAGCTCAGGAGTTCAAGACCAGCCTGGGCAACATGGCAAAATCCTGACTTTACAAAAAATACAAAAATTAGTGGGGTGCGGTGGTGTGCACTTGTAGTCCCAGCTATTCGGGGTGCTGAGGCAGGAGGATTGGTTGAACCCAGGAGACAGAGGTTCCAGGGGGCCAAGTTAGTGTCACTACACTCCAGCATGGGCAACATAGTGAGATCGTGTCTCAGAAAAACAAAAACAAAAAACTGCTAACTGATGGGCTTTGGCCCATTGTAATCTACAAATCCACCAAATCTTAAAAAAAAAAAAAAAAAAAAAAAAAAAAAAAAAAAAAAAAAAAAAGAAAGAAAGAAAGAAAGAAATGCCATAGCCACCCCATCCTTTGGCAACCACCACCATGATCAGTTAGCAATCATCAGCATGGAGGCAAGACCCTCCACCAGCAAAAAGATTACAAGTTGCTGAAGTCTCAGACAATGATTAGCGTTTTTTTTTTCCCTGAGATGGAGTCTTGCTCTGTTGCCCAGGCTGGAGTGCAATGGCGTGTTCACGGCTTGCTGCAACCTCTGCCTCCTGGGTTCAAGCAATTCTCCTGCCTCAGCCTCCTGGGTACCTGGGACTACAGGCGCGTGCCACCATGCCCAGCTAATTTTTGTATTTTCAGGTGAGATGGAGTTTCACCATGCTGGCCAGGCTGGTATTGAACTCCTGACCTCATGATCCACCCACCTTGACCTCCCAAAGTGCTGGGACTATAGGCGTGAACCACCGTGCCTGGCCAAGAATTTTATAGATAAGGAATGTACATTTTGTAAACATGTGCTATTGCACTCTTAATAGACTACAGTGTAATATAAATATAACTTTTATATGCACTGGGAAACCAGAAAGTGTGTGTGACTTGCTTTATTGCAATAGTCACTTTATGAAGATGGTCTGGAACTGAACCTACAATGTCTGCATGTATGCCTGGACAGTAGTTGAATACATTTCTGAATGTACATGGAGGGGCATCTCACTACCACTAAAAGAATTAACTTTATATTAGATGATTTGGTGAAGTTTTCATAACTTACTGATAAGTGAGAAAAGCAAGATGTATCTACCTCATATGATGCAATTTCTATAAAATAAAAATCATAGTAAATCTATTTTTTTTTTTTTTTTTTTTTTTTTGAGACGGAGTTTCGTCCTTGTTACCCAGGCTGGAGTGCAATGGCGCGATCTCGGCTCACCGCAACCTCTGCCTCCTGGGGTCAGGCAATTCTCCTGCCTCAGCCTCCTGAGTAGCTGGGATTACAGGCACGTGCCACCATGCCCAGCTAATTTTTTGCACTTTTAGTAGAGACGGGGTTTCACCATGTTGACCAGGATGGTCTCGATCTCTCGACCTCGTGATCCACCCGCCTCGGCCTCCCAAAGTGCTGGGATTACAGGCTTGAGCCACCGCGCCCGGCAAAATCTATTATATATATTTTAAAAATTCAAAACAAAATCAGCAAAGCGTCCAAGATCTCATGGCTTCTACTCACTTCCATTCCCTCCATTGTGCTACAAGCTGCCACTGTCTCTCACCTGGATTTCTACACTGGCCTTCTAACTGTTCTCACTGATTCTACTACCCCTGCCTTCCGCAGTCTGATCTCATCACAGTGACCAGAATGCTCAAAACTCTGCAATGGCTCTCCTTTTCACTCAGAGTAAAAGCCAAAGTCCTGACAATCGCCCCTGAGGTCCTGCATGATCAGCTGCCCAAACGCAGCCCCCCTTGCTTCTCTGACTTCTATTGCTCTCCTCTTCCTCACATGGCTCCAGCCACACTCCTCTCCTAGCACGCTTCTGCCTTGGGGCCTTTGCTCACCTCATTCGTCTTCCTGGAAACTCTTGTCTCATATATCTGCTTAGCTTCCTCCCTCAGTTTCTTCAAGTCACCTTTTCAGTGAGGTCCAAACTGACTTCTCTATTTAATAACAATTGTTTAAAAATCTGCCTCCCACCTTCCTGATCTATTTTACCCCATTTTTCTTGTTTTTTTTTTTAAGACACTTGTGATAATATTATATTATATAACTGATATATTTACTATGTTTATGTTTGTTGTCTTTCTTCATCATCAGATATAAGCTTCTTGAGGACAGAGATCTTTGTTTTTTTCATAGATGCACTTGCAGTGTCTAGAACAGTGTCTGACACAAGTAATATTCAATAAAGGTCTTTAGTGCTGCATAAAAAGCTAATCAAGAAGGCAAAGGTCTTAATAGAATTTGAAAATGCTTTCTTGATGAAAATTTATCAGTGTTGCTAGAGATCACTTTGATATTTAGGGATTTGTTTTGTTTTTGACATGGGACTTTTCAGGCAGAGGGTGGATGTCATCGTTCTCCTCAGTTGAGACATACTGCCATTGGAAGTCCTTACAAGGTCCCTCTCTTATTTGAGAACCCCAGCCATCTCTCCATCCATCCCCCATCCATCTCTCCATCCACCCCCATCCATCTCTCCATCCACCCACCATCCATCTCTCCATCCACCCCCCATCCATCTCTCCATCTATCCCCCATCCATCTCTCCATCCACCCCCATCCATCTCTCCATCTATCCCCCATCCATCTCTCCATCTACCCCCCATGCATCTCTCCATCCACCCCATCCATCTCTCCATCCACCCACCATCCATCTCTCCATCCACCCCCCATCCATCTCTCCATCTATCCCCCATCCAACTCTCCATCCACCCCCCATGCATCTCTCCATCCACCCCCATCCATCTCTCCATCCACCCACCATCCATCTCTCCATCCACCCCCCATCCATCTCTCCATCTATCCCCCATCCATCTCTCCATCCACCCCCATCCATCTCTCCATCTATCCCCCCATCCATCTCTCCATCTATCCCCCATCCATCTCTCCATCCACCCCCCATGCATCTCTCCATCCACCCCCATCCATCCCTCCATCCATCCCCCATCCACCTCTCCATCTATCCCTCTATCTATCCATTCGTCCCTTTATTGGTGCACTTCTCTTTCCATTGCTTAGCTCCATTCCCCTTCTCCCACATGCAATTATTTTGATATTTTAGATATGTATCCTTCTTTTGTATATTTTCTGGTATAGTGTCTATTTTTTTTGAGATGTGTTTTAAAATTGTATATATTTAATTCAGTTTCTGCTTTTCTCAGCATTTTTAAGATCTAGCCATCTTGCTATCTGTATGCCTGGACTACTGCTTTTAACTGCTTCAGATGTATCTGACACATTTTACTAATCCAGTTCTTCAGAGATGGATAACCAGATTGCTTCCAACTGTCAACTGCCAAAGCAACTCCATATGTATATGAGAATTCTAGGGGGGATACCTAGCCAGATACAGAACGACAAAGTTTTCAGAATGACTGCATCAACGTATATGCCCACCAGTGGCATGACAATTCCTAAATCCCTCATCCCCAACACCATCTGACACTGTCTAGATGTTTAATTTTTTCCAAGTCTAACAACTTAAATGTATTTTCTGGCAATTAGTCTTTTAATTTGCTTCTCCAAGTACCATTAATTTGTCTACTTATATGCTCCTTAGCCTTTTGGATTTAGTGTTTGTGTTGGTTTTCTCAAAGGGTTCTTTTGCCTAATAATTTGTGCTTTGGAGATTTTGTTTGATAATTGAAGACAAAGTTGGGAGCAGTGACACATGCCTGTAATCCCTCCAGAGACTGAGACCAGAGGATTGCCCAACAGTTTGAGGCTGCAGTGAGCAATAATTGTGCCTTGAATTCCAGCATGGGCAACAGAGTGAGATCCCATTTCAAAAAAAAAAAAATTATTTCAAGCCGGGCGCGGTGGCTCAAGCCTGTAATCCCAGCACTTTGGGAGGCTGAGGCGGGTGGATCACGAGGTCGAGAGATCGAGACCATCCTGGTCAACATGGTGAAACCCCGTCTCTACTAAAAATACAAAAAATTAGCTGGGCATGGTGGCACGTGCCTGTAATCCCAGCTACTCAGGAGGCTGAGGCAGGAGAATTGCCTGAACCCAGGAGGCGGAGGTTGCGGTGAGCCGAGATCGCGCCATTGCACTCCAGCCTGGGTAACAAGAGCAAAACTCCGCCTCAAAAAAAAAAAAAATTATTTCACAGAGTTTTGCTTTCCACATTCCATGTCTGTCTGTCTCTCTGTCTGTCTGATTATAGCCAAAATAGGGGGTGTGATATGGCTTCTCATTATGATTTGCATTTTCCCAACAACCAATAATGTTGACCATTTTTCATGTGCTTATTGGTATTGATAATGGAGAAATGTCTGTTCAAATCTTTTGTCCCTTTAAAAAATTAGGTTATTTGCCTTTCTTCACTTTGTTTTAAAGTCCCATTCTTGACTGAAAATTCTTCCAATCCTGGTATCGCCAGAAGCTTCAGGATTGGACAGATACTCTGTCTACCAGCATCAGCATCAAAAGTCTCCCTGGTAAGGCTATTCCTTCTCCCTCTATCACTCCTTTCCCTGATACTAGGAAGGAAAACTAGGATACCTATGACACGTTCTATAAGTGCCACCAGGAAGGGCCCTGATTCACCATACAGAATAGAGGTCCTCCAATGGTGTTCTTAAAGAATACTGGCATTGGCTGGACGCAGTGGCTCATGCCTGTGATCCCAGCACTTTGGGAGGCCAACGCAGGCAGATCACGAGGTCAGGAGTTCAAGACCAGCCTGACCAGCACAGTGAAATCTTGTATCTACTAAAAATACAAAAATTAGCTGGGCATGGTGGCACATGCCTGTAATTCCAGCTACTCAAGAGGCTAAGGCAGGAGAATTGCTTGAACCCAGGAGGCAAATGTTGCAGTGAGCTGAGGTTTCACCACTGCACTCCAGCCTGGGTGACAGAGCGAGACTCCATCTCAAAAAAAATAAATAAAAAAGAATCCTGGAATCCTTAAGCCAGATCAAGGTTTTCTGCAGCTAAAGTAGTATAAAGTCTAAAGTCATTTCCTAGTCTTTCAGAGAAAAAAAAATAATGACTAAACTCTCTAATTTTAACTCTTTTTTCTGGAATTTTTACTTCAACCGGAAGCACTTATTTTTACTTGCTTATGATAGAAATTAATATAACATGATGCTTGACTTATCAAAAATTATATATTTGCAAAGTACAAATATCATTATTTCATTATGTTCTGCAGAAAACACAAGGACCCTAGATGCTGAACAATTGTGAGGACCATAAATGCAAGAAATAGAAAGGACTTAGAAGATGTTACTGTCCTTCACAAAGTAAGGCACCACCGCTCCCCCCAGGCACTCAGGCTGAAACATGATTGACGATTTGCTCTTTCTCCTTCGCCACCTCATTCAGTCAGTCATCGCTTTCTAGAATATTTGCAATGCTGTCTTTTCATCTCCATCGTATCTGTTATTGCCCGGGTCCAGGGCTCCTCATTCCCCCTCCTGGGCTACTGTAATAAGCCCTAACTGGTGTCCTTGCCTGCAGCCTCTACACGGCTACTGAGTAGTGAATCACATTTGCAGTTAATCAATATTATAATCAATTACTTCAGTGTCTGTTTTCCCTAGAGACTAACTCCATCAAAGAAAGGATGGTGCCCATCCTGTTCAACACTGCATCTGTGATGCCCAGAACAATGGCATGAGACTGGAAAGGCAGTGGGTCAATGAAAGACTAAATAAAGAACAAACAAATAATTTCAAACTGCAAAAGCACATATCACACAACTCCCATGACCGTCCTCCCTACCTCCACAGCAGACAAGACAAAAGTCCGTGCTCCCCAGCTTGGCACACAAGGCCCTCCTTAGCTTGACCTGTCTACTACTCCTTGCTAGTCGCAGCCACTCCCTTCCTTGAATTTTATGTATCAAAATATCGTGGAAAATTCCATACTCTTTATCTCCTCTATGTCTCTGCTCACTTCTTGTGCCTGGAATGTCCTTACCCAATATTCCATCCTCTATCTGCTTTTCACCAAACTCTTTTCTCGCCTTTAAAAGTGTAGAGAACACTGTCCCTGGTTCTACCACATAGATTTATCAAGGCTAAACATTTTGCCACATTTACTCCAACTTTTCTTTAAGAAATAGGCCGGGCGCGGTGGCTCAAGCCTGTAATCCCAGCACTTTGGGAGGCTGAGACGGGTGGATCACGAGGTCAAGAGATAGAGACCATCCTGGTCAACATGGTGAAACTCCGTCTCTACTAAAAATACAAAAAATTAGCTGGGCGTGGTGGCGCGTGCCTGTAATCCCAGCTACTCAGGAGACTGAGGCAGGAGAATTGCCTGAACCCAGGAGGCAGAGGTTGCGGTGAGCTGAGAACGCACCATTGCACTCCAGCCTGGGTAACAAGAGCGAAACTCCGTCTTAAAAAAAAAAAAAAAAAAAAGAAATAAAGCTGCAGTTGAACCTTCTTCTTCAATCCATCCTCTTCTATTTTTCTTCAGAGGCATCCATTATCTTTCTTTTGGTGTTAACCATTCACATATGTATCATATGTATATTTCATATTTTTAATTGGGATTTTAAAAGACTACCCGTAGTGACTCTAATGTTTTAGTCTAAATGAAGAATCCAAAGTCCAGAGAGGTCAAGACTTGCATGAGGTCACTTAGCAAGGTAAGATCAAGATAACACATGAGCCCAGGACTCCTGTCTCTTCGTTCGTGTTTTCCCAATGCACCATGGTGCATCTTTTGGACAATGTGTATAGATCCTTTTGCAGTTCATAAGTGTGATGATTGGGTTTTCATGCTCATGTGTAAGATGTGCTTCCCTCAAACCTTGCTATAACGTCAGCACAGTATCTATCTGACATGAAAAAATAAAAAAAAAATTTTTTTAAATGGGCTAGGTGCGGTGGCTCATGCCTGTAATCCCAGCACTTTGGGAGGCTGACAGGTGGGTCACTTGAGGTCAGGCATTCGAGACCAGCCTGACCAACATGGTGAAACCCTAGCTCTACTGAAAATACAAAAATTAGGCACGGTGGTGGACGCCTGTAATCCCAGCTACTTGGGAAGTTGAGGTGGGAGAATCGCTTGAACCTAGAAGGTGAAGGTTGCAGTTAGCCAAAATTGTGCCACTACACTCCAGCCTGGGTGAGAAAGCTGAACTTCATCTCCCAAAAAAAAAAAAAAATTTAATGTGTATAAATGAAATTGATACCTTATGCTATGTCTCAGAGATAGTGCTAGACTTAAATATATATGTGTTTATGTGTGTGTATGTATATATAAATGTGTATATGCATATATATATATAATGTATACTATATAAGTTCATCCAGTCCTCCCTCTAGAGAAGAGACTCCGAGAAGAGGTGAAATTACCTTCTCTATGTTACCCAGCTAGCAGGTAGCAGAGGTAAAATTGGCCCCCCAGGGCTGTCTGACTTCTAATTCTGCCCTCTAGTGGGGACAGTATGGGAAAGGCATGAGTTTTGAAAGCAGAAACCTCTAAGTTTGTGTCTGGTTTCTCCACTTGCTGCCCAGAGAACCCTGTGAGTTAAGCTCATTTAAAGTACCATTTATTGAATCTCTACTAAGCACCAGCAATCTTTACACATCACCTCATTTAATACCCACAACCACATTCAAAGAGAAATATAATTATATTTTCTCCATTTTCAGAGGGAGAAATTAAGACTCAGGGAGGGCACACCATTAACAAGGAGCAAAGCCTGAGGCAGAACTCAGGATCACCAGCTCCAGAGACTGTGCCCCGAAATACCTTCAGCATGTTTTTTTTTCCCTCTCCTGGCTTAAGTGTTTTTTAAACTTCATTTTTGAATTTATCATCTAGTTTGTATATAACAGATCTGATTCAAGTCTTACAGACAAAATATGCTAAAACATCTTAAAACTTGATAAGAAAACAAATACTCCAATTAAAAATGAGCAAGAGATCTGAACACACGCTTTATTAAAGAAGATATAGAGATGGAAAATAAGCATAGGAAAAGATGTTCAATGTCATTTGTCATTAGAAAAATGCAAATTAAAACCACAATGAGATACCACTATATACCTATTAAAATGGTTAAAATCCACAAATCTGAAACCAAAGACAAAGAAGCAGAGAAATAAGAACTCTCATATTTTCTTAGTGGGAATACAAAATGGTATAATCACTTTGGAAAACATTTAACAGTCCTCAAAATGTTAAACATAGTTACCTTATGACTAGCAATTCCACTCCTATGTGTATAACCAACAGAATTGAAAATATATGTTCACACGCACACACAAAATGTATAAAATGTTCATAGCAATGGGCATGGTAGCACATGTCTGAAGTCCCAGCTACTTGGGAGGCTGAGGCAAAAGGATCCTTTGAGCCCAGGAATTCCAAGTCACAGTGTATTATGATCATGTTTGTGAATAGCCATTGCATTCCAGCTTGGGCAATACAGAAGAACCCCATCTCTAAAAAAACAAGAAATGAAATGTCCATCACATGATTATTCACAACAGTCAAAAAGTGGAAACAACCCAAATGTTCATAAACTTATGAATGAATACATAAAATGTGCCCTATTCATGCAATGGCATATGAAGTGATAAAAAAGAATAAAGTACTTATACCTGCCACAGCATGAATGAACCCTGAAAATACTATGCTAAGTGAAAGAAGCCATTTACTAAAGGCTACATGTTGGATTATTCCATTTATATGAAATGTCCATAATAGGCAAATCCACAGGGCCAGAAAGTTTGCCAGGGGATTGGGGGAGAAGATAAATAACAGGGACTGCTAGTGGGTGTGGGATACCTTTATGGGGTTAAGAAAATGTTCTAAATTTAGATAGTGGTGATAGTTGCACAACCTAGGAAATATACTAAAAATCATTAATGGTAGACTCTAAAGGAGTACATTGTATTGTATATGAATTATACGTCTATTTAGATAAAGTTATTAAAAATATAAAGTTGTAAAAAATGAAGTAAGGGCAACAAATTTTGAAATCAATGATGCGGAGCCAGAGTTATAGGGCAGGTAGAAGTGTATTTTTGGTGCAAGCAGCGAGGTCACCCTGGCAGAGGTGCTCTTACTCAAAGGATTGTTTCAATAACGTAGTTAAGAATGGCTTGGGGCAGGAAAAAAAAAAAAAAAGAATGGCTTGTGACCAGATTGGCTGTTTTCAAATAAACATGTGAAGGACTGAGAGCAGGTATAATGTCTACACATCAGAAACAACTACAAAAAACCCTATATACATTATAGTGAAATATATGACCATCAAGACAAAGTACTAAAAGTTTTTAAGTAGAAGGTGATTAAAAAACAAAAGCAACCAGGAATCAAATCGACATATGACTTCTGAATAGCAACACCAAAAGCAAAAAGACAATGGAATAATGTTTTTGAATTTTTAAAGTAACCTGAAATCATAAAAATTCCTAGAAGAGAGCAAAATTGTAAAGTTTCATGACATTGGTCTGGTAATGCTTTGGGGGTGGGGGTATGACACTAAAAACCCAGGCAACAAAAGCAAAAATGGACAAGTGGTACTATATTAAACTAAGAAGCTTCTGGGATTGGTGCAGGGGCTTGCACCTGTAAGCCCAGCATTTTGGGAAGACAAGGTGGGTAGATTGCCTGCGCTCAGGAGTTTAAGACCAGGCTACACAACATGGCAAAATCTCATCCCTACAAAAAGTACAAAAACTTAGCTGGGCATAGTGCCCTGCCTGTGATCCCAGCTACTTGGGAAGCTGAGGTGAGAGGGTTGCTTGAGCCCGGGAGGTTGAATCTGCAGTGAGCTGAGAACCTGAGTGTGTGGCACTGCACTTTAGCCTAGGCGATGGAGTGAGACTGGGTCTCAAAAAGAAAAAAGCATCTACACAATGAAGAAAATAATAAACACAGTGAAAAGATAATGTGTTTTTTTTGTTGTTGTTGTTGTTTTTTTTTAATTGCATTTTAGGTTTTGGGGTACATGTGATGAACATGCAAGATTGTTGCATAGGTACACACATGGCAGTGTGCTTTGCTTCCTTCCGTCCCCTCACCTGTATCTGTCATTTCTCCCCATGTTATCTCTTCCCACCTCCCCACCCCCCGCCCCTCCCCCATTTCCCCCCAACAGACCCCAGTGTGTAGTGCTCCCCTCCCTGTGTCCATGTGTTCTCATTGTTCAACACCCGCCTATGAGCGAGAATATACGGTGTTTGATTTTCTGCTCTTGTGTCAGTTTGCTGAGAATGATGGTTTCCAGGTTCATCCATGTCCCTACAAAGGACGTGAACTCATCGTTTTTGATGGCTGCATAATATTCCATGGTGTATATGTACCACATTTTCCCTATCCAGTCTATCATCGTTGGGCATTTGGGTTGGTTCCAGGTCTTTGCTATTGTAAACAGTGCTGCAATGAACATTCGTGTGCATGTGTCCTTGTAGTAGAACGATTTATAATCCTTTGGATATATACCCAGTAATGGGATTGCTGGGTCAAATGGGATTTCTATTTTTAGGTCCTTGAGGAATCGCCACACTGTCTTCCACAATGGTTGAATTAATTTACATTCCCACCAACAGTGTGAAAGTGTTCCTATTTCTCCACATCCTCTCCAGCATCTGTTGTTTCCTGATTTTTTAATGATCGCCATTCTAACTGGTGTGAGATGGTATCTCAATGTGGTTTTGATTTGCATTTCTCTGATGACCAGTGATGATGAGCATTTTTTCATATGTTTGTTGGCCTCCCATATGTCTTCTTTTGTAAAGTATCTGTTCATATCCTTTGCCCATTTTTGAATGGGCTTGTTTGTTTTTTTCTTGTAGATCTGCTTTAGTTCTTTGTAAATTCTGGATATCAGCCCCTTGTCAGATGGGTAGACTGCAAAAATTTTTTCCCATTCTGTTGGTTGCCGATTCACTCTACTGACTGTTTCTTTTGCCGTGCAGAAGCTGTGGAGTTTGATTAGGTCCCATTTGTCTATTTTGGCTTTTGTTGCCATTGGAAAATATAATGTTAATCATCAAGGAAATGCAAATCAAAACCACAATGAGATATCACCTCACACCTGTTAGGAGATCTGTTTTTAAAAAAAAAATAAAGAAAATAACAGATGTTGGTGAGGATGTGGAGAAAACTGGAACACCTTTGCCCTTCTGGTGGGAATGTAGAATGGTGCAGCCACTACAGAATACAGTATGGAGATTCTTCAGAAAATAAAAAATAGAACTACCCTGAGACCTAGCAATCTCACTTCTGGGCATTTATGCAAAAACTTTAAAATCAGGATCTCAAAGAGATATTTGCATTCCCATGTTCATTGCAGCATATTCACAATATCCAAGTGGTAGAAGCAATCCAAATGTCCACCAAGAGATAAGTAGACAAAGAAAATGTGGTATGCACATATAGTGGAATATTATACAGCCTTAAAAAAGAAGGTCCTGTCACATGCTAAACATGGATGAACATTAAGGCATTAGGCTAAGTGAAATAAGCAGTCACAGAATACAAATGGTGCACAATTCCACTTATATGAGATACACGATGTGAAGATGATGGGTCTGTCAGGTGAGCCTGTTGACTGATACCTACCACTCAGTGTTAGAAAGGGGTACCAGGCCATCTAGTTTTCCAAGCTCTGCTTATGTATTTTTATTTTTTTATTTTTAGAGACAAGACCTCCTCATTTGGTTGCCCAGGATGGTCTCAAACTCCTGGCCTCAATCGATCCTCCTACCTTGGCCTCTCACCGTGCTGAGATTACAGGCATGAACCACTATGTCTGGTCTTCTGCTTATGTACTGAAGAA
The DNA here is from genome assembly GCF_048565385.1 of Saimiri boliviensis. NCBI lineage: Eukaryota > Metazoa > Chordata > Mammalia > Primates > Cebidae > Saimiri > Saimiri boliviensis. The sequence goes on along the minus strand of NC_133449.1, from coordinate 51,174,928 downwards.
CTTTCATACCTTGAAGAACTTTTATGTTCAAAGACTGACATGATGAAAATGCCTTTTTAAAAATTGGGGTATTTCTAAAGTATAACATAGTCTAATGTAAGAAAATAAGACAATTGAATATATTTTAAAATTTTTAAGAAAAAGGTTTAAATTTAGAATGTTATATCTAATCATATTGTTACTTCAAAATGAAAACAAAATAAAAATATTTACACAAGATATGCCACCTGAATAGACTTTGAAATCACTCTTGGAGAAAAAATCAAATGAAATGCAAAAATTAATTTAGATCCTTTCCTCCAGTGCTCATCAAAAGAAAAACAAATTAATTTAGACTGGTGCCTTATGAAATCCAGCACTTGAGTTCCAGGTATTTACCAAACTGATTTGAAAACTATGTGCACACAAAATCCTGCACATGAATGTTGTTAGTGGCTTTTTAAAAAAATTAATATAATCATCAGAAAGTGAAAGCAACCAAGATATTCTTCAGTTGGAAAATGGATAAACAAACTGTCATACATCTAAGCAACGGGATACTATTCAGCCATTAAAAGGAATGAGCTATCAAGCCATGCAAAAATATGTGCAAATCAAATGCATATTGTTAAGTGAGGGAAACCTGTTTGAAAAGTCTCCATTTATATGGCATTCTGAAAAAGGCAAAGCTATCATGACAGCAAATAGATCAGTGGTTGCCTGGCATTTGGGAAAGGGGAAAGGTTGAGTAGGTGAGGCACAGGGCATTTTTTTGCAAACTGAAACTATTAAGTGTGATATTGTAAAGGTGAATAAGTGACATTATCCATTTGTCAAAACCTACAGAACTTTACAGTATGAATAGTAAACTCTAATGCACGCAAATTAAATAAAAATCATTTAGGAAGACGAAGAGTACCTAGATAGGATGAAGAGTGTGGCACAAGAATTTGCGCATGAAGTATGTGAATGTATAAAATGTATGAAATAACCTTGCTGATCAGAGTGTTGACCTAAGTGACCTTGAAAATGAATGGAGAATACATGACTTAAAAGAAACTACACACAATTACTGTACATTAATTGGTAAAATTGTTTTCCTTGGGGGCATAGGCTAACAATTTTGAAGCCACTATACACATATATAGAATTGATCAATTGAGTAAATGGATAGCAGAAGTTGGGAGCCAGGCTTCCAGCTGGTGGGAGGTTACAGACAAGTTACAGGAAGGTTAGAATGATACATGTAATACTAAATTACAGTAAGAAACATCAATATGAACTCATGCTTAGCCTAATATTGATACAAATGGACACATTTATAGATATGTGTAGGTATATTGGTAAGCATACATACATATATTTTCTTGCTCTGTCAGCTAAGAGGGCCTAAAGATGACATCCCAGTATCAATTAGCACACCCAGTGTCCAGATCTTGCTCTCTAACACCATTATCCAATAAAAAGAACCAAGGCTCTTTGGTGAAACAGCTGATTCTAGGGCTGAGGCAGGAAATATGCAAGATGATCCTGGGACTTCTTGTAGTGCCAGAAAGTGAAGAAGTGCTCACATACAACAATGGGGCTGTGTCAAAGGGACACATGAGACAACATAACGAGTTCCCAATGACTCCCAAAAATTAGAGCAAAATAATAATAACAATAATAATGCAGAATTGAATTATAATCTATGGCATAAACAATCATTGGCTTATATGAATATAAGTAAATGATTAAATAAGTGTGGAAGAATAGGTGTTTCCTGTGTAGAAGAATTCCAAGTAATTTATGTAGATGTTCCTTCTTCAAGGAGGCGGAGCATAACTGCACACTCCTTAGGTGTGGACTGCATGTAATTATTTCCTTCCAAGAGCACAGTATGGTAAGGGAGGTGGGAAGCATAGCTTTATGGGGGAGAAACTGGCAAACAATACCTTGGCCAGCTGATAAATGTTATCATCAACAGTAATAAGTCATTTTGATAGTATGACCCCCTGATATGATGTAATAAGAATGGCACTTTCTCTGTGGTCTTCTTCTCCAAAACTCCAAATCCCAGTTGAATCAAAAAAAACACCAAACCTCAACGGAGAGTCTACAAAACAGCTGGTCAGAACTTTTCAAATCTGTCAAGGTCATCAAAAACAAGAAAAGTCTGAGAAACAGTCACAGTCTACAGGAGACTTAGAAGACATGATAATAAAATATAATGTGGTATCTTGGATGGGATCCTGAAATAGCAAAAGGACATTGCTGAAAACTAAGGACATCTGAGTAAGGAATAACTTTAGTTAATAATAACAGCAATATTGGTTCATTAGTTGTGATAAATGCACCATACTAATGTGGGAGGTTCATAGGGAATGAGTGTGGGGCATATGCTCATTATCTGTGCTATCGTTGCAACTTTTCTGTAAATTTATAACTATTCTAAAATACAAATTTCGTTTAAAAATAAAATTTAAATTTAAAAAGTAATATAAAAATTGCTTTTCAAACTTTTGTGTATAGTTCTATGAATTTTAACACATGCACAGATTTGTATAATGACAACCATAATCAGGGTACAGAATATTCCATCACTTTCAAAAATGCTCCCCTGCTATCCCTATGTACTCACACCCTCCTGCCACCCACCCCCTGGCAACCACTGATTTCTTCTTCATCATTATAATATTGTCTCTTCAAAAGTATCATATAAGTGGAATCATATAGTATGTAACATTTTGAGGCTGACTTCCTTCACTTGCATTATGCTTTTGAGATTCGTTGAAGTTGTTGTGCATATTTATTGCTAAGTAGTATTTTGTTGTATAGATATGGCACGGTTTGTTTATCCACATACCTGTGAAGGCGATTTGGATTGCTTCTAGTTTTTGGTGATCACAATAGAGCTACTATAAACATTCAAGTACATTCCACACCTGTGAAAGAGAGAAAAAAATCACATACATTTATTTGTGTGTACTACCACCAGTACTTTTTTTTCTCTTGGAGAAACATCAAGAATGGAATAGCTAGATCATGTGGTAGGTGTATATTTATCTTTGTAAGAGATCACCAAACTGTTTTCTTGAGGGGTAACACGTGTTGGTGTTCACCCCAGCAGTGTATGAGCATTCTAGTTGCTCCACAGACTCTCCAGCACTTGGTGTTATCAGTATTATTTTATTTTAGCCAGTAATATTTTAAAATTTAATTACACCTGCATGTTTCCAGAAACAATGCCTAGAATGACTTTGTGTCTTTACATTTTACATATGTGGAATGATAGTAAATATATTCTTTTGATACTCACTTTTTATTCTTTCAGTGTTGCTTTTGAGATTTTTTAGTGTTGATTCACATACACCTAGTTCATTCACCGTAACTGCTATATTATGTGCTATTTTACCAATATATCAATGTATTTGTTCAAGACCCCTAGGGATGGCCATCCAGGTTATTTCCAATTTCTTAGTGCCTAAGACAGTGCTAAAATGGAAATCCGGATGCATATCTTTTTGTACATAAATGTGAGACATTTAAGGACACTGATTCTCAAAACTTTTGGTCTCAGGACCCCTTTACACTTTTAAAAATCAGTGAGGACTCAAAAGAGCTTTTGTTTATGCATATTACACCTGCCAACGTTGACCCTATTAGAAACTAAAACTGAGAAAATTTAGGTATTGTTACTTTAATTTTTTTAAATGATTCATATAAGATAAACAAGTATATTTTCTTTTCTAAAACAAAAAGAGAGAAAAATGGAAAGTGTCTTATACTTACAAAAATCCCTAAGTCTAGCTTAAGAAAAGAAATTCATTTATCATATCTGCTTCTGCATTTAATCTGTTTGATATCACATTTATTTAACTTCCAGAAAACTCCACTGTACATTCATGAGATAATGAGAATGAAAAAGCAAAATAGCATTTTAAGGTTATTATGAAAATAGCTGTGGTTTCATGGACCCCTGCCAGGGCACTGGGGAGAGAACTTTGAGAACTCTTGTCCTAGGCTACATACCTGGAAGAGGAATTGCTGGGCTATGTAGTTGATACAGTCTAGTTGCTTTTCTTTTTTTCTTTCTTTCTTTTTTCTTCCTGCCTTCCTTCCTTCCTTTCTTCCTTTCTTTTTCTTTCTTTCTTCTTTGTTTTCTTTCTTTGTTTTTCTTTCTTTCTCTCCTTCCCTCCATCTTTCCTTCCTTCCTTACTTACTTCTTCCTTCCTTCCTTTCTTCTTCCTTCCTTCCTTCTTCCTTTCTTCCTTCCTTTCTTTCTTTTTCTTTTTCTTTCTTTCTTTTTCTCTCTTTCTTTTTTTTAACTTTAAGTTCTGGGATACATGTGCTAAACATGCAGGTTTATTATATAGGTAGGTATACATATGCCATGGTGGCTTGCTGCACCTATCAACCTGTCATCTAAATTTTAAGCCCCACATGCATTAGGTATTTGTCCTAATGCTCTCCCTCCACTTGTCTCCTAGCCCCACGACATGCCCTGGTATGTGCTCTTCCCCTTCTTGTATTCATGTTTTCTCATTGTTCAACTTCCACTTATGAGTGAGAATGTGTGGTGTTTGGTTTTCTGTTCCTGTGTTAGTTTGCTGAGGATGATGGTTTCCAGTTTCATCCATGTCCCTGTAAAGGACATTAATTCATTCTTTTTTTGGCTGCATAATATTCCATGGTGTATAGGTGCCACATTTTCTTTATCCAGTCTATCATTAATGGGCATTTGGGTTCACTCCAAGTCTTTGCTATTGTAAATAGTGCTGCAATAAACATACGTGTGCATATGTCTTTATAGTCGAATGATTTATAATCCTTTGTGTATATACCCAGTGGGATTGCTGCGTCAAGTGGTATTTCTGTTCTATATCCTTGAGGAATTGCCACATTGTTTTCTACAGTGGTTGAATAATTTACACTCCCACCAACAGTGTAAAAGTGTTCCTATGTCTCTATATCCTCTCCAGCATCTGTTGTTTCCTGACTTTTTAATGATCACCATTCTAACTGGCATGAGATGCTATCTCACTGTGGTTTTGATTTGTATTTATCTAATGACCAGTGATGATGAGCATTTTTTCATATGTTTGTTGGCCAGATAAATGTCTTCTTTTGAGAAGTCTGTTCATATCCTTCATCCGCTTTTTGATGAGGTTGGTTTTTTCTTGTAAATTTGTTTAAGTTCCTTGTAGATTGCTTTTCAAATGTATACTTTCACTACCAGCTCATATGAGTTCCCATGTCCTTATATCTTCAGCAATACTTAATGTTGTCAGGCTTTTTAATATTTGCCCAATCTCTGGAACCAACCCAAATGCCCATCGATGATAGACTGGACAGGGAAAATGTGGCACATATACACCATGGAATATTACACAGCCATCAAAAACGATGAGTTTGTGTCCTTTGTAGGGACATGGATGAACCTGGAAACCATCATTCTCAGCAAACTGACACAAGAGCAGAAAATCAAACACCGCATGTTCTCACTTACAGGCGGGTGTTGAACAATGAGAACACATGGACACAGGGAGGGGAGCACTACACACTGGGGTCTGTTGGGGGGAAATAGGGGAGGGATAGCGTGGGGTGAGGAGTTGGGGAGAAAGAGCATAGGGAGAAATGCCAGATATAGGTGAAGGGGAGGAAGGCAGCAAATCACACTGCCACGTGTGTACCTATGCAGCAATCTTGCATGTTCTTCACATGTACCCCAAAACGTAAAATACAATTTAAAAAAATATTTGCCCAATCTAATGGGCGTGAAATTGTGTCTCATTATTGTTTTAATTTGAACTTCTTTGATTATTGGCAGACGAACTCTTGCACTATCTTTGCACACTTTGCCCAGGCTGCCCCTTTTGGTCTGGACTATACTCTGTGAGAAGGCCATGCCTACCTCGTTCAGAGTCTGGCATGAACCTGGCACTCAGCATAGTGCTCAATACATTTTTTTTTTTTTTTTTTTTTGCGACAGAGTCTCATTCTGTTGCCCAGGCTGGAGTGCAATAGCACAGTCTCGGCTCACTGAAAGCTCTGTCTCCTAGGTTCAAGCTATTCTCCTGCCTCAGCCTCCTGAGTAGCTGGGATTACAGGTGTGTGTCACCACACCCAGATAATTTTTGTATTTTTAGTAGTGACAGGCTTTCACCATGTTGGCTAGGATGGTCTTGATCTCTTGACCTCATGATCTGCCCACCTCGGCCTAGGGCTTGGGTTACAGGAATGAGCCACCACGCCTGGCCAGTGCTCAATACATTTTAACATGTTGTTTGTTATTTGTGGCATCATGCAGAAATAAAAACACTTCATCTTGTGTAGATTATTGCAGCAATTTCATTGATTTTGATTTCCCGTTATATGTCTATCTGCCTTACAAAGAAGGCCCTGTTTTAAGGCAAGGATTGTTTCTTATTCATTTCTTTTTTTTCTTACAGATTAGCTTCTTAGGAAATTTTTGTAGATACATAAATTTTTAATTATATATCAAGGGACATAGTCTTCCCTCAAGACCTGGACATTCCAAGGAGGAATGACACTCTGGTATCATTCCAGGCAGACCTTTCTTCTCTCTCCTTGGTCCGGCCCTGTTGCCACCATGCTATAGGGTCAGCACTGTGCCATGTTGGGTTACCCTCCAAGTGGCAGCATTGATTCTAGGGCACAGGGGCAACACTGCTTTCCCCAGTAAGAGAGGAAAAGCCACCCAGTCTTTCATCCTGGATGCATTTCTCATCATGGTAGACAGAATAATGCACCTCAAAGATATCCAGGTCAGAGGCAGAGATGCAGAAGTGGGGGTGATAAGAACAATGAGCCAAGCAATATAAGCATCCTCTAGATGCTGGAAAAGTCAGGGAAACAGATTCTCCCTCAGAGCCTCCAGAAAAAAAAAGCAGCTCTGCCAACCCATTTTGGACTTCTGATGGCCAGAACTGTAAGATGATTAATTTGCATTGTTTTAACTAAGTTAATGGCAATTTGTTATAGCAGCAAAATAGAAGCTAATACAATCATATACCCAGAGACACCATTTCCTTCCTTATAATATGTGCTTATGTATGAATGAGTTTTCCTTAGAACAATCCAGTCATTTTATTTTAATCTACTTCTTCTTCTAAGTTTGGCTTCCCTACCAGACTGATGGAAAGCAGGGTCCTTGGCTGTCTCATCTACTGCTGTGCCTATCTCCAGTATCCTTGTCCATCTGGTTACCCACTACAGCCCAAAAACCTGTCATGGGGCCTGGCACAAAGTAGGCTCTTGAGAAATATTTGTTGAGGGAATAGTACATCTTGACATATTGTTACAGTTATCTATTGCTGTATAACAAACTACTTCCAAAATGTAGTGGCTTAATACAACAATATTTATCTTGCCCATGAGCTCTGCAATTTGGGCAGAGCTCAGAAGGGACAGCTTGTGTCTGATCTACTTGGCATCAGCTGGGACAGCTCAAATGCCCAGGGCGGGTATCATCTGAAGTCCCAATCACTACCATGCTGGTTGCCAGCTGGGACCTGAGCTGGGGCTGGGGCTGGAACACATATGTGTGTCTTCTCCAGGTGGCACTTGGTTTCCTTCCAAAATGGTGGCTGGGTTCCAAGGGTGAGCATCTCAAGAGATCCGTCCAAAGTTGTGTTGCCTTTTAAGTCTTAGCACAGATGTCACACACTGCTACCTCCGCAACAGGCACAATCCCAAACAGATTCAAGGGATGAGACTGCGAGTGGGCAACATGGATGCAGAACACATGGGATGGGACACATTGATGCAGCCATCTTTGGGAAATGCAATCTGCTGCATACATATTTATCATTTACAGTCATTTATGAAGTATGCTCCATATGCTGAACACTGGGTTTACAATGGCAAATCATACAGATGGGGTTTCTGTTGCCATGGAGTTTGCATTTCAGTTGGAGTGTTGTGGGGGGAGGATTCAGACACGTGAAAAAATACATAAGCTAAAACCTGCATGCATGGGTTAAAAGGAGGATGTTGTTTACATATATCAGCCAGTGAAGGCCTTTCTGGGGATGTAACAGAAGCTGGACTAACTGGAAGGAGCCATCTGGGCCAGCACCTATGGGCAGAATGCTCCAAACAGAGGGAATCACAGATATCATGGGATAAACTTGGCATGTCAATGACACAGGAAGAAAGGCCAAGTGGCTAGCATGCAATGATCTCAGGATGCAAAGTAATGATGAAGAGGCAGGTGGGGGCCAGGTCACATAAAGATATGCTGAACAACCTGGATTTGATTTCTGAATGCAATGGAAAGCCATTGGAGACTCTTCAGCAGTAGCATGATCTAAGTTGCATTTTTTTAAAAACATCATTCATTCTTTCAAAAAACAAAACTCTCATAGCCTACTTTGAAATGGAAGTGTGGAGAATTATATGCACCACCACAACTGTCATTCGTTCATTCTTTTGTTTATGATCCTTTGCAAGGATTATATAGTCAGAAACAACATGCTCATAAATCAATAGGCTGAAATTAAGTATTACAACTTTTAAATCATGTCTTTCAATTAATACATGTATATTGAATGTCCCCCAAATATTGATATTAACAAAGCACTCTTCACCTTTGCCTGGAGCTTGGTAGAGGAACTTAGAAGGACAGCAAGGATCCTGGGGATGCCGACCTGTGGCTCCTACAAGCCAGGACTGGCTGTGTGTGCTTGGAAATCACAAGCTGCAGCACTTAGCCTGGATGCATTGGAATATTTTACCTTTTTCTTTTTGTCTTGATATGGGGTCACATTCTGTCACCCAGGCTGGAGTGCATGGGACGCCATCACGTCTCACTGCAACCTGAAACTCCTGGGCTTAAGTGATCCTCTCACCTCAGCCTCCCAAAGTGTTAGGATTGCAGGTGTGAGCCACCGCACCTGGCTATTTTTTACTGTTTGAACGTTTGACTCTAGCCTTTCCCTGCTGCCAGCACAAGGTCTAGAGAGGCCACAGATGTGAGCTCTAGGGTGGGCTGGTTAACTATTCAGGTGGATCGCGGTAAAGGGAAATGGAGCTTTATCCTGGTGGTTCTGCCCCGGAAGGCCAGTGTGCACTCACAGGTGGCCGGCAATGTCACCTGAACATTCTGCATAGATTCTCCCCGGAAAAGAGCTAGAGAAAGTGGTGTCCCTGCCACCCCACACAAATCTGCTTGATGACTGGGCCCAGTGGGGAGGGGATTTGCTCAGCATGCTGGGTGGAAGTTGCCCTGCCAGAGAACTCCAGCTTCAATTAAAGCCATTAAAGAGGATGAAGCCAAGGACCATATCCCCTGATGGGCCCCTTCCACCAGAACTGTGCTTGCAGAGCTGAGCCTTGAGAAGGGGGAGTGCTGTGAAAGCCTCCAGCCAGCAAGCATTAATGGGGCCAGGGCCCACTTTCCATTCGGCAAAGCTATGCCCAAATAAACAGTCCATTTCCCACCATCCCATGGAACCCTGCCAAAAAAAATCTGGGCTTTAGGACACAGTGGGCCAGCGTGGGAGTAAATACACCAGAATTCACTTTACTTGTAATCACTCTCCAACCAAGTTCAATTAGGCCTCTAGGGTAACCAACCATTTGGTATTCTCAGGTCATGTAATGTTAAAACTGAGAAAGTCCCAGTCACATCAGAAAGAGAGGGTCACCCCACCTCTTTACCTCAACACCCTCCAGCTGTGACAGCAAAACAAAGACCAGCTGCACTCTTTTCCCAACTGCTGTAGCTCCTATGAGTCACCAGTTTATACCCAGTTGTCTTAGATATAAGCCCTTTCTCCTAGATTTCCCTGTAATATATTGAGCTACCATTTGTTGAGTGCTTACCACCAGGAACTGTGAAAAACACTCTCTAATTATTATTTCTGTTAATCCTCTTATTAATCCTAAGAGATGAGCAACTTTATTCTTATTTTGTAGATGATGAAACTTGGGTTACAAGGACTTCAGGAATTACTTGAGATCACATCAAAAGCACGTGACAGGCTGGGCGTGGTAGCTCATGCCTGTAATCCCAGCACTTTGGGAGGCTGAGGCAGGCGGATCACCTGCGATCAGGGGTTTGTGACCAGCCTGGCCAACCTGATGAAACCCCGTCTCTACTAAAAATGCAAAAATGAGCTGGACACGGTGGCACATGCCTATAATCCCAGGTACTCGGGAGACTGAGCTATGAGAATTGCTTGAACCCAGGAAGCAGAGGTTGCAGTGAGCCAAGATTACATCCCTGCATTCCAGCCTGGGCAATAAAGCAAAACTCCATCTCAAAAAATATAAAAATAAAAATAAAAGCATGTGTCAGAGCCAGGTCTCAGGTCTCTTTGACCTCAGAGTGGGCACGGGTAACTATCATGCCATTCTGCCTTCAAAAAGGACTGACTCCCTTGGTGGACAGTACCTGTCCTTAGGGACAAGGGCTTGCGTCTTGCTGCAATCACAGTACATAGGATAGATGCCCTTTTTATAGCATTTGTGTCCCTCTGCTGCCCAACCTATTTTTCTGAGAGGAGTCTTCTTCCATAGCCAGAAGCAAAGTTTCCGAGGACTGGAATAAATCAGGGCCAGCTCACTGGGCCCACTTCAGACCCCACGGTGCTGCAGTACTATAACGCACAGTGGAATCGGGCCTTTTCTTGAGATCCTGTGCCATGTGGCTTTAGGTTTGAGGCTACCCACGTCAGGCGACTGCAGATCCACAGCTGCTTCAGCCTTCTTCCTCCTCAAAATCCCCACCAGCAGCCCCCGTGGCAGCTCCGGGCACCTCTGCTTGCAGTAAACATGACCTTTGCCTTCCACCGCCAACATGACATTGGCATGTCGCTGCTGATCTGTAAACACAATTGTGTTTTCAGTCTTCTGACTGAATTTTGTTACCAGGATCCTAACAGGCAGCAGGTCTCTGTTTATCTGTAAACAGCAGCCCCACTCCCCGGCAGAGAGGTTAGGATGCTGTTTGTTTTTATTACTTTACAGTAAGAGGAAAAGGTGATTTGTGACAGGCGTCCACATTTCCCCTCCCTCTCCTGCACATCTGCAAAGATAATCCCTCCTTCTTTCCGAGTGCTCACATAGATTCATACCCTAGATCAGAGGAAGGACTGGAGCGGGACTCTTACCTTTTAGCGTCTCTTGGAATAACACGGAAGAGCCTGGTGGAAATAGTTCAGAGAATAAATGTCCAGTGCCGTGTGGAATGCCAGCACAATCCCCTGCATGGAGGGAGGGACTGCCATGAACAGCTCCCCAGGAAACTCTGCCCAAGGCCCCAGAAGCACTGGCTTCTGCTCCTGAAGGTCACTCGTCGTGGGCAGCCCTAGATAAAAGTGTGTGCCTTGAGAGATTTGCGTATTTATGTCAGTGTGTATTAGAACTATTTAAAGTCTTTCTACAATACTTGAGTTTTCTGTTTAAGTGGGGGAATTTCTCCCACTTAAAGTTTGTGTTCTAACTAAAAATCTTTTAATAGGAAGCAGAAATAAGCTGGTGAAATGAAGTTCTCTAAAAAAATTTCCAGAGTAATGATTAGATTGTAAAATTTACAGTTGTTATATATAAACTTCAGTTTTTATTAGCTCTGGCTATGGAAAGCAAAAGGTTAAATTGGTATCTCCTCATCAGCAAAGATAAGTTATTGGGGACATTGTGATTTAGGAAAATTGATAGCTTCACATGTACAGTAGTGTAGAGAATGTGATCATAATTCCCCTCATCTCCTCTATCTTGGGTAACTGGAAAAGGAAATTAAAACATTTATTCTGATCAGATAACAAGAGCAAAAAAGAAAAAAACACGAATAATTAAAAAAGTAAAATGCCAGAAGATTAGGAAAAATATATGACTAATTGAATTGCAAAGAAATATTTAAAATCAAGTCTGGCCGGGCGCGGTGGCTCAAGCCTGTAATCCCAGCACTTTGGGAGGCTGAGGCGGGTGGATCACGAGGTCGAGAGATCGAGACCATCCTGGTCAACATGGTGAAACCCCGTCTCTACTAAAGATACAAAAAAAAATTAGCTGGGCATGGTGGCACGTGCCTGTAATCCCAGCTACTCAGGAGGCTGAGGCAGGAGAATTGCCTGAGCCCAGGAGGCGGAGGTTGCGGTGAGCCGAGATCACGCCATTGCACTCCAGCCTGGGTAACAAGAGCGAAACTCCGTCTCAAAAAATAAAAAATAAATAAAAAATAAATAAAAAATAAAAAAAAATAAAATAAAATCAAGTCTGTTCTTAGGAATAATTATTCTAGTTAGTAAAATGGGAACTTGAATGCTTATTTTTCTTCCACTGTTTGTCCTAAAGGAAACATCTTTTTAACATAGTGTGATTAAAATAATTTGATAGGGTTATTAAAATATATTTTCTTGAGGTAGACAAATAGAATAAATTTTTTTGTTTTTTGAGACAAATTCTCACTCTGTTGCACATGCTGAAGTACAGTGGAGTGATGTCAGCTCACTGCAACCTCCCCATCCTGGGTTCAAGTGATTCTCCTGCCTCTGATGGGATTACAGGCGTGTGCCACCACATTCCTATATTTTTTTTATTTTTAGTAGAGACTGGGTTCACCATATTGCCCGGGCTAGTCTCGAACTCCTGACCTCAAGTGATCTGCCAGCTTTAGCCTCCCAAAATTCTGGGATTACAGGCAATAAACTTACATAGTGTTATCTAACTTTAGATAAACTTAGAAAGTGATAAACTTAGAAAGTGATAAAATATCTAGTTCAACATGACTGAGCATATGTGCTAAAGTGAAATCATGAAATGCATAATTTTAAAGTAAATTTGTAACAGCTTTGGAAAACAAGACATGGTACCATCAACAGCCCAGAAATTTTAAGAGATTTGGTGGAAATTAAAGAACAGGTGTGATTAGATTCACAGAGGAAACAGACGTCTGAAGACACTGGTTTGCAGACTATACTTTGTGTAGCAAGAATTGTAGACAATGTACTTCAACCACAACTTCTGCTTTAGTCAGAGTTCCCATACCAATGGACACTAAGTCAAAAGTTCAGGCCAGGCGCGGTGGCTCAAGCCTGTAATCCCAGTACTTTGGGAGGCCGAGGTGGGTGGATCACGAGGTCGAGAGATCGAGACCATGCTGGTCAACATGGTGAAACCCCGTCTCTACTAAAAATACAAAAAATTAGCTGGGCATGGTGGCACGTGCCTGTAATCCCAGCTACTCAGGAGGCTGAGGCAGGAGAATTGCCTGAACCCAGGAGGCGGAGGTTGTGGTGAGCCGAGATCGCGCCATTGCACTCCAGCCTGGGTAACAAGAGCAAAACTCCGTCTCAAAAAAAAAAAAAAAAAAAAGTTCAAGAACCAGTGGTTTACTCTCTGGGTGAAGGAAACACCAGTTAGAAAGTGTGGCAACAAGCCAGGCATGGTGGTTCATGCCTATAATCCCAGCAGTTTGGGAGGAGAGGTAGGCAGATCACTTGAGCTCAGGAGTTCAAGACAAGCCTGAGCAACATGACAAAATCCCATTTCTACCAAAAATACCAAACTTAGTCAGGCGTGTTGGTACGTGCCTGTAATTCCAGCTATTCAGGAGGCTGTGGCATGAGAATCATCTGAACCCGAGAGGTGGAAATTGCAGTAAGCCAAGAGATCAAGCCACTGCTCTCCAGCCTAAGC